>NW_026693934.1:13097500-13475000 GCF_021218885.2 Marmota monax | reverse complement strand
ATCATTTGTTAACAGAATAACTTCCTGTAAACTCTGATTTTTGTTTAGTAGAAACTTTATTTACATCAAGCTTACTATAATCATGTATATCTTGGGAAAAATGAAAGAAAATTTTACATTAAAGCTTTTGAAGAAGCATAACTTTTCCACATACAAATTGAGCATGGACAAGAAACAAAAGATTAATTTGCATAATACACTGAAAAAGCATTATCTAGTTCTTTCCCCTGCAATTCTTTCACAAATTGCCTGGATGCATGATAAACTAAAATTGCAAATTTGAATTTCTACATTAGTTATTATAATTGTCAAAGAACCATAATGGAAGTACCCAAAAACTATAATCTGTGTATGTCAAAGGGCATATCAAGATCTTCTTAATAAGAAATTTTATCAAAATAGCCATCTCTGTTAAGTGAAATACTTAGGCTTTAGTGATACATAGTCAGTTCTCCCTTTTCCTATTTGAGGATTCTCTTCTTTAAATTCCTGCCCAACCCATGACTCTCAATCCCTTTTCTCCTTCAATAAGCCATCTGCACCCATATCCTGATCTGCCTTCTGCCCTGTGGTAAATTCAATAATGGAGTCCTAAAGATGTTCACATCCTAATCTCCAGGTAAGTAGCTTGGGCAGAGGGAACTTGCACATGTAGTTAAGTTGAAGTTCTTGTTGTGGGAGCTTTAGATGGGAATGCCTGGTTAATTCAAGGGAGTGATGAGAGTTTCTGTAAAAGGGAGGCAGAGGGGTCAGAGGCAGAAAAAGTCACATGATGATGAAGAGATCCACTTTGAAGATGGAGGAAGGGCAACCTCTGTAAAATAGAAAAAGCTTGGAAACATTCTTTCCTGGAGTAACCAGAAGGAATACAACCTTGCCTAGGCCTTAAAATTAGCTGTGTAAGACTCACTTTGGACCTTTAATCATCCAAAATGCAAGGCAATATATTTATTAATTTTGGACCACTAAGTTTGTGAAAATTTATCATAACAACAAGACACTAATATAATACCTTCCTCTCCTCTTTCTTGATGACCAATAACCTCATATCTGAAGGATACCTTAAAAAAGTTTTGAAAAGTAATTTGGTAGAGAAGCCTGGGGTTGTGGCTCAGTGGTAGAGCGCTCGCCTTGCACGTGTGAGACCCTGGGTTCGATCCTCGGCACCACATAAAAAATAAATAAATAAATATGTGAAATAAAGGTGTTGTGTCCAACTACAACTTAAAAATAAATTTTAAAAAAATCAGACAGAAGAAGTCTGCAAAACTCTGTGAGTAAATGAGAATGTGGAGTTGGCCAGATATATTTTTGCAGCTAGAGAATGATCACCTGAGTGTGATTAGATTTTGGAATTGTATTAAATGAGATATTTGGGGCACATTTGTTCCAAAGTGACTAATTTATGATCAGGTGTAAATATAGTTTTGCCTAATATTTTTGAACATTATTACATTTACAGAAAGTAAAACAATTCATACAAAAAGTTGTCACATATGCTCTTCTGAGCTCTAATTCTCTCTGATAGTTTCCCATTATTACCATCTTGCTTGGTGTGATACATTTGTCCTAATTGAAGAAGCCTCAGTGAGACACAGTCATTCAATTCCATAGTTTACCTTGAGGCTTATTCTTTGTGGCATAAAAAGAGTATAAGTATTTTGACAAATGTGCAGATTCATATGACAATTATAGTATCACACATACTGAATAAAATCCAAGTTTATCAGATGTATTCATGTGTTGATATCATCTCTATACTTCCATATTCTAAAACTTATTTTTTGCTTATTAAAAACAAATTATTTTGCCTGGCATATAAATCCATCTGGGACGACACACAAATTCTTCTAGGATTGGCTGCCCAAACCTACTTCTTTCAAAGACAAACTTGATTATTCTTTGTAACAGTTTGTTCATTCATTGGGATAGCTTAGTCTTTCTTGTGACCATGCATTGACTCTTGAAGTTTTCACTACCAGAATGATTCTTCATGTTTCTCCACAAACTGTTCAAAAGTTCCTACTCAAGTTAGATTTTTTTTTTTACCACTCTGTGCTATGCCAGGGTTTTTTGTCTTATGAATTCCCAAAGCAAGCATTGTCTCTATTCTATTTATTTCATAGTTAAACATGGACCATCCTAGACCCCATTGTGTTATATCAGCTGTGATTATTACTAAATTTTTATTAAGTGAATATTCTGAATGTGTGGAATTATCATGAAGGTAAAGGAATGTTTTTCAACTTTTCATTAAGATCGTAGAAAATAGTCAGTCACTTAATGTATTTGTATTGATTATCAATAACATATATTATTAGTATCTCTATATATAATACATGTATATAAGTATGTATGTATATATATGTGTATATATATATGTATGTATGTATATAAACATATATGAATGTATATATATAAAAGTCTCTCTGAAAATCAGAATTCTTATTGTGAGTAGGAGGACAGTGACAGTATGCATAGCATCCTTATTGTCATTAAGGAAATCATTCTTGTGTGGCTTATTTTATTAAAAATAATAAAAATGATCATAGTATATTAACAATACAGCAAAATATGTGAACTAGAAAAGAAGCATAGATTAAAAATAGCATAATACTGTTATGAGGAGACCACTCAGAAAACACACTAACTCCAAATTTGAAACAAATCAAAGAATTTTATTTTGTCAGTTTTACCTGGTCAGGGTCTGTTTCTGTCAGAGTCGAGGCTCTCTGAAAGAACAACCTCGAGTTGTTGGTGACCAAAGTATTTAAGGAAGAAAATAGGGAATAAAACCATACCCTGGGGACTTTCTTATGGAACTTTGTGAGATTTTGTAAATTGCAAAATTACAGGGGCTGAAAATGCAGCTAGCAGAGCAAAAACAGATAACCCCATCCTCATTTTACATCCTCATTTGCAGGTGCACAAAGTACAGAAAAACTTTTTTTTTAACATTTAAAACAACTTATGTAACAGTTTCACATGGGAACCATAAAGATGGAGTCACTATGGCTATACCTACTTATGTTTGTCCATAGCCATTTCTTAACCACCGTTCTAGTAACCTATATCCATCTCTACATTTATCTGTAACTATATTACAACTATGAGCTTACACTTATCACCTTACATTGTCTATATATTATTACTAACTACTTAAATCCTATGTCTTAGAGTGATTATATTGTTGTGTTGTTACCTCTTCTATCTTACAATTAGGGCAGACTGGAGTAACTTAACATTACTAATTTTAAAACTCTTATCTTATATTCCTGTTATGCTCACTACTTAATGTTTCATTAACCTATAATTTCTAATCCATAACCTGTAACCTATAACCTGTATTGATTAATTTTAGTCTATAATATTACAAGGTAGAGCAGATTGCTGGTGGGTTACTAACTGTACTTTCTAGGCTCAAAATTCAAGTTCAAGGGGGATCATGTGAATCTCCTTGGCCAGCATGGCCAGGAGGAGTTGTAAGAGGGTCTTGAGGGGATGCACAACCACTAGTGCAGAAAATGAAGATGTTCAAATCTGTAAGTCCTGCTTTTTCTCTTACATCATTTTTCCTTCATTTATTCACTTGTGCATCCTTCCACTCACACTGTGTATTTGCATGAGAGTGTGTGTGTGTGTGTGTGTGTGCACGCGCACATGTACAAGTGAAGGTGCAAGCTTTATGGCCCTCTCCCTAGGGCTGCAGCATTTGCCTAGCTGTAGAAACACAAAGGTCTCTTCAAAGAAAGATAACACGTCTCGTTTCAACAGTCATTTTCTCTCTCTCTCTCTCTTTTAAATTTTTATTTGTTCTTATTGGATATTCATGAAAGTAGAATGTATTTTGACATGTTATGCATACATGAAGTATAATTTGTTGTAAATTAGGATCCCGTTCTCGTAGTTGTACATGAAGTGGAGATTCACTGGTGGTGTATTCATGTATGAACACAGGAAAGTTATGTCTAATTCATGCCACTTTCATGGCCCACTCCCTTCCCTTCATTCCCCTTTGTCTAATCCACTTAATTTTTATTCCTCCCCTCCCCCTTAATTTTGTGTTAGCATCCACATTGCATTTCCCTTAATGAAAATATCCACTGATAAATGGCTACCCTGTATACACCCAGACACAGATATAGCAATTACCTGCCGAGAGTCTCAGCCGGCAGCGAGAAACCTAAGGAATCCATGATGGTGATGTCTTCATGTTTGATCTCCTTTGGACAGTGGGTATTCACTTTGGGGGGTAGCCTAAGTTAGTGGAAGAATCAGTTGGAAAGGGAAGGCAGTCTTCTTTACCCCATCCAAAGTTTATATTCTTCTCCTCTATTTCATTAAACGTTGCAGTAATGGAATGGAAAAAAAGGATGCTATTTAATATGCCCAAGGTCTTACAGCTATAAAGTGGTGAAATCTGTATTGAAAACCAATTTAATGTGACACCAAAACCCATGCAACCCTTACAAGGGGTTAATTATTTAGGTTTTCTTTCCTACTTAGGAAAGCGTTTTAAAAGTTAATGAAAATTACTTGCAAAACACAAAAAAATTCTGTCTTTTCCTACTGAGTTACAGTCCTACAAAAGAAGAAAATTAAAAATAAAAAAGAAACAAAAACAAATAATAATTGGCCTCCCAGTGCCAAGATCATTAGTGGGCTTGTTCACGAGCAATTTAGGAGCCTGAGTCTCTATTGTTCACTTTAATAATCTGAGAAACTCACGGAAATCCCACATCTTATGTGCTTCATTCAGCCTCTACATCTAACTAGAACAAATTTGATGCTTGTGGATACTATTTTAATTGCTAATGATCACTGATTTGGGGGTTAATATTAACAATTTCTCCTATTTAAAGTGAGTGCAAAATAGGGCTTTTTTAAAAAAATTATTATTATTAACATCAGTATCCTAGAAAACTGTGGTCATCTGTTCACTGAGAGAAAAGGCCACTTTGAGCCTAGGTATACTAGAGTGCTCAGAATTTAATAGATGTTTCAAATATATTTGATAACTGTGCTTGGGGTAGGTTTGGTTGCTAGAACAACCATTTAGCATATGTTATACCATATGCTAAAATTCTTGTCCATTGCCCATACAGCATGTCTCAAAAAACAACTGTGGGGAAGAACACTTCTTTTTTTTTCTTTTCTCAAATGTCAGTAGAATAATCACTGATTCTGATTCATAAAGATGTGTGGAATTCCTATGTGTCGGTTGCAGTGTTAATTACTGTAGATACTGTGCAGAAGAGCATTTCAAATACAAAATTTAGCTCAGTGGTAAAGCATTTGTCTAACATGCTCAAAGCCCTGGGTTCCATCCCCAGTACTGCAAAAATAAATAAATAAATAAATCATAGAATTAGTTTCATTGTTATTTCCAAAGCTAGGTTACTAATGAAGAAAATCTCAAAGGTATTCATAAAATTGGGAGAGACAGAGAGTGAAAGGTGGTGGGGAGGAGAGAGAGAGAGAGAGAGAGAGAGAGAGAGAGAGAGAGAGAGAGAGAGAGAGAGAGAGAGAGAGATATATGAATGGCTTCTGGACTGCCTTTTCAGAATTCTTTGTCTTTGGCTGTGGCTAAGGGACTCCATCTGAACCTAATTAAGAAACGAGATGTTTCAGTGGTCTCTATAATTTTTCCTTGTTAACTCAAACCACTGAGACATGAATGTGATGATCTTCATTGCTGCTCTATGTTATGAGGTGAAGCAGACCTTTGTCTTTTTACCCTGGGAGAAGTACAACTCTTATGGTGTCACAGAATTGATAATTCAAAATTTTTTGAGAGTTAAATTTTTGCTTGCCTTTAATGTGTTCTGCCCATTCTGCCACACATTTGTTAAAAAAAAAAAGAAAAAAAAACACATATAGCAATCAGATGGTCCAGAGATTGTTGATTGTTCTCCTTTAACTTAATACTTTATTGGAAGGGTTTATTGAAAGTCTTTAAATTGAATGATACAGTATCATTTAAGTGTGAATATGGCAATAAGTTTTTGTAATACTAAGAAAAATAATGACAAAATAAAGGGCACAAGACTAACAATATCTGTCATTTACTGAATATATGCAATTTGCCAAGCAAAACAGATGTGTAAAATAAAAATTCTTGCCTTGCATATGAGTGTACAAGTATAGAGAAGTTAACCAACTTTGAGTTGTAATTTAAAACTAACACTCCTGGTGCCCCAACTCACATTGTTAACCACAATGCAGGGCTCCACAAACATTTTCATAGGTGCCTACCTTGTATGCATTTTTATGATCCATAAGGCAGCTGTGTTTTAAACATGCACACTTAGAAAAAGTAAGAATATTCATCTGCATATAAAATGCTCCATTGCTTCCTCAAAATGTTTATTTCTGCCTATAGGGTCATTTCAGACCTAGTTTTTTGCTTCTTCTCGCTTTCTTTGCAAATCTGCATGTTATTTGGTTAACAAATCAATCTCCTAAAAGATCTAAAATCTGTGAAAAGAGAGAAAATTAAACAGAGAAAATTAGACTTCGTCTGCAAACACTTGGGTCATGTTTGTTAAAATCTTCCAGTCACATGTCTAGGAAAAACAACAGCAATGGTCCATAGTAAACCTTTCCACACTTAATTTTTTTTTTTATATTTTCCAAAGGTGATCTTATCAAGATGATTCAAATTTTGAACCATAATACAGACTCTTAAAGAAAGTCCTGTGCCACCAGAGAAAGCTCACTCTGCACCAAAGAAGAGAAGTTCAGCAACATGAGGAAGCTATGCTGTGGTTTTAACTCCGGAAAGAGCCACAATACTCAATGGCACAGGGATGTTAGCTTATTGTTTGGAGTCTTCTTTTGTCTTCCTGATGTATTATTAACACCTTGTAAATAAGGACTCTCAATGTACCAGTCTGCAAGGATTTTCACCAGCCAGCCCTGCCCCAGGGAACTACACTTAATAATAAAAGGAATGAAATCAACATAAGTCTCATGATATTTGGTTTAAGTTGGGCCTCACTCTCTAGGCACAGGAAGGATTTTGAATTATAATCATGAATAGATATGTTTATTTTATTCTTGCTTAAATGACTTAAATTTCAACTAAACCAATCAGTATGCTTCTATTTGGGTTACATGGAAGAACTCTGTGAATACTGTCTCCTGGTCTTATGTTGGACTCCAGTGTTCCCACATTACACATTTTATTACTGTATTTTGTAACTCGCCCATTTGCCAAGATAATTCACTTTTCATCAGCTGCCTCTTAGCTCCCTGTTGCTTTCCATTTTGCTCTCTCACTTGGCTTTATATATTAATTTACAATTTCTGCCACGTCCTAGGGTTACTTTTGCTTTAGCAGAGCCATAATAAATGTAAGCTCAACAGCTTTATCACACAAAGGAGGGCTTGAATTTTTTCATGAGTAGTCCAAAAATACATATAGCATTATTGCAAAGAATCTAGAAGGTTTTTGATTTATATTGATGGATGAAATTTAATTTTTCATTTTGAGGAAAATGTTCAATTAATATTTGCAGGTGCAAATGTATATATGTATGTATGTGTATGTAAAGGAAAAATGTTTTCCAGAGAAGCAGAACCAATGGAATACACACACACAGACACACACACACACACAGATGTGTGTGTGTGTGTGTGTGTGAGAGAGAGAGAGAGAGAGAGAGAGAGAGAGAGAGAGAGAAGAAATTCTTAGATTGACTTACAGTATTGAAAGCAGAATAGTCCTACAATAACTATCTAGAGGCTGGAGAGCCTAGGGAAACAGTTAGCTGCTCAGTTTAAGAAGCTAGAAGTTACAGAATGACAGAGAAGCTAATGATACAGTCCCTGTCCAAAGCCCTGAAAACTCAATCAAAAACTGTTGGTGCATACAAATACGGGAGAGAACACTGGGTCTTTGTTTTTTGGGGATTGGGTTATTTCACTTACCATGGTATTCTCCAGTTCCATCCATTTACCAGCAAACGTCATAATTTCATTCTTCTTTAATTCCATTGTGTATATATACCACAGTTTCCTTATCTATTCACATGTTGAAGGACAGGTAGGTTGTTTCCTTGTTCTTTCTGATACCTGCATACTAAGGGCCAAGAAGGGAGGGTGGGGAGGGGAAGATTAGAAATTCATTGGGTTAGACACAAAAGAATGAAGGGAAAGAGAGCAGGGATAGGAAGGACAGTAGAATTAATTGGACATGACTTTCCCAGCCTTATATTTGAATATACGACAAGGGTAACTCCACTTCATGTACAACCACGAGAACGGGATCCTAAGTACAATAAGTTGTATTCCATGTATGTATAAATTGCCAAAATACATTTTAGTATCATGTATAACCAAAAAGATAACAATAACAAAAGAACAGTGGGTACAAGTCTGCATACAAAGACTGAAGAGCCTGGAGTCTAGTGTCCATGAGTGACAGCAGCAAAACAAAAACAAAACAAACAAACAAACAAAAACACTTGCTGGAAAAGTGTTGAGCACATGCGAGAGTGTTGGGTTCCCCCTTCTTCTGCTGTTTCACTCCACGTGGGCTCCTCAGCCTCATGGATGGTGTCACCCCTATTCAGGGCAGTTCTTCCCCACTCAGTTTGCTGACCCACACACCAATGTTCTCTGTAGAGCTCCTCACAGTCATATCCAGGAGTGTGCTGTCCCATCTCTAGGCATCTCTTGATTCAATGAAGTTGAGAACCAAAATTAGCCATCACATATTCAAAATCTAAATTTTGGCAGGAGGGAAACTCTGGTTCAAAAAGAGACCTTATTTGCACAGATACCAATAATTTCGACTCAGTTCATCATACCCCTGTTCACTGAATCCTTCTTTATTTTAGTAACTTCACTCTAAGCAGAGTAGTTGATGTCAATCTATGCCACCATTAGAAATCATCCTGCTAAAGTAGAAATCATCTGAAACTATTAAATGATAGTTGAATATGCTTCCTGACACAATTTTTGTTGGGTAAGGCAAGTGATGGTGCTTGCAATTGTGGCATGGGTTTTTTGAGCCCAAAGGCTGACTTACCTGAAAGCTTTGACTGTCTGCGATGTCTTTGAAGAACTAGTGTGACAAGTGATATCTTCAGGAATTAAATGATCAAGCCATATTTCTTTAAACCAAGTGGAGAAGGATTACTTATTCATTGTGGGCATCAAAGTTATTGACAATAACAATAGGTTTTATGCATATTGATTCTTTGAATACTCAAAACTATTATGTTTTTCAGACAAGAAAATTGAGGCACAGAGAGTTTAAGGAAGTTGCATGAAATGAAACAGACGATACCCTATTTCTTTTCAGGTCTCTCAATTTGATGTATGGTATCTGAAACAGCACAATAATAACAATTAGTGCCTCAAACACCCTGAAGTGAAAATCTAATATATGTTTTAGGTAATTTGTTATAATTGACATCAGTGTCAGTCCTGATACCTGAGATCCAAGGTATAAGTATGAGAATTTCTACTTTCTTTTCCTGGCCTGGACAGCCTTCCATTTTGCTTTCTGCTCACATCTAAGTGCCAAGGAACTAAGATCTTGCAAAGCCATGTATTTGCTTTACTTCAAAACCCAAATTGTAAGCTGTACGATGTTGTGGGTTTTTTGGTCTAGACCAAGCTACATACTCATCTATTCAAGCTTTCAAAGCCTAAGCTTCCTCATCCATTCAATGGAAAGAATCATAATGATCCCTTTCTCATAAGGTTTTCTGAATATTTTGTGAATATTAAAGGAGTTATAACATGTAAATCATTTTGCATCTGTAATTACAGATACTGGTTATGAGAATTGGTACCACTACAGTTCTTCTATCACCCCTTTAATAATGAAAGGTCAAATTCTAATTAGAATCTAAACTAAAAATAAATCCTCCACTGTGGGGCCTCCTGGGTCCCCTGTACTGTACCTTCGCATTGCTCTACCCTGGCTTAAACTGAGGCATAGCTCTGGTGGCCTCTGTGATGTTTGGGGGATATTATAAATAAACATTACATTGCAGATGACACTGTTGATGCTCTTCAATAGTAGTTATATAGAAAGCCAAAATCTCATTTTCTACACATTAAACCTCTGCATAGTATTCTGTATCTTTCTTTGAGTTTGGAAGTAATAGCAGAGTCTCAGGGGATGGGACTAGGATAAAGAAAGGAACCGCTTCCCCACATTTCCCAAAAGGGAGATAGGAAAAACAGTATTTTTCTATCATTACAAAGTAGCCTATTTGGGAAATATTGTTCTGGAGGGGGTTCATAAGACTAGGTTTTTAAAAATTTAATGTCCTCAAATGCAAAATGAATTCATCACTAATTCCATTTTTTTCCTCATACCCATCTCCATTTTTTTCATCTTATTCTTTTCCTTGAACACCAGATACATGTGTTTGAGGACTATTTTGAGTGGATTCTTTTCATTGTGAGTAGTTTGGCTCTCAGCCCTGAGTCCACATCTGTTCTCCTAAACTCCTGAGCTGGGGATGGGCACATGGATATGTCTAGAACCAGATTAGAAAGCAGTGCTAAAATGAACACCTTATCTCATGAGCCTACCCTTATTCCACTTAAGTACTACTAAGTAGGAGACATACTTAAGCCTAATATTTCTTTGGCACCATAAGTTATCACCATGCTGCAGCAAAGTTTGACTTTATAATCTCCATCAGTTCCCAGAAGTTGTTCCAAAGTAAAACCCTGTCTAAAATGATATGTTTACAATGCAATGCTATTTCAAGAAAAAACTGAAATATAAATCAAACTTGGCAAATCAAAACTTAAGGGGTATAAATGTGGTGTTTTCTAACTTATTCTTAGAAGGCAGTGACAGTTATCTCACTCTCCTAATTATATTGGTATCTCCAAAAATGAATTATGTGAGAAGATGATGGTTTCTACTACAACACAGAGGACAAGAACCTTCAGAAGCAAAATTTAACTTGGACTGAGAGCACTGGTTGCTAAAATGGAGGACTGGAGAATCCAAAAGTGGAAAGAATGTATATTTTGAAAAGCTTAGGTATGCCCCTAGGAAAATTTTTCCTGATTTTTCCATAGTAAGACAATTCTATCCCTCACAGCTTTCAACAAATGTTTGAGTATCAAGCAGATTTTCCATGATTAACTTGATTTTAGATATATTATTAAGTTTGGCAGGGGGAGGAATATTTGGAGAGGATGTGCCAACCGGAGTTTCAATGAAAAGAACATATCCATTCAACATTTCTGAACAGGTAGACTAAGTTAATAAAAGGACTCAGAGACATTTTTTTGCAAATCTGATCTTTCTAAAAAATATATCATGGGTTGTAGACCTCAAATGAAGTATATCCACGTGAATCTGGAAGCCAGTCAACTTCATCTCCTGGGCTGTTTCTGAAACCTGCACAGGGTGTGTTTTTTGAGCTACAAGGCAATTCCTATGGTTCACTTTTTTTTTCCTCCACTGCCTGTCACAAGGACTAAAATTTTGTCCCGATAACTTACAATTCGGCACAATAAACTCTTGCTAAGGTTATTGACAAGGTAAATATGATGTGCTTTGTCCTCTTGAAGCTGAAAGCTAGCTGGTAAAAAATGTTCAGGGAATACTTTATCTCAATTCAATAACATGAAATGGTGATTGCCATTTTGGTAAAGCAGAGCTGGAATCTTGCACAAAAGGGTTTATAATTGAATAGAAACTAGAGATCTCTGTTTAAACTGACCACTGCAGCTTCTAAAGGAAAGTTCAACATGGGCCAAAATTATCATCTTGGCTCAAGCACTTGATGATCATAGTTTAAGGATTGAGACAGGGCAATCATTGAAACACTGTCCATTTGACACCTCACTAATCATACAGCTCTCTGTGAAGTCCTGCTCTTTGCAAGTCTTTCTGTATATGCATCTTGCTTAATCTTCATCATAATCTTGTGGGGGTAAATTCTACCTCTGTTTTAGAAATAACAGAAATTGGGATCAAGTAAAAAAATTAATTATAAGTTTATACTTGGCCTTATCTGTAGCACTCAAAATATCATTACCTTATTCAGGAAAAAAAATACATATTACTGGGGTTTTCAAGTATTGTTTGGAGAGGGAAATCAACATTCTATTAACTTGCATGCTATACAAATTCTCATTTGTTTGTTTTTACAAAATTGTATCTCACTATCTGGAAGGAATAAAGAAAAGTTACTACTTTTTGGTGATAACATACAAAGAGACTGGTAGTTACCTAGTTTTCTATTTTATCATATTTGACAAAAATACAGTATGTCACCCAAGGAGGTAAACATATACAGAAAAAAGTGATCTCATGAAGATTCAATTTTCCTTTATTTCTCTGACCATGTCCTTCCCTACACACCATTCCCCAGTTAATTATTCTAGTTGGGACTGGAATAAACAACATCATTATTCATTCAATGATGTTCTCCCAAATCCAAGGCTGATTGTACACTTCCCTCTCTGATTCTACCCCCTATACAATCAGGAATGTGTTAAAACAGGAACATATTGATGAAGTGTCAGTTTCTTGTCTTTATTTAAAACATATACCTGTTCATGCACAAACATACAAACTGATAATGGGTTTCTGTTATATATTTTATGTAGTGGGCTGCATGTAGAAGTATATTCTTTTTTAAAATTAAATTATTTATTTAATTAAATTATTTATTTATTCTAATTTCTTATACATGATGGCAGAATGCAATTCATTCCATATTACACATATAGAGCACAAACTTTCAAGTCACTGATTTTACACAATGTGTGTTCACACCATCCGTGTCTTCATACATGTACTTAGGGTAATGAATACATTGAACCTGTATAGTGCTTTTGGTAGTATGTTCATTTTGACAATATTAATTCTGCCTATTCAAGAATAATGTCTACCTCATTCCACCTTCATTCCTATTCCCTTGTCTCCTTCCTTCTCCTCCCTCCCCTTTTCCCCTATCTAAAGTTCCTCCATTCCTCCCATGCTCCCCCCCCCCCCATCTCCACTATGAGTCAGCATCTTCATATCAAAGAAAACATTCAGCCTTTAGTTTTGGGGGGATTGGCTTGCTTCACTTAGCATTATATTCTCCAAATTCATCCATTTACCTAAAAATGCCATGATTATATTCTCTTCTAATGCTGCATAATATTCCGTTGTGTATATATACCAAAGTTTCCCTATCCATTCATCTACCATAGGGCACCTAGGTTGTTTCCATAATTTAGCTATTGTAAATTGTGCTGCTATAAACACTGATGTGGCTGTGTCCCTATACTATGCTGTTTTTAAGTCTTTCGGGTATAAACTAAGGAGTGGGATAGCTGGATCAAATGGTGGTTCTATTCCAAGTCTTCCAAGGAGTCTCTGTATTGCTTTCCAGATTGGCTGCACCAATTTGCAGTCCCACCAGCAATGGATGAGTGTGTCTTCTCCCCCACATCCTAGCTAACACTTATTGTTGTTTGTATTCTTAATAGCTGCCATTCTGACTGGAGTGAGATGAAATCTTAGAGTAGTTTTGATTTGCATTTCTCTAATTGCTAGAGATGCTGAACATTTTTTTTTTTATATCTTTTGATTGATTGTATAACCTCTTCTGAGAAGTGTCTATTCAGTTCCTTGGCTCATTTATTGATTGGGTTATTTGTTTTTTTGGTGTTAAGGTTTTTGAGTGCTTTATATATCCTAGAGATTAGTGCTCTATCTGATGTGCTTGTGGTAAAGATTTGCTCCCATTCTGTAGGCTCTCTATAGACTCACTGATTGTTTCTTTTGCTGAGAAGAAGCTTTCTAGTTTGAATCCATCCCATTTATTGATGCTTGTTTTTAATTCTTGTGCTATAGGAGTCTTACTAAGAAAGCTGGGGCCTAATCTGACATGATGGCGATTTAGGCCTACTTTTTCTTCCTTTAAGTGCAAGGTCTCTAGTTTAATTTCAAGGTCCTTGATCCACTTTAAGTTGAGCTTTGTGCATGGTGAGAGATAAAGTTTTATATAATTTTCTTACATGTGGATTTCTAGTTTTCCCAACACCATTTTCTGAAGAGGCTATCTTTTCTCCAATGCACGTTTTTGGAGACTTTGTCTAATACAAAATAACTGTAGTTATGCGGGTTAGACTCTATGTCTTCGATTCTGTACCATTGGTCTACAGGTCTATTTTGGTGCTAATATCATGCTGTTTTTGATACTATTGCTCTACAGTATAGTTTAAGGTCTGGAATAGTAATGCTACCATCTTCACTCTTCTTGCTAAGAATTGCTTTGGCTATTCTGGTCTCTTGTTTTTCCAGATGAATTTCATGACTGCTTTTTCTATTTCTATAAGGAATGTCATTGGGATTTTCATTGGGATTGCATTGAATCTGTATAGTGCTTTTGGTAGTATGGTCATTTTGACAATATTAATTCTGCCTATTCAAGAACAAGGTGGATCTTTCCATCTTTTAAGATCTTCTTTAATTTCTTTCTTTAGCGTGTTATAGTTTTCATTGTAGAGTTCTTTCACCTCTTTTGTTAAGTTTATTCCCAAGTATTTTTTTTTTAGACAATAGTCTCAAACTGAGACTATTGGGTGGTTTTCCTAATTTCTCTTACATCATATTTGTCACTGATGAACAGAAATGCCTTTTGGCAAAGAAGCTGGATATAAAATCAACACCATGTAGAACTATATTCTATTACTAAAATGTTTATATTAGTCACCCTTGCATTACTATGATGAAATAACTGATATGACTAACTTATAATGCAAAAATATTTATTTATCTCAAAGTTTTGGGTGTATTGATGTTGGTGAGGGCTGACCCTTGACTGTACTGGATCATAATGTGGAGTCAGCGATGGCAGGCATGTAGCCAGAAGGTAAGTTATTGCATGTCTAACCAGAATAGAGAGGGAGTGAGAAGAGTCCTGTGGCTTGCTTCAAGAGCACACCACAATGACCTACAGAGTTTCACTAGGCTTCACCTTCTAATGGTTCCACCACCTTCCAATAGTGTAAACCTTGAGATAAAACCTTCAGTCATGAGCATTTGAAGGTCACTGAGAACCATATCCAAGATATAAAAATATTGGGAAAATGATGAGGATGCTAAATATGCATCCCAAACCCTGTTACACATGCCTTGTTCACATTCAAGTCTCCCTGATAAGCTTCTTAAGTTTTTTTAAAAAATTTGTTCTAATTAGTTATACATGACAGGATACATTTATGTACTTTGATATATCTTACTTAAAAGGGTTATAACTTCTCATTTTTCTGATTGTACATGTTGGAGAATCACATTGGTCATGCAGTCATATATGTATATAAGGTAATATTGTCTGTTTCATTCTACTGTCCTTCCTGCCCCCATATCTACTGCCATCCCTTTACTCCCCTGGATCTAAAGTAACTCTATTCTTCCTTAGTGCCTCCCTCCATTGTGAATTAGCATCTGCATATTAGAGAAAGCATTAGGCCTTTGGCTCAACATCTTTAGCAATTTAGAGAATGCCAATCAAATCTACCTAAGATTTCATCTCACCCCAGTCAGAATGGCAATTATCAAACAACAACAGTTATCAATGGCAATTATACAAACAACAATAAATGTTGGCGAGAATGTAGGTGAAAAGGTCCACTCATACACTGCTGGTGGGAATGCAAATTAGTGCAACCACTTTGGAAAGCTGTATGGAGAATCTTCAGAAAACTTAGAATGGAACCACCATTTGACCCAGCTATCCCATTTGTTGATTTATACCCAAAGGACTTAAAATCAGCATATTACAGTGATGCAGCCACATCAATGCAGTTGACCTCACAATAGCTAAACTTTGGAACCAATCTAGATGTCCTTCAACAGATGAATGGATTTTTTAAAAATGTGATATGTATATAGATGTGTATGCATATGTGTGTGCGTGTGTGTGTATACACAATGGAATATTACTCAATCTTAAAGAATAGTAGAATTATGGCATTGCTAGTGAATGGATGGAGCTGGGGAATATCATGCTAAGCGATATAAGCCAATCCCCCCAAACCAGAGGCCAAATATTTTCCTGGATAAGCTTTTGCATAAAGAAGAAACTATCATGTTAAAAGGACTCTGATCAAAAATCATGAAGACATTGCCCAGTTAAATTGTGAGTGACTTAAGTCTAAATCAGGACTTATTAGAACACAGACTCCCTGAGTCAAAAAAATAACTTTGGCTGAGGTACTAGTTACTTGCTGCCAGCAATAAGCATATATTATAGTAGTCCCTAAAATTCCATGGGGGATAGAGTACAAGACCTTCTGGGGAAGCCTGCAACCAGAGAGCACACTGCCCTGCATGTAATACACTTTTTATTATATATACACAGCTATGATGTTTGTTCTACAAATTATACACAGTAAGACATTAACAGAAATAACTACAAATATATCTAATAACCAAGATGACTACTAAGTAACTAATGTACAGGTAGCACATACAGTGAGGATCTGCTAGACTAGGGAGATTCAGGTACTGGGCAGAGCAAAGCAAGACAGAACAGTGCACAATTTAAAGTAAACTTATTGGTTGTTTACTTCTAGAATTTTCTCTTAAAAATTTTGGATGCAGTTGATCATGGGTAACTAAAACTAAGGAAATCAAAACCTAGGATAAGAAAAGACTACTGTGTTCTGTTGTTTCTCTCTCTGGCTTTCTCTCTGCTCTCTCTCTCTCTCTCTCTCTCTCTCTCTCTCTCTCTCTCTCTCTAATATAAAATGTCACATGATCCCCTTTGTTACAATTCTTCATTGGTGACATTTATGACAAAATACCAAAGATTTAAGGAGACTCTGAGATTCAATATGCTTTCTACAGATCATTTTGTAGTGTTTGCCTGCTGTTAAAGTTCTTTCCTCTCTCAGAGTTAGTCCTCCTTTTCAACTTCATTTTCTGATGGGAAATATTTACTGATGTGGATTGTTCTTCCTATTCCTCCTCTTTTCTGTCACTCTTACCTCTGTGGTTTGAAGTTTTCCTATTTACATCTGGAGCAAACACAACTTTGCTTGTCAACACTTTATGCATTTTGTACTACTCATTTTAGCTCTTATGCAAAGAACATGACTTATACATAAATGAAGTTTTATTCCTTTGGATTTCTGTAGCTGTTCAATGCAGATAAGGCTATGTCAAGAAAACCCCAACAAGAGCTATATTGTGGTCATCTATTTGAAAGTAGATGGTGGTGCTCTTGATCACACCAAAGTACAAACAAGCCCTGTAAACATCTGCATTCAGTGAGAGGAAAACTTTGCAGAAGGCTGAACACAGGGTCTAGGGTTCTCCTCTCTAATGGCACAAACCCTAGCACTTGTACTTATCTTGAATATTCCATGAATGTGAATTTAATGTCTCAGATTGCAGACCACTTAAATACAGAAAGAGCCTTTCTCTTTCTCTTCCTCACTCCCTCCTCTCTTTCCTCCCTTTCTCCCTCCCTTCTTCCATTCTTTCCTTCTTTCCTTCCTTCCTTCCATATTTTCTTACCATTTTCTTTTTCTGAGTGCAGATATGCTCTTCTACCACTGAGCTACATCCTCAGTCCTATATTTTTTTAAGCAATCCCATTAGTGACTGAATCATAGTGTGATTAAACAGCTATATTTAGAATAAGAAAATCAATAAGATAATGTTTTTATTCAAAGGTAGAAAGCATGATATCATCATAATTACATTTTATTTGGTTTGCAGAAGGCATAAAATAAGCCTTTAATAAATGTTGAGTAAATTTAATTTATATATGACATTTATATATCAATATTCAATTTTCATTTAGCATATTAATGATGGAAAGACGTGTCAGTTCATATCAAAGTTCATACAGATACAACCTCCATTTCTTATATTTAATTCTCCTTTAATCTCTATATGTTCCTTATTTGAGATTTTACTGATTTTATTTAGAAGTACCACTTAAACTACAGAGAATAATCTAGAAATTTGACAACTCAAATAACATAAGATTTTTCACTATACTACCATTCTCCTATCAGTGGTCAGTGGTCTGCCACACATTTCTTTGTGCATGAACATCAGTCCCTAAATTGGGGAAACAGATTGGCAAATAAAAATAAAGCATGAAATTTGCAAGAGAGGGAATCAGTATTTGCGTACCATCTTTTGTGCATCCTCTTATTAGCACTGTCAACTAGTGAGGGCTCGGCCAGCTATTGGACATGGGTGTTATTAATCCCATCATTTCTTCTTTTGGTGGTGGGAAGTAGGAAGAAGACTGTCCAATGTGTCCCTGTGAATGAAGTTTTCATGTCTAATTTAAACAGGTTGTGTGATAACATAAGAATATTAACACATCAATCAGTGTCTGCAATTGGCACTTCAAGAAACATTTGACATTTTTCTCTTGGAATGCAGAAAGATAAGTGACAAAACAAGCCGCAGCTCGTGCCAATGCACCGTAGATACTTAAAACGTGAGCTCAAATAGGATGCTTGTACTTCTGTTCCCTCCTGAGTGCTAGCCCTTCCCAGAGTTCTAGTGTTATTGCTGTCAGGTTATTTGTGTTCTGTTTGGTTTTTCTGCCTTATGGACTGTGTTCTTCTTGATCACACACTCTTTTGTCCCACAGATGAAAATCGTATTTTCTTCCTGACCAGCATTCACAGTCTGACTGACTTGACATCCACAGGGCCTTCCATCTGGAGCTTCATGTGAAGCAAATGCACTGACTGTCATCAGCAAAGCTTTGAACAGGCAACCCACAAGCCCTGTTATGATGGATGTATCGCCAGAGAGCGTGTGTATATGTTATAGACAAACAAGAAAACCAAATGCAGCTGAGAGATTGAAAGAGAGATCATAATTCTTCATCCTAAAAAAAAATTTCCTCTGTAAACCTGTGTCATTACAATGCTTTCGTTTAAACAACCCTTTTGACCCTCAATGACGGAAAGTGCTGAACATAAGCAACAACAGTATGTGCAGCAGTAAATCTATAAATTTGGCACTTATAGGGAGCATATTTACTGTACATATCTCAACAAACTTATTTTTTCACAGCCTTCCAAATTCAAATAAAATTTGTCTTGTATAATTTAACTAATTTCTTATCCCCATCCCTTCCTTTGCCACAATACTTCTTCTTTTATTGGACAGCTTACCCGTGTCTCCATTTAGTGTCCTTATTCTCTGATACTCTGCTAAGGACCTTTAGGCTGGTGTTGTTGGTATAAATCCATGTCCCTTTGTCCCTGAATTCACCAGACTATCCTGCCCTCAAATCTGTCTCTGAAGATTTGAGCAAAGTGAAGTACTGCAGGCTCAGTCTGTGTTCTTTGAACAACTATGTAAAAACTACCTTTATACATTTCCACATCATTATAAATGAAAACCTGTCTTAATTTTTCATCTCTGGATTTTTTTCTTACTCTAACTAAACTGATATTAGAAACATTGCTTCTTTTTGATGTTTTATTTGTTTTTATAGTTATACATGACAGTGCAATGTATTTTGACATATTATACACACATGGAGTATAAATTCCCATTCTTGTGGTTGTGCATGATGTGCAGTCACACTGGTGGTATATTCCTATATGAACATGGGAAAGTCATGTCCAATTCATCTACTGTCTCTCCTAGTTCCATCCTTCCTCCCTTACTTTCATTCCCTTTTGTCTAATACAAAGTACTTCCATTCTTCCTACAACCACCCCCTCCCTTATTGTGTGTTGGCATCAACATATCAGAGAGAACATTTGGCCTTTGTTTTTTTGGGATTAGCTTATTTCACTTAGTATGATAGTCTCCAGTTCCATCCATTTACTGGTAATGCCAAAATTTCATGTTTCTTTTTGGTTGAGTAGTATTCCATTGTGTATATATGCCACATTTCCTTTATCCATTTATCTATTGAAGAGCACCTGGATTGGTTCCATAGTTTAGCTATTGTGAATTGACCTGCTATAAATATTGATGTGCTGTGTCACTATAGTTTGCTGATTTTAGCTTTTTGAGGTATATGCCAAGGAGTGAAATAATTGGGTCACACAGTTGTTCCATTTCAAGTTTTCTGAGGAATCTGTATGCTGCTTTCCAGAGTGGTTACCTTGCATCAATTTACAGTTCCACCAGCAATGTTTGAGTGTACCCTTTTCTCCACATCCCGGACAACATTTAATGTTACTTGTAATTCCCAGGTCCTTGATCCACTTTGAGTTGAGTTTTGTGCATGGTGAGAAACAGGGGTTTAATTTCATTTTACTACATATGGATTTCCAGTTTTCCCAGCACTCTTTGTTGAAGAAGTTATATTTTCTCCAACATATGTTTATGGAACCTTTGTCTATATGAGATAACTGTATGTATGTGGATTTGTCTCTGTCTTCTATTTTGTACCATTGGTCTTCAGAAACATTCCTTCTTAAAGCCACTTTCTCCATGAAAATTAAGCGTGCTCCAATCACCTCTATTCCTTTGTCTTTTAAGTCTGGCCACCATTTCTTACCTTCAGAAAAAAGAGTAATGGGCAAAGACTGGATAGGAGTAATTTCACAGATTAAACCCAAGAATCACATCCTGAGGATGGAGTGGCAGGCTGATGTTTGAGAGGAAAATGAAAAGTGGATTCATATGCAAATCTAATATAGTACATTTTCATTGCCTTTAACAAAAGCTGGTATCAATTTAATTTGGTTAATTACTTTTGGTGGAATCTTAATTAAAATAGTACAGATCAAGGAGGAGAAAAAATGTCATTTTTAAATAGACAAATCACCACAAAGTAGAAGACTTCCTCTGACTGGTATGTCACTCTATCCAACCTGGTGCTAATTACCTTTGTCACCAGTCTATCAGTCATGACAAAAACTTGAATTTTCAATCAGCATGTGATCTAGTCCTAATATTTATCTTCCTTCCCTATTGATTACTCAGGAAACGTTTATTAAAAAATCTCAACACAAAACTCAGAATATTTCAAATGGAAGGGAATTTGAATTTCATTTTGTCTGAAAACATTCATCTAACCTTCATCTAATTTCCTTTTCAACATTTCCCAGAATGAATTATATCATCTTGGCTCTAATTTGCCCAAATATGGGGATCTCATTTCATTGCATTTTCTGTAAGAAATACACAAAGATGTTTTGGCCACAGAAAAATATATAGAGAGATGATGATATAGATATAGAAATATAGATATAGAGATATGATGATTTCTTTAAAAGTAAGATAAAATAGATTATTCAAATAGGAAAGATTATATTATATTAGTATCAGTATTTTCATGCAACATTGCTATTGATATTCATGACACAGCATGTTATGGTAGATAATGTTTCAAATGTTTCCAAGTGCCTTGTATTGCACTTAATCTTCTGTTCACCAATGCTATTCTATCTTCTAGAGTCTAAAAAAATAGCTGGTTAAATGTTTTAACATATAATAATCATTTTAATATATGGATATGTTATTTTGTGCCCTGTGTGGACACATTTTCATAGTGGAACCATAACAAGGACGATTTTTCATAACATGGTTTCTTTAGACATTATGTTTTTTTTTTCAGCATTACCTTTACAAGGTCCAGTTCAAAAGTCAACCAATTATTTCAAATGGGTCTACTGAGTACATATTTCAAAAGCAAAGTTATATTAAAATACTGATACCATCACAATGTATTTGCTCTTTCTTGTCTATTTGAATAATAAATAGTATCTTGCTTGAAAATTAAATATCCTATACATAGATTTTATTTTCTACAGACTGGATCTCCTTCTGTGTTTCTTATAGGAAATATAATGACACAAATATTTCACAACTTTTTAAAAAAATTATCCAATGACTTCCAAGTGTCATTCCCAAGCCATTGTTGTTAGGAGTGGAGACAGTAAGAGAAAAAGTTTATTTCCTCAAATTGGGAGGATCTCTTCAAACTTCTTTATAAAATAAAATAGTTTCATGCCATTTTGATTAAATTTTATGATTAAGAAAAATGATTTTAAAATATATTTTAAAATATAAGTTGACCAATATATAAATAGAAGAAAGATGCAAGGGAGATGAATATTAGAGTAGAGAAAAGGGAACAGGGGGAATGGAGGGAGAGGGAAGTACTGGGGAAGTATTAGAGCAAATCCTATCTCATGCTCATATAATTATGTCAAAATTAACTAATAAATGAACTAGTAAAATAATTTTTTAAAAAGGTGAGCAGTGGTTTCACGGAATGTACTAGTTCACTTGTCATCTCATCTAGAGACAATACAAAAAGATTCCAAAAGGAATGTATAAGCATCCCAACTGTTAGCATTTTGACCTTACACAAGACGTCGATTCCTCCAAGGTACAGTCCCATTTGGAAAGCAGACTGACTTGTCATTTTTTTCAGAATATTTGTGCAGATGAAGAAAGGGAAGGAATGAGTATAAAACCATCTTTGCCGAGTGGATATGTTTACAAACACACTAGCTATTATTATTTTTACATGCTGTATGCAAGATTGACTTAGTAAGATTTCATTTAATAGACATTTTGATTTAGGAGTTATTCAGGGGAAAATGTTTTTAAAGAAAGCTCTTTTATTTTGGTTTCTACATTTTCTTAAAACTCATTCATTGTGAAGTATCAAAATATGAAAAGGACTATATGTACCATGTGAGAGTGTTAGGTACTACATGAACTTTAGAAGTATATTCATGATAGGGTTTTAGTAAAAGAACCCTCACCACAGCGCATGTTGTTTCCATCTCTGACCCCACACCACATCCTTGGATCCGATTTCCAGTTGCATGAAGAGAGGGTCAGAGTTAGGACAGTGCTCAGGAAGTGGCATCAGGTTGGATTCCTGAAGGGCACCATTCATCTGTGTCTCTGGAGGCACACATAGAGAATGAAATTCCACCATTCACCCAGTCAGAGCAACTGAAAACACAAATCAAAGGTTCAGAAGACATCCCAGTCAGTCCCTTCTCTTGTCTCACCTTTCCTGCTCAGGATGATGTCCTAGTCACCAAAAGTCTGTCTTTACAATAGGGCAGGGGCAGATTAGAGTTTGAACTTCTTTCAAATTCAGGAACAGAACTAAAAGACAATCTGGACCATCTTTAACTCGCTTCTCTCTCAGGGAGCTGGAGTGAGTCTCCCGGGCATTATTGGAAACAATAAGTGTAGACTTATGAGCTCGTAGAACATACCTCTCCCCAAAACTAGGAATTTTACTGTAATAGAGTTGCTTGTGTTCGAATTTGTAGTTTTCCTCTACCACTAGGCTCTCTGTGTCCTCCATCAAAGGAATACTTCACGCTCTTATTTTTCACATTAACAATACCAAATCTAACCTATTTTGTGTTTTAGGTAAGAAATTCACTTTTACTCTGAAGGGAGAAGAGGATGAATAAAATTTGAGGGAAAGTCCTATTAATTGACTGAATACTTACTATGTTCCAACCTTTATACTGGTCCCCTTACAGTTAATATGTCATGTAATGGAGCACTTTAAAAAATAATCACTATTTAGTCTTTAATCAGGTAAAGAACATATGGCCTTGAAGAGATATAAAAGTTTTAATAAATAAAGTGGATAAAAGGAAATTTTAGCACGGAAATTGACATATAATGGATTAAAATCCATTTAAAATGATTTAAAAATGCTTACAAATTGTATAATCATTTGCTGCCTTTACACAAAAGTTACAATGCTTTTAAAACGTGTGTGTGTGCGCGCGCGCGCATAATGCATATATGAAAGTTTCATGGAAAATATTAATATATAATAATACTATATGTGGTACTGTGTCTACAGAATGCAAGCATGTGACATCAGTTAACTACAAAATAGTTCAAACTTAGTCGTTTAGTGCTGAATTTAATTTTCAGAAATATTAACTTCAAGAATGAATAAAATAGGGACAATGGTCCAGCTAACATAAGATTAAGATAAATTTGACAAGTTTTATTTTGAAATTAAAAGAGGTCAAATTATTCATATATGCATAAGGTTGTAGTTCTGTTGTGTCTAGCCTGCACTAGGCCCTGGGTTTGGGCCCCCTGCCCTGAAAAATAAATCAAATGTTTGATATCTTAAAATATGAACCTTTAGTTATCTGAAAAATGTAATTTCTAGGACACCTCCTTCTCTAATATTGTTTTATATGAGATATTGCTAGGACTCAGAAAGGGAACAAAATGATAGATGATTTACCAAATCTCACATGTGAATTTTATCTGTGAAAATTAGGCATATTCATACCAACTGAATTTTACCTAAGATTCCCAATCATTTTTTTTTCTGGTTATAGTTTAAGGATAAGTTAATACTGAGGGCCCTGAGGCCCTCCATCCATGTGTTTGTTTCTATGCTTTACTTACTTTCAGTTAGGGTTAACTAAAACAATGGCGGTCACATCATGGGCTGAAATGCTACTTGTTAGAATTAACACAGCAGTGGACCCTGAAAATAATCACATACTAAGTAAACCAGGCTAAGATAGGTGTAGGGGAAATGTATAAAATACTACCTAGTCCTAACATTACAATTTTGGGTAGTGTTTTCTTTCTTCAGAGATATGTGATGCAATAAAAAAAATCCACATCTGAAATACAAATTTTCATACAATGAAGATATTTGAAAATAAATCCTCAGAACCCAAAGGTAGAGTGCAAAATTAGGAGGAATGTGGAAAGTAAAGAGCAACAGTCATCTCTCAACCCTAATGGCTTGGAAATTTCTATCTCATTCTCTCTCCTCTTCTCTCTTGTTCTCTTCCCTGAATTTCCTCGATTTTTTTTTTAATGTTAAGAATTTATAATGGAATTCTTCATTAGCAAGTAATGACAGGGCAATTATCTGATAAGTGTTAAATAAGAATATAAAAATGCCTCAAGGACTTTTCCCTCATTTGACCTGTTCAAAGGCAAAATGGCTTAAATCAACAAGGTAATAAGTTGTACCTTCTAAGTTTGATTAAAATTATTATAATCATTATTTTGCTTCAGTATTCAGAAATAAAAACTTTTTAGATTGGAATTTGGGGCTTGTAATGTAAATATTCATTATTTATCTTTATTGTGGATTTTTGACATATCCTCTTTCTAAGAATATAAATATTTAATTATTTATCTTCATGTGGGCCTTTGGATATGTACCTTTTTAAAGTATATTCTTTTTTAAAACTATTTTTAGTTGTAGATTCCCTGAATTTCCTCAATTTTTTTAAGCGCTCAAAATATGTCCACAAGTTAATAGTTTTTCTTCCTATACATTTATTGTGAGAAAAATTCTCATGGGCTACTCTTGATAACCTAAATTGATGCAAATTTCTTAGATTATAGATAGATAGAGAGATAGATAAATGGATGTGAAATATTTATATCTCCAAATTCTACTTCTTTATGATTTATACCAAAGGCTTATAATTATTTTATTCACTATTATTTGTAATTCTAAAATTTTAAGACATTCTAAATGTACCATCTCTACCGGTATTGAGAATTTCAAACTTTGGAATATTGTCCTCTATTTGAAATATTTCCAAGTAGCTTTTGATAATGGAAGAGACTGTAGAAAGAGCAAGGTTAAGTAAACAAGTTGGGAATAAATTACCTTTTCTCTCACACACACACATACTCACATGCATACTAAGTAAAGCAGACTAAAATGTATATATTTAAAAATGTATAAAATACAACCTTGTTCTAACATTATGATTTTCGGTAATATTTTCTTTCTTCTGGAACATTTTAGTACCTAAGTTTTCTTAATTTTTTTTTAAAAAATGTATTTTTTATATTGTTTAAGTTGTCAATGGACTTTTATTTTATTTATTGATACTCGCTGCTGAGAATCGAACCCAGTGCCTCACACATGCTAGACAAGAGCTTTGCCACTGAGCCACAACCCCAGCCCCCAAAATGTATTCTTATAGTCAAAAATAAAAATTATTATTTGCTTATGTAATCTCTAGTCTTCTTAGAAGCAAACATTTGTTCATATATCCATGCTTATGTGTGAGGAGAAGTTACACTGTGTTTGTTGTTATACCACATGCTATGAGAGAAGAGGGGAAATGTGGTTCATAACTCCTGTGTTATTATTATACCTTAGTATTTAATCATGACTGTGTCTACAGAATGCAAGCATGTGACGTCAGTTAACTACAAAATAGTTCAAACTTAGCCATTTAGTGCTGAATTTAATTTTCAGAAATATTAATTTTAAGAATGAATAAAATAAGGACAATTGTCCAGCTAAAATAAGATTAACATAAATTTGAAAATTTTTATTTTGAAATTAAAAGAGGTTAAATTATTTATATATGCATGTTGTCAAAGGAAAACACTAAGTTTGATATTTCCTTTGTTTATCATTGCATAAAATTAATTTATTTTGAGAAAGTTTCTCAGTTTGGAGATTTCTACTTAAAACGGCATGTAGCAAATAATTCAAATGACTTATTTCTTCACTTTCTTTTGATCAGTTGTTGACATCTTTTACATGTACAAATCCTGAATAAATGGAAACAATATGCTTAATACCACTACTTTCAATTTGATACCTAAAAATATGATCAATAGATTGCTTTTAATTTTTTTTTTAAAGAGAGAGTGAGAGGGGAAGAGAGAGACAGAGAATTTTAATATTTATTTATTTATTTTACTATTTGGCGGACACAACATCTTTGTTTGTATGTGGTGCTGAGGATCGAACCCGGGCCGCACGCATGCCAGGCAAGCGCACTACCACTTGAGCCACATCCCCAGCCCTATTGCTTTTAATTTGATCATTATTCTTCCATATAAGATACATAGCCTTCCTAAGCCCAGAATCTTGCCATGTTTGAGATCCCTTTGGTACTCTAAAAGAAGACAAGGAAACCTTTTTTATATTCCCTTTCAGCAAGTTAGGAGACCATGAACAGATTCCTGTAGATCATATCAAGTTTTGTAATATAGATCTGGTGTGGATATTTTCATAGTAAATTGAAATTTGTTCAATGACCATGATAAAGTAAAACTTTGGAGAAAGTATAAATTAATTAACAAGGGTTATTAATTTTATCTTAGATTTCATTACTAAATACAGATCTACTTAAATTTAATTCCCTATAATAAAATTATATATTGTCATGTGAGTTTTATGCATTAAATGTGTAACAATACTATCCTTGTAGATTTTGTCATGGTTTGTGAATATAAAGATGCCTATTACTTTGATAGACATGACAACCGTTTGGATGTTGCCTGCAATAATCTCTCCATTGTACAAAAGTCCTTGTGTTTTTGTCCCTTGTCACTCTGTATAATTTTTTTTTCCTTTAGAAAGCCTCTTTCCCTTTTTGGCTGATGTAACAAAATTTTTAAATTTTCCTTATCCATGACAGCAGAGTTTTGTTGCAAACATGAACTTTTTGTTAACAGAGCTTTTTCTGATGTGTATCTGAAGGCCACAGTGATTTCCGTGGTGCTTTGAAAGCATTTGGTGAATTATGACAACATTAAAATGGATCCATATTTTCAACCATTTTTTTCCTTTGATGCAGATAAAATTTCACATATAACAGAGTCTAAAAATTTATTTTTTGAATTAAATATATGCCTTTAATATTTATCATTGTCAGGATTTGTATCTGATTGAGCATATTCTTTATAAACTTCCCTCAAGCTGAGATGAAACACTGTAAAATTTTTAAAAACAAAGAATAAAACTGGTAACCCAACATGTGTAAAACATATACATTCCAGTAATATTTTATATAAAGATATTGATTCATATAGCTTAAATTTTATAGAAACAGAGTTGTCTAATAATCTTCACAAAGCTTCTCATTTGATCCTTATGATAAATTCAGATAATGTTAAAATGTTCTACTCTCCCTTATTATATAAAGTATATAGGCAAGAAATTGATTGACCTAATGTCACAGTTATGTTTCAATGCACAATTCCTTTTACCTTAAATCTTTGTACTTATTGACAAACCTCACATATCAACCTGGTTTCTATTAATACATATATTACCTTCTAGTAATAGCCAATTCTTGAACACAATTTGTAAATTTGGTAGACAACTTCTTAATTCTAGCCTGTATAAGTGTTGCCCCATTTAAATCTCATAGCAAATAGGACTGACACTGTGATCTGTGAATTGCACAAAAGAAACTGACATATACATTAATAGGTCTGCTTCTATTGGCTCCATTATTAGTGATCATTGAGACAGAGGGGTAATAATTATGTGATTTTTCTGCATAAATACTGGGATAATCTTATATGTCCTTTGAATAAGATTAATACTTCATATTGTGGAAATCATAGTGGTTAAATTGATGTATAGCTTTCCTGACTATATACAACAATTATAGGTCTCTCTGTCTCTGTCTCTCTTTTATTATATAATACATATGTATATACATTATATATATATTACATATACTAGGAATTATGTCCACAGGAACTTTACTACTGAGCTACATTCCCAGACTTTCTTTTTTAATTTTTTTTTTTCTTTTGAGACAGGGTCTCAATAAGTTGCAGGGGTTGACTTGAATATGTGAGCCTCCTGCCTCAGCCTCCTGAGTAGCTGAGATTATAGTTATTTGCCAATGCACTGAGCCAAAATAATTCTTTATGATAGGGAGAACATAAAGACTGGCAGTGTGGGTCAGCATATATCTAATGCACTGTATGGTTATTAGGCTCTGGTATTTCCCATTGGCTAAATATGTTTTATTTAAAACAAAACAACAACAACAACAACAACAAAATAGCTAGTTGTTTCTCCCTAGATCAAGGAAATTCACCTGGGAAGTGGGTGCTGATGATTTATTTGTAATGAGGCTATAAATCTGCATTCCTTTAAAGATTAAAGATTCTGGGTATTCTTGTGCTTAGTATTTGTCATGCCAGAAATGTCACCAGTCAATTGCACAGGAAAGAAGATGAGCTTTCTGAACACTGCTATTATTTATTTCAAGTAGATAGGTAAGCTGTTCCCTCAGACATAGACCTGTAGTTAACCTTACACTGTGTATTTTCTTGTAAAGAGATGAAACATTTCCAGAGAATGGCTAAGAGGGAGCTTCCAGCAATTCTGACATTTGTACGTTCAGTAGAAAAGTTGTTGAAGGCTGTTATGTGTCCACTAAGTCAAGTGCATTTTGTGAAATTTAAAGAATTTTCATCACTTATAATGTGGAAACTTTTTTCTCAATTGGTTTCTCTTGACTTTCTCATCTTTTGGTAAGTTCTCCTTTTGTAGTAAGATTGTAAAACTGAATTACTGAATGCTGCTACTAACATTCAATCTCTCCACAAATGCTTTCTGTTTCTGTTCTGAATAACAAAATATTTTCTTACATATCCTACATATGCATGCTATATTCAAGTGGCTTACAAACATAAGAGAACTGGAAAATCCCCCAAAACTTGTAATCACATGATTGAAATGCATTACCCTGGACATCAGTCTCATAGGTACCAAATCTGATACTCAAAATGAGGGAGAAATTAAGACTTCACAGACACACAGAAGCTGAGGAAGTTCATATCATCATACATGTCCTACAAAGAAATGAAAAAAGAAGTAATTTAGCTGAAATGAAAGGTTGTAAGAAGGAGCTCCAAGGTGTATGAATGAAGACAAAATCTTCAGTCAAGTTTGTTACACAGGCACATATAAAAGCAGCACTATTATAATTATGATTTGTAACTCACCTTGAAAATTTCTATAACAATTAAAAGGCTAATTCATAAAGTAAAATAATTGTATATTTATAATATTAGGCACACATATGCAAACATAATTCATCAAAAAAGAAGGATGGAATCATATGGGAGTATAATTTCGTGAAATTGCTCTTATGGTAGTATCAATTCAAATTTAATACTTACAACTTTAAGATAAAATAAATAATTCTCATGGTAACCAAAACTAATAAATATTGCTACAGTTGTATCATATTTATTTTTTTATAGTATGTATATAGGGAAAGAACAGAAGATACAAATGAATCAATAAGCATATCAGTAAGATTTCAGACTATGAAGTTGCAGATCTTCATTTCTCTACAAAAACATGAAAATAAAACAGGTATACATTGAATGAAGGGGTCTTGTGCATTCACTAGAAACAGTTAAGAAGCTTCAGCAACCACCAAATGCCTAAGAGAAACAAGCTCAAAATGGTCTGAAAATTTGTGGCATTTTGCTCACCCTTAGCCTCTCTTTCAAGCATGACATAGTGTGGTTGGGAGAATCCCAGGGAATCCTGGCTCCTTCCTCAGAACCAAAAGAAAGGAATGCAAATTTCTTGAATGTTCTTGCTTGCTTGGAAAATGCCTGCAGGACTGTTTTCTGTCTTCCTAACTTTGAACATCATGGAAATGGTGGCAAGTTTTAATAGCAGTCTAGATACCATGGATGTCAGTGAAGGGCACAGTATCATTAGCGAGCAGCACTGAAAGATACTGGGCACTAGAACACACATTCCTCCCCAGAACAGATACAAGAATAGATAAGTTTCCAAAAAAAGTAATAGAGAGGCGATTGCACTTAAAATTAGCAATGCTATATTCATGTACCAATACACCACAATGAAACTCACCAGTTTAGATAATTAATACACATTAATAAAAATGTATCAATGGATACAAAGGAAATGGAAGAAACATATAAAAAGTGCCAGTGAAGACATATACCCAAAAAGTTTCAGAAGGCTATACTCCTTTTTTCCTTTCAAATACACAATTTCCAACAAAATAATTATAAGACATACAAAAAAATCAGAGAAGCAAGTCCCATTCAACTGAACAAAATAAATCCACAGCAAGTAACAAGAAAGAAATATATACCTCTAATTTTCATGGAAAATAATGAAAAATAACTATTATATATGTGAAATTAACTAAAAGAAAATAAAAAATCCAGAAGATATAGAAAAAAATAGAAACAAGCAGAATAGAAATAGAAATTATGAATAGAAAAACTATGATAAAATTCTGGAACTTAGAAACACAATATGAGAATTTTAAAAATTCATTAGTGGTGTTCACAGTGGATTCAGACACACCAAAAAAAGACCAACATTGATAGTAAGTCATGATTGAGACTGAGGAACAAAAATGGGGGGAAAAAGGAGAAAGAAAAAAGAGATAAAAGCAAAGAATAAAGAAAACACTCTAAGGGATGTAGTTACCAACATATATATAATAGGAGTTCCAGAAGAAAAAATGTGGGGAAAAAATAGCAAAGAGCTTACTTTAAGAAATAATAACTGCAAATCTTCCAAATATGAGAAAATACATAAATACAGGAAGAAGCAAACCAATGAAGTAGGACAGGAAATAAAAAAACAAAAGAGAGAGACTCAGAATGAATAGAGTGAGGCACATTCTACTTAAATTGTTTAAAATTAAAGACAATCTCAGAAGAATAAATATTGACCTATGATACACAAGGAAGCCTCCCTAATATTATTAGTGAGTTTTTCAGCAGAGAACTTGAAGGCAGACTATAGTGAGAAAATATATTTAAAGTTCTGGAAAAAAACAAAACCCAGAAAATTAAGAATTCCATATTTAGCTAAATATCTTCAAAATCAAAGAAAAAATAAAATTTCCCAAGAAAATAATAGCTTATAGAATTTATTGTCACTAAACCTACCCTATAATTTTGCTAAAAGGAGTCATTCAAATCAAAATGAAAGGACAATGGACACAACCATTTAAAAAATAGAGTTGTCTGATAAAGTAAAAACTTTTGTTATTGTGAATTTCTTAATACATACCCATCAGTAGAATTTAGAAGATGAAAAAAAAAGAGTAATTTTAGTCTGTTTGAATCAGTATAAACATGTAAAGATTTAACTTGCAACACATATAACATAAATTGGGGAAAATGCAGAGTTGTAAAGCAATACAGTTTTTATTTTTGATTGAATTGCTTACCAATATAAAATGGGTTGATAAAAATTTAAGATGATTTATGTAACTCTCTTGGTAGCCACAAAGAAAATATCTTTAGAAACTACTACAAAACAATCAATTGTACACACACACACACACACACACACACACACACGATATGCTCGAGTTCGGGACCCCCAAAAGACCACCAGAGACCAAGATCAAAGTAAGCAGCAAAGAGGCATTTATTGTGAGCTAGCTTGGTCCTCTGCGCACACAGAAACTGGTGACAGGCCTGAGCCCAGGGTTTGCAGCAGTTTTATACAGTCTTTAGGGAAGGCAGGGGCTTCACATACATCATAGCATATCTTAGCAAATCATCACACACTGTGGGGAAATCATAAAACAACTCTAAAACATTGATTAGCACATTCACTGATGGGAACAAGTTGGGTAGGGGTGATTGGTTAGTACAAGAGGGGGATTCATTTGAACTGGTTTAAGCCATGAGGGGAGTAAATGCTGAACTACATGGTTTCCCAACATGTTATCAACCACCATAAACTACTGGGAGGGTCATCTGGCATCTCAGGTATTTTCCCTGTCTCATGCTGATTGGTGGTTGCTAGGGGGTTGCTATGGGTGTTCACCTAGACTGAGTGAGTCAGGGACACCTGGTGGAGCAAATCTCTCCTGTTATTTGCAGATAAACAACTCAGCAGGGTGGGTATGTGCCTAGGAGTGCTCTGTGGGTTTTTCCAAGGACAAGGGCCCCACCCCCTTCCTTGGACAGGCTTTGCTCTGCTGTAGAGGCTGGTTTCTCAAAAATGGAGTCACATCAATTTGACACACACACACACACACACACACACACACACACACATTCTCTCTCTCTCTCTCTCTCTCTCTCTAAGAAACAGAAAACAAATTATAAGAGTGAGTCCTTCCCTGTTAGTCATTACTTTAAATGTGAGTGGAATAAAATCTCCCAAAGAGCAGAAGTGACCACAGGCTCAAAGAAAATAAGCAGCCTGCTTAGAATTCCTGGAGAGAGAAAAACAAAGCCCAGTCATGAAAACTGGAATAAAGACCAATCCTTTGATGCCAAGATGAAATTGTACACCAAGCATAAGGAGCTTTCACAAAACCATGAGCACAATAAACAGTTGAAAGATTTCACAAAGCAATATGATAATAATCTGAATGGGACCCTTTTCAGGGAGAGAATAGAAAAAAAAAATTTAAGAAAACTCAATAAATTTTAGAAAACACGGAGAAAAAAATCAATACTCTCAGAAAAAGTCAACACAGAAGCAATTTTTAAAATAATCAAATGGAAATCTGTGAACTGAAAAATATAGTAGGTAAAATTAAAAATGTAATAGAAGGCATCAATAAAAGAATAGATTAAATAGAAGAGAGAATTAGTGACCTTGAATTCAGTCCACTTGAAAATACACACCTGGAGGAGAAGAAGAAAAATGAATGAAGAAGAATGAAGAAAACCTACAGGAATTTTGGGACTGGAATAAAGTAGAATGTATTCGTGTTATTGAATGACTTAAGAATGACTCAAGAGTGGCAAAGGCTTGAAGCTGTTCAAAGATATCACAGTAAAATCTCCCCATACCTAGGGATAGGGAAGGATTCCAATATATACAAGCCCAACTGCCCAGTCAGATTTAATACAACAAACTACAACCCAAGACATTTTACAATCAAGCTCTCAAAGGTGAAAGATGATATGATATCATATAAAAATATCCCCTACAGTTTTCTCTAAAACTTATTTGAACTCATAAACTCAATAAAGTTTCAGGATACAAAATCCACATTTAAAAATCAGTGGAATCATTATAGAGAAATAGCAACGTATCTGAAATAAATGAAGGTAGCAATCCTATGCACACTACCTACCAAAAAATGGTAATAATAAAATATATAGGAATAAATTTAACCAAAGATGTGACAATCTCTCCAATGAAAAATTTTAAACATTGATGAGTGAAATTGAAGATACAAAAAAATTGATAGAAGGAATTACTATTGACAAATATTCATGTTACCCAAAGTTAGTTATAAATCCAATGCAATCTCTATCAAAACGACATTCTTTGGATAAAGAAAATGCAGTATATGTACACAATGGGAGTTGACTCAGCCCTAAAGAAGAATAAAATTATGATATTTCCTGGTAAATGGATGGAACTGGAGACTATCATGTTAAGTGAAATAAGCCAGTCCCCCCAAACCTAAAGCCTAATATTGTCTCTGCTAAGCAGAAGCTAACACACAATGGGGGAGGGGGATAGATGTTCATTGGATTAGACAAAGGAAAATGAAGGGATGGGAGGAGGGATGGGACTAGGAAAGACAGTATAATGAATTGGACATAGAGTTATGCTCATATGTAAATTCATGACCAGTGTAACTCTACATCATGTACAACCACATGATGGGAAGTTATACTCCATGTATGTGTAATATGTCAAAATATATTCTACAGGCATGTATAACTAAAAAGAACAAATGATTTTTTTAAAATGACATTCTTTACATATCTAGAAAACAAGTCCTAAAATTTGTATGGACTCATGACAAACAAAAATGAAAGCAGAAACCACTAAAAATAGCCAAAAGTTTATCTTGAGAGAGCAAACGAGGAGACATTATACTACCTGATTGCAAAAATACTGAAGAGTTGTAGTAATAAAGACTGCATAGTGTTCCATAAAAGTAAACACAGAACAATGGAACAGAATAGAGAGCCTGGAAGTCAACACATTCACCTACAGCTAATCGATTTTTAACAAAGGTGCTGAGAACACACATTGGATAAAGGATAGAATGTTCAATAAATGATACAAGGAAAACTAAGGATCCACTTAAGAAGAATGAAATTATACTCCTACCTCTGATCAGTTGTGAAAATTAACTCAAAATAGATAAAAAATTGAAGACTTGAAACAATCAAACTACTAGAAAATTAAAACACAGAGGGACCATTTCAAGACAAAACCCCAAAGGCACAGGAAAAAAAAAAAAAACAAGAATAGATAAGGGGGATTATATCAAACTAAAACTTCTGGACAGCAAAAGAAATAAGATCCAAGTGAAGGAAAGAAACAACAACTATGGAATAGAAGAAAATCCTTGCAAACTACAAGTGTAATAAGGAGTTAATATACAGAATATATAAGGAACTTGAAAGCAAAAGAAAAAAAAAATGAAAAACACAAAACAAATAACCTGATTTAGAAATGGGTAATAGATCTGTTTTACTCAGCTTTTTTAGCTGCCATGACTAAAAGACCTGAAAAGAACAATTGAAGAAGAAGAAAAGTTAATTTGAGGGCACACAGTTTGAGAGGTCTCTATCCATAAGCAACTCACCCCATTCCTCTAGGCTTAGGGTAAGGCACAACATCATGGCAGAAGGGTGTGGTGGAAGGAAGCTGCTCCCCTGATGATCAGGAAGCAGAGAGACAGATTCCACCTGCCACATAAAAAATATATACCCCCAAAGCACATCCCAAATACCCCAGCTCCTCCAGCCCTACCCTACCTACCTTTAGTTACCACTCAGTTAATCCCCATTGGAGTGCTAATTCACTGATTGCATTAAGACTTTTATAACCCAATCATTTCACCTCTGAATGTTCTTGCATTGTCTCACATATGAGATTTGGGAGAACACATCATATCCAAACAACAGCAAGATCTAAATAGTCATTTCTAAAAAAAAAAAAAAAGTAGGGAGAGAAAAAAGGAGGGAGAGAGAAGACTAACAGTTATAAAGCCAAAATTAGGCAGTCAGTATAGATAGGTAAACCAGTCAAGTCAGATCAAGGAGACCAAGTTTGAGTGAGTCCGGAAAGTTGGAGACTGTCCCCTAAAGGATTGAAATATTAATTTCTTCAGAACCCTTCCTCCACCCTTATCAAGAATCTGCCCCTGATCCAACCTGTTGCCAAGGTAACCTGTCCTAGGAGTTGCCCCTCCCTACACGGAGCTATAAGGTTGTTACCATGTCCTTGGCTACTCCATCCTGCTCTGCTCTCATCAGCCCACCTGTTTCTCACCTTTGGGCCATCCCATCAAGCATTCCTGGGCCTAGTCACCTATGCAGGAAGGAGAAAGATAAGGGAGACAAGGCAGGAGAACAAAGGAAGCCTAGAACATAAAAAATGGGCAGAACACCTCCCTTCTTGAGATACCAGGATACCAGCTATGTCCCCCTTTTCCCTCCCTGGAGAAATCTATGTTACTCCTTTTAAAATAAACCCTGCTTCATATGCTTGCCTCACATGCTTCTCTAATGTTCAAACTTCAACATGTGGGGAAGCAGAACTCGTCACCCATAACTGGCGGTATCAGTTATATGGGAAAAAAATCAGCATCACTAATTTTTATAGAAATTCAAAACAAAACCTGGATGAGATATTGTCTCTTCCAAATAAAAACGAATATTATCAAAAAGACAAAATATTAAAAGGGCTTCTAAGAACAGAGATAAGGGAATACTTCGACATTGTTGGTGGGAATGTAAATGAGTGCAACCATTATGGTTAAAATATAAAAAAAAAATAAAATAGAACATGTGGTCTAGTCATCCAGCTTCTGAGTATATATCCAAAGAAAATTAAAACATTATTACGAAGAGAAATCTGTACCCCTATATTTATTATAGCATTGTTCACAATACCTAAAAGAAAGAAACAACCTAACTGTCCATCAGCTGAGGAATGGATAAAGAAGACATGGGGTATGTATATAACAGAATGCTTTATAGCCATAAAAGGGTAACATAACATCCTTTGTGACAACATGCATGGAACTGGAGATAGATATATTAAGTGTAATATGACAGGTATAAATCAAGTACAACATGATCTTATGCATATGTGAAATTTTAAAGAAGTTGACCCCACAGAAATTGAAAATTGAATGGTAGTTATCAGAGGTTGTGAAGATAATTTAAGGAAACAGGGAGAAAAGTTGATCAATGGGGACCAAGATGCAGTTAGATAGAAGAAAGAATTCTAATGTTCTATTGCCTGGTATGGTGATTTAAATAGCAATTGAGTACTGCATATCGCACACATCCAGAAAAAAGGGTTTTTGAATATTTGTGCTATGGAGAAATGATAAATGTTTGAGAGGACAGATGTACTTATCTTGATTGCTCAATGTATACATGTGCCCCATTAAATGGTATGATTTTATGTTTTTTAGGTAAAAGTTAAGAATACGTTTAATTTAAAAAAAAATAAAGGTGCTGAATGGCCATATTAGATAAAGAAAAATATCATACAAGTAATATTATCTATGGGAAACTCACTTTACATCTAAGGAAAAAAACAGGTTGAAAGAAAAGAAAAAGAGAACAGAAAAGAAAAAGAAAGGAAGGAAGGAAGGAAGGAAGGAATGAAGGAAGGGAAAAAGAAAGAAAGAAAATAGATATTTCCTGCAAAATTGTAACCAAAACGAACAGGGTTGGGTGGCTATTTTAATATTTGAAAATATACATTTTAGCTTAAAATGTGTCAGTGATACATACAGGGCAATATATAATAATTAATTGGTCAATTCTCTAACAAATATGATGGATTTAAACCTTTGCTTTCATATATAAAGCAAATATAAAGAAATTAAAATGGACATAGTCAATAATTGTAGGAGGCTACAGTATCTTACTTTCAATAGTATATAGAACACCCACACAATATCAATGAGGAATCAGCAATTCAATAGAACAAGTGGACTATTCTGAAACACAACATCAGTAGATTACACATATTTTTCAAATTCACGTGAGCTCTAGAGTGTGTAGGGCTGCAAAATAATTTTCAATAAATTTAAAAGACATTGAAAGACACAAAGTATCTTTCTTTTCAAAATGGAATAAAATTAGAAATTGAAAGCAAAAGGAGATTTGGAAAATTAATAAATATGTGAAAATTTGACAGTCCATACTGATCCAGTGAATCAAAGAACAAATCACAAGAAAGTTCTAAGATATCTTTAAAAATGTAACAGAAAAGCCAACATAATAACACAAAATTTATCAAAAACCATGCAAATAAAAAATGTATAGCTCTAAATACTTTCTTTGAAAATACAGAACTCAAAACACAATCTAAATTTTTCCCTTAAGGAAACAGAAAAGAATAACAAACTAAACCCAAAATTATCAGGAAGAAGGAAATAAAAAGAGCAGGGCACAGAAAAATAAAATAGAGACTAGAAAGACAATACAGAAATCCATTAAGAGAATAATTAGTTCTTTGTAAAGATTAACAGAATTTAAGAATTGTTATTCAGGTTGATTAAGGGGAAAATAGAGGGTGCAGGGAGAACTCTCAGAAAGAGGAGACATGGTAGCTGATTTTTATGGAAATTAAAGGATTATAAGAGAATGCTGTGAACAATTGTATGTGAAAATTGTATAACCTAAACAACATGGATGTATTTCTGGAAAAGCACCATGTACCAAGACTTAATCATGATAAAAATAGAAAAATCAAAGAAGTCTATAACCAATAACAAGATTGAAACAAAGTCAAAATCCTTCTAAATAATGACAGGCTCAGGATCAGAAGCCTCTACTAGTGAATTCTCATTAACATTTAAAGAAGTATTAACACTAATCCTCAAATTCTTCCAAAAGTTTTAAGAAGAGGGAATACATCAAAACTCATTCTAAAAGGCCAGCATCTCCCCAACATTAAATTCAGACAAAGATACTACACACACACACACACACACACACACATCTTTATCCCTGATGAATATTGATACAAAAATCCTCCTCAAAATTCTAGCAAACAAAATTCAACATATATTGGAAGGATTTTATATCATTACTGATTAGGATTTATTCCTGGAATGCAAGACTGGCTCAGCATATGAAAATTAATCAGTAAAGGACTCCACATTAACAGAATGAAAACAACCATACATGGTTATCTCAATTGACGCAGTAACAGGACATGGCAAAATTCAACCAGCTGTCATGATTCTTGCAATCAATGACCTAGGAATTGTAGGCAACACCTTCAACAGAGGAAAGGCCACATATGAGAAGCCCACAGATAATATCCTCATGGATGAATGAGTGAGACTTTTCTATTTAATATCTATAACATGACAAGGCTGTCTGTGTTTGCCACTTCTATTCAACATAGCACCCAAAGCCCTTGCAATGGTAATAGGCAAGACAAAGAGATAAAAGTTGGGGCTGGGGATGTGGCTCAAGCGGTAGTGCGCTCACCTGGCATGCCTGCAGCCCGGGTTCGATCCTCAGCACCTCATACAAACAGAGATGTTATGTCTAGTGAAAACTAAAAAATAAATAGTAAAAAAAAATCTCTCTCTCTAGAGAGAGATAAAAGTCATCCAGACCAGAAAGGAATAAATAAATCATTTTCTGTTTCAGATCACTCAGTCTTACATACAGAAAGAATTAAAGATTAAACAGTAAATACTAAAATTAGTAAACAAATGCAGCTAAATCTTGTTAATAAACAGTGAGGGGAAAGTGAAAATAAATATGCAAAAAAATGAAAGTGGACTTTATAATGTAAAGGAAAATTAAAATTAAAGTTTACACTTAAAACACAAACACACTAACCATAACACAAAAATCAGCCTGTTCTCTACACATAGATTGATGAGCAAGACTGGAAATGTGAATTATGATACAATAACATTTATAAAATAATTGAAAAAGAATAAAATACTAAGAATAAAATAAATTTAATCGAAGAGATGAGCAAATTGTAGACCAAAAACTAAACTAGAATCAAATAGAATTTAAAGTTAATAAAATCAATTAAAGAAGATGTAAATATTTGAAAATGCATTCTATGTACATGGATTAGACGATTTAATACTGTTATAATGTCAATATCACCCAAGTGATACACAAATTAAATTAAATCCCTATGAAAATCTCAATGATGATGGTTCAGGAAGAGAACAATCTATTCTAAAAGGGTATGTGCAACAACAGATCCTTAATAAACAAAATAATATTCCATCAGGCAACCTGGAATAATCATTATAATCGAGAAGGAAAAAACACAATGTTGGAGGTCTCCTACTTTCTGATTTAAAAACTATTACAAGGCTATATTCATAAAAGCTGCAGCAGGAGCATAGAGACTATCACACAGACAAAAATGACAGGATAGAGACCAGCAGTAAACCCTCACATATATGCTCAAATGGTTTTGGACATGTGTGCCAAAAAGCCATTCAGTGAAGAAATGTCAGCCTTTTCAATAGCAGTGCTGGGAAAATTGAAAACACACATGCAGAAGAATAAAGTTGGACTGTTCATCCTGGCTAGCAAAATTAACTCAAAATAGATCAAACACCTAAAGAGACCTAAAACTACAAAACATAGGAGAAATGTCTCATGACATTGAACTTGGAAATGATTTATTATGTATGTATCAAAAAGCACAGGAAAAAGAAGAAAACAGATAAATAACACTACATCAAAATTGAAAACATCGGTGCATCAAAAGTCACAATCAGTGGAATTAAAAAAAAGACCTATAGAATGTGAGAAAATACTTAAAAATCATATATCTAAGAATGGATTTATTTATAGAACATATGAAACATCCCTGTGCTTTACTAACAAGAAACAACCAGCTAGACATGGGGAAAGTAATAAAAAAAATCTATACAAACACCCAATAAGCACATTAGAAAATGCCTGATATCACTAATCATTAACAAAGCAAAAACTCAAATAAAGTACACACCTGTTAGAATAGCTACTGTTCAAATAAGCAGATGTCAGAAATTAGCAAATGTCAGAGAGAACATAGAGAAACCTGAGTCCTCGTATACTGTCAGTGGAAATGTGAAATGGTAGGCAAAAGGGTATGCTTTTCCTCAAAAAATTAAAATTATTATGTGATTCAGCATGTCTGCCTCAGTGTTGATACCAAAAATATCTGATAGCAGGATCTCAAAGAAGTATTTAGAAGCCTTTGTGTATGCAGCATCATTCACAATAGCCAAAATGTGGAATCAAATTAAGTGTTCACCAATAAATGCATAAACAGAGTGTGGTATAACATGCAATAAAATATTATTCAGTCTCAAAAAAGATGAAAATTCTGATACATGTTACAACATACATGAACTGTGAGAGCATTATTTTAAGTAAAATAGTACAGTAAAAACACTTCACTATTTTGAGACGTGATGTGGGAAGGGTGGGGAAGTTGCTCAGTGGATCTGAAGTATCTGCTTGGGATAATAAAAAGAAATTCTGCAAATGGATAATGCTAATTAATTATACATTACTTTGAATATATTTAATGCTAATAAATTATATACTTAAAATGGTAAGAGAGTAAATTTTAGGTCAGTTATGTTTTTACACAATAAATAATTATGTGAATAGATGAGGGAGAGAAGGAAAGGAAGGAGAAGGGAGAAGGAACAGACAGGAGAAAGAGAGGGACAGTGACAAAGAAGGCCACATATCATATATCAGTTCTTTAGAAAGTTTATGGTAAATATTATATTAAATAAATATGTACTATATCTGACAGCATTCTAATAAACTCAAATTGCTTCAAAGACATTTTTGAGATGGCTTTTAAAAGATAAGATATGTTTAAATACATTTTTAAGATTGTATACAGCTTGTTACAGGAATCGTATTTCACACTTTCTGCTATAATTCTACATAACTTAATGCAGTGGATATAGCTACCATTATCTAGGTGTTCTGAATTTTATTTGAATCACATTAGTCTACTAAAGTCTTCTAACTGAAACCATAAAATATTTATTCTCTAGCATATTTTTACAAACTTAAGATGCAGTCAATGCAGAGGAATAGAGCTTTCCTTGATGCTTAGATACCTGCATTTCTTCTGTTTGTCTGCTCAGTGTTATTGGTGTAGTTTTCTGCTATGGATTGCCTTGAATTCCTCAGAAGACTCTTTTTATTTCTTTTCCCATGAATATGTCCACAGGAACAAAGAAAGTGATGTTATACTAATTATGTATATTAGCAAAGCCTCAGATAAGTCTTGCTTGTCTTATTAGCCATTACTGGCAAATGAAGTTTATTTGATTTTTGATTTTTTAAAAATCTTGTTTGGGTTGTGAACAAGGAAGGAATTTTTTCCTATGAAGGAAAAAGAGAATGGATATTGTAAAGCACACAAGCATAATCAATATGTATATGCTATTATTTTTGATTCATCCATTTTTTTAAATAGTTGGATACAATACCTTTGTTTTATTTTTCTATTTTTATGTGGTGCTGAGGATCAAAACCAAGGCCTTGTACATGCTAGATGAGCACTCTACCACTGAGCCATAATCCCAGCCCCTGACTCATCAAATTTGGATGACATTTATCAATATACAATAAAATATTTGATATTTAGTTCAATTACATTGTCCTTCTATCCCACTTTAATAAATATTAAATTTTGATGTTACTTAGACTTTTCCTAATATTTTTAGTAAATATGAATCTTTTAATGAAACAGTGCTTTAGATGTTTTTTAAAAAATCAATATTTTGCTCACCACTTCCAATGTAAACATGATAGGAATCCAAACCCTCTCTTACACTTCCTTTTCTGCTCCCTCATCACATATTCTGTCAGGTATGCCTTTAGAACTTTAAGCCTGTTCCAAACCCATAATTAAATCTTCCCATTTGCCTCTTTAGGTTGCTATGATTTTATTTTATTTTTTTTAATTGTCAAATTATCTACTTCTTTGCAGGTTAGGATTTTTTTTTCCTGGAGTTTCTGATTCTTTCATCTCATTTTTTAATAAAGGGAATCTGCTTTACTGTCACTGTATTCTCACAGATCCTCCAGTTGGTTTGAATGCCATGTGTTTCATTCCTGAAGAAGATTTTCTGGACTCACCTATTCCAGCCCAATGACCAGTTTATCACTACCCTTTCCCGAGATGAAAGATAAGAGTCACACTCTTAATTTTCCAAGTAAACCTTTTATTGCATTTGAAAGCTTTTGTTGCTTCTTTCTTCCTCATTCTATAGCAAGGTACATATGATGCTATAGAGGATATAGAATGGGAAAGCAGTATGTATTACTTTTTCATTATTTGTCTCCTCCATCCCTGCACCTCTTTGCTATTCTCCATTCTGCACTGTGTCGCCCAGTATGCTCTTTGGCTGGAATTTTGTAATCTTGACATAATCATTTCTGCATCTGACTTTTTATTGGGCAAAAGCAATTGAAGATATGGCAATCTGGGTTCCCATTCCAGGATGGCAGCGATGGGAGAAACCAAAAAGCAGCTGCATCTTGTAAAAAGGGCAAGCATTGGCCAGGAGCCCACACTTAACAGTCACTTCAATATATACAAAGGCAGATCTACTTGGATTGCTTAACCCATTTACAGTGACTTCTGGGCCTCTTGAGGCACATATTTTGACTGTTGCTATGTGGCCACCCATGAAAGATTTTTTTTTTGAACTTTTATTGAAATACACAGATCCTTCCATGATTATTTTCTCATCTTTCCTCATATCTCAGTATATGGAGAAAATATCTGTTATCTCCACAAGAACTTCCTCACACCAGTTTAATTTGGGTCTGCCCAAGCTATCTCTTTTTGACACCTGAGTTCATCAACTCCTGTACAAGTCTAAGTGGTGCAATGAGACGTCGCTGACAAAATGGAACAGAAACAGTTGAATTGGCAGGAGAGCATTTCCACTTTGCACCGAACTTTCTATCATTGGGCCTATTTCCATCTGCAAGCTCTCTGAACCTTATGCTTTTCAGTTGTTGTTCCCCCTGTGAACTGCCGCAAAATGAGGTTTCCAAACAAGATCACATTTCTGCTTGCCCCATGCCACCATGGAATCAATCAAAACGAATAATGCTTGGGAGGCTGAGAGATAGCAAAGGAGTATTAGTAAATATGATCTTATTCCAACAAACCACATAACCTAACAGAACGATTTGTGGATCTGACAGTAGATATTGCAATTGAATATCATTTTGCAGCCTCAGAATCATTGCCACTGCTGTCAGAACACAGCAGGTGGTTGGAAGTTGGCAACTTTTATGAAAGCCATTTATATTACAGTGCATTTCATGTAAACAGTAGCAATAAAAAGCTAAACCATTCCAGGAATAAGATGCAAATATTACAAATGTTTTTTTTTTTGTTTGTTTGTTTTTTTTAATAAGATTTTAGGCAATTGGTCTTGGATTAAAATAAAGAATAACTTTAAGACAATATTGACATTATCAATACATTTTTTTTTCTTTTTTGCTTCAGAGTGCTACTGGTATAAACTATTTACTAGAGTTACTCTGTAGAATTTTCTGTTAACTTTGGTGAGCCTCTGGTACTGAGGCTAAGTAACATATTAAGTGATGTTCTTAACTGGTGAATTTAATAATGATACAGATAGTTTGCAAAGATAATATTTTAAAAATAGAACAATACAATCTGTTCATAAAATCATGCAGTTTTCATGTTCCTGCTTTAAATAATAAATTTTCTTAAGTAAAAGCATGAGTTATCATTTGTCTCAACACAAGGGATAACCATAGCTACAAGGGCATATGGACCATTTATTTATCACCATCAAGAATGTTAGAACATGTGAAATCCCAGTGGCTCCATAGGCTCAGACAGGATGATTATGAGTTCAAACCCAGCCTTAGCAATGGTGGGGTGCTAAGCAACTCAGTGAGACCCTATCTCTAAATAAAATAGAATATAAGGCTGGGGATATGGCTCAGTGGTTGAGTGCCCCTGAGTTCAATCCCTGGTACCCCACCCCCCGGAAAATAAATAATTAAATGATATTTTAAAAAATACTGTAGAACAAAACAGCAAGAAAAAAAGATTAAATTAATATTTTCTGAAAAAAAATTCAAAATTTATAAAATTATTTGTTTGCATGAAATAGTATATTCCATGAGACCCACAATATCTCTAGAAGGAACCATCCTAACATCATGTAGAAATGAGGTAGAATCACAGCAAAAGCATACTTACCAAGAGAAAGCTTATCTGTACTTAAGCAAATGTAAAAGAGAAATGCTGTAAAATGGGAGTGGGGCATGAGGGTCGCATGATTTTTCTACTTGTAGAATAGACTAACCACCAACTTTGTCAGTTTTCATAATGTGCTACCATATAGAGAATGTAATTCCTCTACTGCACAGGTTTGCTGAAGGTTAAGACTCATTCAGAGTGTGAGACATGGCAGAATATTTTTTTTTTTTTTTTTTTTTTTTTTTTTAATGAATGCTGATATTAGAAAGCCCCACTGGGACCAGCCAGGAAGAGTAACGTGCTTCAAGAGTATCCTGAGGAGTTCACTTCCAAGAACCTACAGAATGTGGGAATTCTGAGAAGATATACCTATCAACCACTAGGTGGCTGGGACTCATGTTCCACTGAATAAAATCCAAAACACTTCCAATTTTAAGGAAATCATTCTTAGCATTAGAATGTAGCTGATCACAATAAGCCATTTCTTTCCCATTGCCTACCCTTTTTAACTTACTTCTTAAATACACTTTATCCACAATAGTCCTATTGTGTGGATAATATAGGCCTTTATGTTCATATCACAGAGTTTTTACTTTAATATTACCCATACCCTGAGCCTTCTCTCTTTATTACAACCTAGTAAATATTATTTTACTTTATGACCTGAATTAAAGTCCACAGACCTCATGATACCCTGGGATCATTTTTTAAAAATTTTTCTTTTTTTTTAATTGAACCTCAAGGAGGACCGGACACTGAGTATTCAAACAGAAAGGAGTCCACATGTTTTCAGTTGTAAAAAAAAATTATAGCATGTCATCTCTCTCACTGAAAACAGTTACAAAAAACATCTAATAATTGTTAGAATTTAATAAATGTATCAGAGAGCTGCTGAATTATGGTTTTACATTTTCTGCTGTAGACTATCACTTTAAAGATGGAAGACTCATCATAGTCATAGAATCACACATAAAATTAGATCTGATGAAGGAGTCTGCTTTATTGGAAAACAGGTGTGGGAGCACGCCTATGATTGTGGGGCACACTGGCTGCATTGTGTAATGAATTCCTGGATTCTGCCACCCTGATGGAGCTCTGACCTGAACTGCTCACAATGCACCTGGTCAGAGGCAATGACCAAGGTGAGGGGAAACCTATGGCAGAGCACAATACAAGCACTGAATCAACCACCAAAAGAGCAACAATCATGACAAGTCTTGCTTTGCTCATCATACATTTTATTAGAAATATTTTTCATAACATGAAACCTAGCAATTTAAAGTATACAATCCAAATACCTTTTGGTACAGAACTGAGCATCCATCACTGAAATGAAAAAATATGTTCATTAAAAAAAAAGAAATCCCATACCCTTTAGTCATTATCCCTCAATTTTCCCATTCCACCTGGCTCTAACCAACCATTAATAAGTACTAAAATTTAGGCTTGTTTTCTTGAAAGAGTTTCACAGTTTTATGTACAGTTAAGTGTTTGGTCTATAGGAATACCTCAGAGATATTGTGGGTTCCATTTCACACCACTGCAACAGAGTAAATATTATAATAAAATGAGTTACACAATTTTCTGGTTTCCAAGTGTATATAAAAGTTATGGTTACCCTATACTGGTGTTTATGTTCTATCAATATGCTTCAGTTCTGGGTCTGTCCTGTGATGAAGAGCCAACTACTTCTCAAACTGCTGTTCTTGATAGATACAGATACACACACATATACATGCAGAGGAAATCACTCAAGGCATATCTGTATTGGTGGACTAAATTAATAAGAGAAGTAAGTAATCAATGGGCTATTGGTGTAGCATAGCAGAAATATAGGTTGGCATGAGTGGAAAAGTCTTTCTAAAAGAGGTAAACACAGAGGTTAAAGCATCAGAGAAATAAATAATAGGAGAGAAATCATCTCAGACAAAATGGATATTATGAACTGTTTTGGAACTGGGATTGAGTATGCACATAAGTTTATTATGTCTCTGCTGAAGTTCAATAACTAAGCTGCCGTAAAAAGCTTGAAAATCATTATATAGGTGACAAGTATTTTCTTGTTTCCCACAAATAGGAAATCATTGATGTCAGAGGAGCCAAGGGCTTTAGGGCCATTTAGTTTCTATGCTTCACTTTTTTCATCAGATAAAAAGTTGACATTTCATTGTTTAAATTAGATAATATAACAATATCTACCTTTAGCTACAAAATGAAGATGGAATGAGATATTACCTTATAAGTGCATGCTAAACATAGTTTCATTTTATAATTTTTGACAGTGTTAATTAAATGTTAAACAATGTTTAGGAACAATGTTAGATGACTAGAGTACTTTCAGAGGTGCTTCATAAAACCGCACCTTCTTTCATACCAACTTATTTTGTTCTTTATCTAGATACTAAGAACATAGTTGATTTAGAATTTAAAAATTGAAAATAGTTCAAGTAAATTAATGAAAGGATTTGTTTCCATCATTTACCAGCAAAATTTAATGTTAGGAACATATAATATGCTTTTATTTCTAATAATATTATTGGGCCTTTTAGGACGTATATCATTTTATTCAGCCAACTCCAGATCTACCTCAAACATAGAGTAACAAACCTGTTGGATAAAATCCCTAAGATGAAAAAAGTAAAGGAGAAAGGCTTCATAAAAAAAAAAAATCAACATATCAGAGGCTCAGGAGGCTGAGGAGAGGATCATAAGTTCAGAGTCAGTTTCACAGCAACTTAGTGAGGACCCGTCTCAAAATAGAAAATATAACAAGGGCTGAGTATGTGGCTCAGTTGCTAAGCACCGCTGGGTTCAATCCCCAGCACCAAAATAAAAACAAAAACAAAACAAAACAACAATAACAACAACAAACATAGAAGAATGTTAAATTCCTGGCTCTGTCACTCTCTCAGAATGTTCTCCATTCTGCTCTGCATCCTCTGTTAAGTGATCATGCACTGACTGTTCTTCCTGGCACTTCTGGTGGCCTTGTCTTTTTTTTTAAATTTATTTTAATTAGGTATGTATGACAGCATAATGCATTTTGATTCATTGTACCCAATTGCAGCACAACTTTTGATTTCTCTGGTTGCACACAATGTAGAATTGCACCATATGTGCAGTCATGCATGTACCTAGGGTAGTGAAGTCCATCTCATTCCACCATCTTTCCTGGGTAGCCTTGTCTGTATAAGGCCCAAAGACCTGAGCAATGTTGTTCAAAAACAATGAAAATCAACATTGATAACACAAGTGTTATCTCACTTTAGAGATTAAATTCAATAAAAATTCTAGTTATTTTGAGCAGCTTTTAGCAAACTGATTAGCCACAACTCATTGACCAATTAACTTGCTTATTGGTTGAACTAAATATTTATTCTAATTAATAGAGAAAATGAACCAATTTTCCTGTAAAGAAAATCTGAGAAAGGGGAAATGTGGCCATATTCTATGTTTTAATTTCCACAGAGAATGAAATAGACCAATGATCTGACTTGGATCCACTTTGGATTATTAACTTATAACCTAAATATTTTGTATTTCTGAAACTTCACAATTTAATAATCCTCAAACAAAGGATAGATAAAGTGCAGCTCTGAGGTTTGAAAAATCTGAGTAACTTTTTTTTATCCATTAGCCTAAAATCCTCCATTATTACCACTGTTGTATCCAAAGGAACTGAGTACTCGCCAGCTTACTACTTATATTTTAGTTAATATGTCTAGTTTTTAAAGATTATGTATATTTGTTTCTCTGTTAAAATGTACAAGAATTCAACTTCACGTGACTTAAATTATATTGAATCTCAACCGTGATTGAGTTTAAGTAACGATGACTAGTTTTCTTGCATAGTTTTCCAGTATATTATAAACAAATTAAAACAATTAGTGTGGTATGTTGAGTATACAACTGGACCCTAGCACCAGAGATGTGCCTGAGTGTTTACACTAGGTACATTCCAGATTGAATGAAGTCACTATTTATTTATTTATTTAATTTATACAGGGAACTGAACCAAGGCCTCTTTACCACTGAGCTACATCCACAGTTCTTTTTATATTTTAAGACAGGTTCTCACTCAGTTTCTGAGGGTCTTGTTAAGTTGCTGAGGCTGGCCTCAAACCTGTTATCCTCCTGCCTCAGTCTCCTGAGTTTCTGGGATTACAGGTTTGTGCCACCAAAATTGTCAGGCTCAGAGTCATCTCTCTTTCTCTCTCTTTGGCTCTATCCTGACTGAGAAAGTGGAAAACAAAGATGTCAAGTTTGAAATCTTTGCTTGACACTTTATAGGACTTCGGGGTGGGGGGGGCAGGTGTGCGGGGAACTAGAATACAGGTATAAGCTATTATCTCACAATCAAAATGGCAGTCAAGTAATTGCAATCACTGAGAGGAAGGATAGTAAGAAAGAACCTGATGATGAAGTGACAGAGGACAGGCACCTTCCTGCCTATGAGCCTTTCTTTTTTTGCTAGACTGCAAAGGAAAGGCATAGAATATTCAAATACAGGAGAGGGGTTCTCCCATAGGGGAAACTGTGACTATTTGGAAACATGCTGCTGCAGAATTGCTAGATATTGCAAACACTTTTCAACAACAGCCCTAGGAAAGTCTGAGTGTCTGAGAAGGGAGACTCTGGGACATGGAAGGAAATGAAGCTGAGAAAATGAATATTACCACTCATCCAGTTTTAAGATAGTATGTATATAATGCCCACCAGGTCCAAGGAAATCATTTCTTTATAGATTAGCTCATCTTGAGCATGAGAGAAGAGTGAGCCCAATGAAGTGGATCTGCCAATTCAGGTATCCCCCTGGAAAAGCATTGAGGATGTTCTGCAGGAACTGGGCAGGCACCAAGCCAGGTGTTTCAAAGACCTGAGAAAGCTGTTTTTATGGCCAAAATGAGAAACAAACTGTTACAAAACACCCTTTGAGAATGATGTGGGCTTTTTCTCTCCCTTCTCAGCCTGATTGTCTGACGAGATATTTATGATGTGGGAAAGGCTATTGCTAACCTGGGAGAAACTGAAGGTGTCTATAACATGGTGTGACTTTTCACAAAGCTTGTCAGGGAAAAGGGACAATTAAAAAAGGTGGATAAAGAAAATAAATAGGAAGAAGTAGGGAAGAAAGCAGATTTGGCATTATTTGCTTTGCACAGATACCCTCAGTGACAAGATAGATTAGCAACCTAGTGCAATCTTGTTAGCCTTTTGGAGGAATTTAAGCCAAAACAACTGTTCCAAATTTTCCTAACCATGGTGGAAAACGAGGAATTTCCTAATCAAGACTTGCTCACTGCTTGAATGGATTCCTCTTCTCCACTATGAATGGGACTAAAGTCACCCTAGAGTGAATAAGCTATAGGAGGGGACCAGATGCCAAATCTAAAATTCACTACTTTCTGCTCCCCCAAGAGCAAGGAAAAGACCATTGTTCTGGTATATGTGGTTTCTGGATGTACATGGATATATGGCAACCGGGAATGTGCTCCAGAACCCTGGACACTACTGATGGTTATAGAGGTAAGGCCATAATATTAAAACAAGTGATGTTGAATCTAGGAATTGGAAGAGCGCTGTGCAGGGGTCTGTCACCTGTCACAGTATGGTGGCTCTGGGCCGCAGTCTACTCTCATTCACTACTAATATTATCTGGTTCCATTATATTGATACTATCTGGTGAAGATACTGCTCTGTTATAAGATGCAGAACAACTCTATACCCATCTGCACACAAGGGGTTAGGGCTGTCAACCCCAATAACATAACAGTGTCCTGGACTTTCTCTGAAGTTCCTAGGACTGGTCAATATTTTAAGACTCATTAAATTCAGGCATAGTATGTGATAAAATGCAAACCTTACCCATCTTCTATATGGCAAATGATTACAGGTTTTTGTAGAACTCCTGGGTTACTGGCTGGCTTTCATTCCTCGTCTAGTCCAATGCCTACCACCCACTACATCAGTTGGTTAAGAAGAGAGTCACATGAAAATGGGATATTCCCCAGCAGGAAGTATTTGAAAAAGCAAAGATTTTGAGACCCAAGCACAGGATCTGGGTACATCTCTACCAGATGTGCAATTACAATTAGATGTCATCTGTTAAACACATTGAATGATTTGGGATTTTTGACAAGAATCCAACAGGTGAAAAAGGTACCTCTACATTTTTTATAACAGCTCTGGAAGGAAGCCTGAACTGAAGACATCCCTTTGATGCAGAAGTTTCTAGCAGTTTACCTTATGACAGATGGAGTTTTGCCTTATGACAGACAGAGCCACTGACTAAGACTTTTTCAGTCACAATGCAAAGGAACCTACCTACAAAGGGATAAGTAGGTGGCCTGTTTCATCCCCATCACTTCACAGCATGGCAAAACTCTACTGTAAGTAAATAGTATACATGTTTACAACAATGTGTTATCCTCTCCAATAGCTTATAAACTCCTGAGCTGTAAACAGTATTGAGCTGGATTATGCATTGAAAGGCAAAATCCCCCTCCTCAGGTGGGGGGCCCCATGCCTTTGAACTCAAGTACAAGAGAGGACGCCCCATACCTATAAATGCTTGGTAAACAAATGGGTCTTGCATAGGGAAGCCAAGCAACAGTATACTCTTCCACTGGTTAGAAAAAAAGAGAAAATCAGCATCAGCAAATGGGGAGAACTATGAATGTTATGGCCACAGTAACTCATGAGCCATGCCCACTGGTTGTTTGTACTGACAATTAGACAATGCACCAAGGGTATTGTGGATGGCACAACAGCAAGTGAAACAATATTCTACTGGCCTTGTTAAAATCTTTACTAGCAAGGGGGCTAATCAAACTACCACCAAGTATGATGCATGGGTACTCACACCAGATTAAAAAGTGACCAGGGAAGCCATTTCTCAGGACATGCTGTTCAGGATTGGACCCAAATATATAACTTATCATACAACTATAATATGATATGTAACTGTCAGGTAGTATGTTTGGTGGAGATAAAGAACAGATTTATTTTTCATTTTTATTGGTTAATAATAGTTATATATTACATTAGAATTATTTTGGCATAATTATAAATTCATGAGATATAGTTTGCTCCAACTAAGTCCTTTTATCTCCCTGGTCCTATAATGATCTATTTATTTACAATTTTTTAAAAATAGTGTCTTGTAGATATGCATAATGGTAAGATTCACTGCAGTATATTCCTATATCCATATTTGTGCATTAGAAAGTTAGCTCAGATCCATTCCACTGTTTTCCCTTATTCTGCCCCTCCTCCCTCCTCCTCCTCAATTCTTTTCTTATAATCCCCTGATCTTTTTTTATTATTATTTTTATGGAAGTCCCTTCCCCATTTCTTTTCTCTCTCCAACCCACAATTGTAGACTAGCTTCAGAATATAACAAAAAATATTTAATCTTTGACTTTCTGAGTCTGAATTATTTCACTTAGCATTATAATCTCCAGTTCCACCCATGTACCAGTATATGTCATAATTTTATTCTTTTCATGGCTAATACCCCATTGTGCATTGTGTTTATATACCTACTGGGTTAAATCCCAGTGCCAAAAAATTAGGGGGTGGAGGTGGTATGTAACTCAGTGATATATCAGTTCCCTGACATATGTGAGACTCTGAGTTCAAGTACCAGCACTGAGAAAAAAAAAAAGAGAAAGAAGTTATTTTATTTGCTTCTTATGTGGTGTTGATGATCAGACCTGATGTCTCACATATGCTAAGCAAGCATGCTACTACTGAGCTACAACCCCAGCTCTCCAAGAGCAGTTATTAAAACAACAAATTATGGCCCAATACTGCTAAACCCCTTTAGCTGAATGGACTGAAGTCCTCAAAGAAGCATGAATAAATTTAAATATCCATCTCTCTGTATTGCCTGTCCTTTATGAATACTTGGGTAATCTGGACCTTGCCCTAAAGACCCTTTGTGTTCAAACTGTGTGTATAGACAGTATAGGCAAAAATTGATATCTAGATAGAATGTAATTGTTTCTCACACTACACACATTACATCTAGGTGAGGGACAATTCAGTGTAGGATCAAATGGTTTGTTCCCCCATGCAGGGGTCAGCTCTTTCTTGCAATAGTATGAAGTGTCAACAGCCTTCCTAACATGAACCCATTGATCTTACTGGACTCCATGGTCATGGGTCATGTTCTGAGTGGGCTAAAGAAATGACTTAGGATGCTGTAATTGGTCTTTTGGTCTGCCATGCCATCTTTTTTTCATAAATTCTAGGAAACCCTCATGAACCGTGACCTATTGGCCAACATGGGTGATATGTTATACTGCATCTGTCCCCAGATGCTGTTACCACTTTGTCTGATGACATGACACCACCAGAATTCTCTTGCTGAGTGGTGCACATTCATCTTTAAAAATCATTACTAAAAGTTTGTTTGTTTTCCATCTATAGCTGCAGTTTTGCTGTTTTTCACTGGATCTTTTAAACTCAAATTAATATCTTGTCTGATACTTTCTTTAGTATAGAAAAGATGCTGAGTTGTTGGTTTGTTGCTTGGGCTTTTGGTGAAAAACATTGATTGTTTTTTTTTTTTTTTTTCTTGTATCACTATTTTCTGTATATTTTCCTGCATGTACCTATATTTTTGCTGTGGACTCCTGCTTACAAGCTGCAGGGGTTGTTTCATAGCATTCTGACAATAAAATGCTGAATTAAAGGTACATCATGGGAGGAGCAGCTATGACACTCCAGGAGCTGGTTATGAGGTAGAAATGTATGAATTCAGTTTGAGGTGACTGCAGCCATCTTGACTCCTAACAACCATTATATACATGAAATAACCAGATTAGTTTTCCCTGTATAATATGTGTATGTGGAGATTTACATCTGGACCTCAGATGTGTGCCTGTTTCTTTGATATTAACTTAAGATAAACCAAGCATGCTCTGGCTTTGATGAAATCAGTTTTGTCCTAAGCAATATATGCACACCTCCTTCTGACTTAAATTGAAATGATCAAACCTGTCTTGCTGTGCTCAGGACCACGCTTCTGTTAGAAAGTCTCCAATGAGCTATACTCTGTGCAATCCTAGATCTGCCTTCCTTCCTTTAAGAAAATAAATACAGCTGGGTGTGGTGGTGCATACCCGTAAACCCATCAACAATGAAGACTGAAGCAAAAGTGTCACAGGTTGGAGACCAGTCTCAGAAACTTAGTGAGATGTTTTCTCAAAATAGAAAGAACTGGAGATGTAACTCAGTGGCAAAGTGCCCCTGGGTTCTAAAAAAAAAAATAAGTAAAAAAGGGGAAAAATACAGAAGAAAAGATAACCATGATTTGAAAATCTTTTCAAAGAAAACCATTTGGGTGTTCATGTTTTGAAAGTCTATGGCACGAGGTACCTGAATGCAAAGTCTTTGTGGTCAGTGCAAATGTGCTTGAAACCCAGCTTTACCATTACTGTAAGGTTTGAGGTTAGTCCTTTTTTGTGAGAACCTCCTCATTTAGGAAAACTTGGCTTGGAGAGAAGCAATGATGTCTGTAAGATAATTAAATAGCAATCTGCATACCCTTCTGCATCTATGAAAATAGCTATGTAAAAATACATGGATCAATTCCACGGATTAATTTGAGAGAATCCAGAAACCAAACAAATTTGAAACCGATCACATTGATAACAATAGGAAAATTTGTATTGTCTACATATATTCACCTTCCTGGCACAGTGTCACACAATTATATAGAAAGTCCACAATACTACATACAAGAGGAAGTGAGGGGAAAGGGAAAAATAATACAAGGGGGACAAATGAATGTCAGTAGAGGGGGCAGAGAGAGAAGAGGGGAGGGGAGGGGAGGGGAGGGGGGATAGTAGAGGATAGGAAAGGCAGCAGAACACAACAGACAGTAGTATGGCAATATGTAAATCAATGGATGTGTAACTGATGTGATTCTGCAATCTGTATATGGGGTAAAAATGGGAGCTCATAACCCACTTGAATCAAAGTGTGAAATATGATATATCAAGAACTATGTAATGTTTTGAACAGCCAACAGTAAAAAATTAAAAAAAAAGAAAGTCCACAATACCAGTTTCTCCCTGAGAAGGTTAGAGATAAATAGATTGTTCTGACTTTTTAAATGAGGTTGGTGGCTTTCCCACGTCTTGAGTTCCTGTATTGACTTTCCCAGAGTATGGTCCCAGCATGGAACAATCCAAATAATCCAAATGCTTAGGGGTCACTCAGAACAACAATAACAACAAAAACCAACTAGGTAATTTGTTCTAGAGGCTCCATTATACAGCATACAGGGGTCAAAAGAACTTGGAACCTCACCTTTAACAGGAAAGCAAGAATGAAGTCCACATTCAAGATTCCAGATTTTCTGGGACTGCAAGAGGAAGTGGATTCTTTCTCTCGTGATTTGGAGAGTTGATAGACTCAGTATCCTCTGAATAGCTGGGTTCTGCTAAGAAAAACAACAAGCTGTATAATGTACTGCTGTTTCAAAAGACCCCAAATATAGACAAACACCAGAAGGAAAAAGAACTTATAAAATAAAAAGATAGGTGCAAATTCCCCTACTTGGGCATCTACATACAGAAGTCCAGAGGAGACTCAGGTGAGGTGTAAGAGGAATCCAGAGTTTTTAGCCAGGTTGATGGGTATATCCATGGGAGAAGTGGTTGATTTTTAAATATGTAGAAAACAATGAAAAATTTCTAGGAAGATGAAGAAATAGAGAAATGGCCCAATAAAAGGGATAAAACAAATGTCTAGAAAATGACTTTAAATAAATGGAGTTTGGAGGAGTCCCCATTATGTGCAGCATATAAGTGCCAAGACCCATATAGATGCCTGAAACCATAGATGAACCAAATCCAATGCACACTATATTTCCAAACATACAAATGTATGATAAATAATAATAAATTATAACAAAATAGAACAGTTACAACTATATAGTCTAATAAAAGCTATATGAAGTGAACATGATTTATCTTTACTTATGTCTAAAACTGACTTATATTCACCTTTCTTCCTGTGCTGATATGATAAAATTACCATGTGATGAGATAAAATGAGGTAAATGGCATAGACATTGTGACATAGCGTGAAGCTTCTCCATACGAGTTACTTAAGCACAAGCACCATGATTTTTGTTTAACCTTTTAAAAATGAGTGTTTACTGACAAATGGATTTGAGACCTACAAAAGTTCTATAAAATGTTTTTAAGTAAAATGTTTACTTTTATTAAAAAGTAATATGTTTGATTCATTAAAGCAAAAGGAATCTTTGTATAATTATATAAACTTTAAAAACAACATGAACAGAATGATTATTCTTGTTACATATACAAAGTTTGAACAGATTTATAGTTGTGTGTGTAATACAGAGTTATTGTTATTTTACATATGAAGACTATTTTTTTTAAATACAATGATTGCTTTCTATTTTTTAAATAAAGCTACATGCAATTTTTTATAATTTATTTATTTATTTACTCTAATTAGATATATATGACAGTAGAATGCATTTGGATTCACTGTACACAATTGCAGCACATCCTTTCGTTTCTCTGCTTGTACACGATGTAGTGTCACACCATATGTGCAGTCTTACATGTACCTAGGGTAGTGATGTCTGTTCCATTCCACAATTTTTCTGCCCCCATTCCCCCTACCCTTCCTTCCCTTCCTTTTGCCCAATCACAGATCTTCTATTTTCCCCATGTCCCCCTGCATCCACTCATCAGAGAGAACATTCAGCCTTTGGTTTTGGGGGATAGGCTTACTTCATCTAGCATGATATTCTCCAACTCCATCCATTTACCTGCAAATGCCATAATTTTATTCTCTTTTAATGCTGAGTAATATTCTATTGTGTATATATACCACAGTTTCTTTATCCATTCATCTATTGAAGAGAATCTAGGTTGGTTCCACAGTTTACCTATTGTGAATTGAGCTGCTATAACCATTTATTTGGCTGCATTACTATAGTATGCTGTTTTTAAGTCCTTTGGGTATAAATGGAGGAGTGGGAGAGCTGGGTCAAATGCTGGTTCCATTCCAAGTTTTCCAAGTAATCTCCATACTGCTTTCCAGAGTGGTTGCACCAATCTGCAGTTCCACCAGCAATGTATTTTCCTTTTCCGTCACATCCTCATCAACACTTATTGTTTGTATTCTTGATAACTGCAATTTTCACTGGTGTGACCTGAAATCTTAGAGTAGTTTTGATTTGCATTTTTCTAATTACTAGTGATGATGAACATTTTTTTCATATATTTGTTGATTGATTATATATCTTCTTCTGAGAAGTGACTGTTCAGCTCCTGAGCCCATTTATTGATTGTGTTGTTTGTTTATTTGGTGTTAAGTTTTTTGAGTTCTTTAGATATCCCATAGATTAGTGTTTTGACATGCATGTGGCAGAAATTTGCTCCCAAAATGTGGTATCTCTCTATTCACCTCATTGATTGTTCCTTTCGCTGAGAAGAAGCTTTTTGTTTGAATCCATCCCATTTATTAATTCTTGATTTTATTTCTTGTGCTTTAGGAGTCTTGTTAAGGAAGTCGGGGGCTAAACCAATGTGATGAAAATTTGGATTTACTTTTTGCTCTATTAGGCACAGGGTCTCCAGTCTAATTCCCAGGTCCTTGATCCACTTTAAGTTGAGTTTTGTACATGGCAAGAGATAGGGTTTAGTTTCATTTTGCTTCATATGGATTTTCAGTTCTCCCAGCACCATTTGTTGATGAGGCTCTCTTTTCTCCAATGAATGTTTTTTGGCACCTATGTCTAGCAAGAGATAGCTGTATTTATGTGGGCTTGGCTCTGTGTCTGCTATTCTGTACCATTGGTCTACATGTCTATTTTGGTGCCAATTACATGCCATTTTCATTACTATAGCTTTATAGTACAGTTTAAGGAGTGATATTGTGATGCCTCTTGCTTTGCTCTTCTCGCTAAGGATTGCTTTGGCTATTCTGGGTCTCTTATTTTTCCAAATGAATTTTATGATTGCTTTTTCTATTTCTATAAGGAATGATGTTGGAATTTTAATTGCTATCTCATAGAATCTATGTAAGTATGGACATTTTGAAAATATTAATTCTGCCTATCCAGGACAATGGAAGATCTTCCCATCTTCTAAGTTTTTCTTCAATTTCTTTCTTTAATGTTCTCTGGTTTTCATTGTAGTGGTCTTTCATTTCAATTGTTAAATTGATTCCCAAAGTTTTTTTTTTTTTTTTCTTTTTTCTCTTTTTGAGGCTATTATGAATGGGATAGTTTTCATAATTTCTTTTTCAGATGATTCATCACTGATGTATAGAAATACATTTGATTTATGGGTATTGATTTTATATCCTACTCATTTGCTGAATTCATTTATTAATTGTAGAAATTTTCTGGTAGAGTTTTTTGGATCCTCTAAATATCAAATCATATCATGAGCAAATTATGATAGTTTGAGTTCTTCTTTTCCTATTTGTATTCCTTTAATATCTTTTGTCTGTCTAATTTCTCTGGTCAGAGTTTCAAGGACTATATTAAATAGAAGTGGTGAAAGAGGGCATCCCTGTATTGTTCCAGTTTTTAGAGGAAATGCTTCCAATTTTTCTCCATTTAGAATAATGTTAGCCTTGGGTTTAGCATAGATAGCTTTTACAATGTTGAGATATGTTCATAGTATCCTTAATTTTTCTAGTGTTTTAAACATGAAAAGGTGCTGTATGTTGTCAAATGCTTTCTCTGCATCAATTGATATAATTATATGATATTTATCTTGAAGTCCATTGATGTGATGAATTGCATTTATTGATTTCTGAATGTTGAACCAACCTTGCATATCTGGAATAAACCCCACTTGATCATGGAAGCGCCATAATTTTGTAACAGTTTATCTGATAATTCAGGAGACAAAAACATGACCAACTGCTGGGTATTGTATAGCATGTGTATCTGGTGAACAAAGGAATGAGACATCAACTGGGAAAGGCAAAGTTGGACAATTTGAGCTTCCATCATATTACTCAGAAGAGAGACTGATTTAAAATTTTAAATTGTTTATTTTGAGACTAATCCATTTAATATCATCAGACTATGTTTGATTAGGGATGACTAAAACTGCAGAAAAAGGAAACTATAGGTAAAGAATGACTATTGTCCATAATCATCTGATAAATAATTCAAAATAACTATCAGTAAAGATGCTCAATCAACTCAGGACAACAATGAATGAAGAAAATGAGAATTTTAATAATGAGATATAAATATAAAAGGTAAATAAAGAGAAATTTGGAAATTAAAAATTATAATAAGGAACTGAAAAATTCATAAAGAGTATTCAATAACTGATTCAATAAAGTAGAACAAAGAATCAGTGACTTTAAGGTCATATACAATTATGAAGAACAAAAAGAAAATTTTCAAAGAGGAAAGAAAACCTATGGGATATAAGGGACACTATCAAGCAGACCCACCCATGCATTATTAGAGTTTCATCAAGTAAAAGGAAGGCAAACTATTTAAAGAAATAATGGTTATAAACTTCCTAAATCTGGGGGAGAAAATGAATATTGAAATTCAAAAAATTCAATGTGTCATGATATCATGAATCCAAAGAAATACAAATGAAAACAGATTGAATTCAACATGTCAACTCTCAGAGGCAAAGAAATAACTTTAAAAGGAGAACATCAAATACAAGGTAATATTTAAAGGAATATTAGTGGATCATTAACCAAAGTACTCAAAGTGTTGGCATCAAAACAATAGTAACAAAAATAAACTTTCTAACCAATAATAAAATACCCACCAAAACTGTCCTTCAAAAATGAAAGATCAAAAAGACATTCATAATTAAACAAAGCCTGAGGGAATTCATCATCACTGAACCTAACTTCTCTTGCTTTAATTGTATAAACAAAAGGAACTGAACCCGAGGCTTTTTTTTTTTTTTTTTTTTGTATTTCAAGCCTAGAACAAATCTAGTACTTTTAATTATTTACTGTTATAAAAGAAAAAGACTCTCCAATCTATTTAAATTCAATTTTGACTAGAAGTATGGAAAGATAAGGAATGAATTTATCAAATTCATTTTCTTTGATGAAATCTCAGCTGACTGCTCTACAAATGGTAGATAATTTGGTTTTCCTAACAAATATGGTACATATGAATGCCATTTTTCTTAGATTATTTATGTTTATTGTATGATTTCACCTAAATTTTATTTTTATATTATATACTTAAATAACACATATTTTTCTCATAAAAAAATTCTGAGAAAATAATTTGAAATATTTTGCCTTTCATAAAAGAAATGATTGTTTTGTTCTTACTTTTCGCTTTGTGTATTTATTCTTATCTGTCAGCAACACTCTCCAAGAAATTTTCTTGGAAATTTTATTAGAATTTTTTTTAATTTTATTTCTACCACTAAGTTGGTTTGGATTATCTCATGTTTCTCTCACTCTTCTTAGAAAATATCAATTACCTAACCTCCTTTAATGTACCATTTTTCTCTTTAATCCATTCTCCACCATTTTCTTAGAGACTTTTTTATAATACAAATATATTACAAATTATTTTTTAAATGTTTAAATGAACCTCATTTTTTATTCTAAGAAATTATCTTCTCTGGATCAGATTGTGAATTCTTTAGACAAATGGACTTTTAATTTTATTTTGAAAGATAACAGGGAAGATTTTATATGGGATATAGAAATAGATAAATTTGCTCCCAACTACTCAACACCTCACTATCTTACTGATGTTCAACAACTTGTTAAAATTCTATAGCCTTAGCTGTCTCCTAGCATAATAGAGACAATAATAGAAACTTCTTAATAAAATTTTTGTACTATGATGATTCACATTTAACCCCAATGTGTATGTCATATAATAAATACATAAATTTTTAGGTACACATATTGAATGCATATTAGCTATTGCTGTATTTTGAATCCACAATATTCCCAAAAGCCCATGTATTCAAGGCTCCATCACCAGCCTGTCATGCTCTTGGAAGGTGGTGGAATTTTAATTATGTGGGACACAGTAGAAGGATGTCAGATAAAAGCAGATGATCCCTTGAAGGAAACATGGGACTTAACTTCTCCTCTCTCATTTCTTTGTTTTCTGACCACCATCAGATAAACAGATTTCCTCTGCCTTTTGCTCCCACCATGATGGTCTGTGTCACCACCGGACCAAAAGCAAAAGAGCCAGGTGACCATGCACCAAAACCTCTACAACCATGATCCAAATAAGCCTTTGGCCCTTGTAAGCTGTATATGTCAGACATTTAGCCACAGCAGCCAAAAGACAAATCAGCTGTTATATTGCAATCCTAAGTAATAGAACAGTGAGTCATGGCAGGTATTTGAAAATATAAATAAATAATGAAAGGAGATATAATAAACTCTAAAGGGAAAAGCATAAGATAAATGGCATTATAAAAGTGTATGATAGTAAAAACCTTAGTTCTAAAGATTAATATGCAGACAAATATAGAATACTGTAGAAGTATAATGGTGGTATATAATTCACTATTAATTATGAAAGTTAAAAGATGATAGTAAAAAATACCATATATATATATATATGATGTTCAACAACTTGTTAAATATAGTATTTATAACTTGTTATATATAGGATTTTTTACTATCGTCTTTTAACTTTCATATATATATATATATATATATATATATATATATATATATATATATATATATATATATATATATATCAATGGGTATATTGTATAATAAAGTGTACTTCAGGGTACCTGAATTCCTAATCACATAATTGCTTTGTCATCCTAGAAAAGTTATACCTATTTATCCTTTTATGTGTACCTTTCCTATATGGAAATAAGTGAAAATGGCTCGAAACTAGGAGAATAAGATATTAATTCTTGGGCATCAACTTATTACTGATGACTCAAGAATTTCATTTACAAAATACATGATTTACCAAAAAATTTGTTTCTTAAATGATTCATTTTTTTGTTTGTTTGTTTATTTCCTAAGGCTGGGACCAACACATTTCCTGATTGTATCCAGGGGGAAAAAAAGGAAGTAATAAAAACAAAAATAAGAATTTAACAATTGGAAATAACTCCTGGCATGGATAACAGAAATTCATCGCAGTAGGAGAGAGCGACATAAATCATCAGGATTGCATGCTGACTTCTATTAAGTCTCAAAAATATGATAATTATTAGGCACTTAAAAAATCATGCCATTCTCATTGCATGATTGTTTTTGGTCCTGTTTCAGGACTATTATCTCTCTGTTCTTTAGCAAGTAAATCAAACCTTTGAGGTCTGACTTTGTAATCATCCTCTCCTGGAACTGTTTTGTGCCTGTCCTGAAAATGGTACCTTTTAAAAGTGATGCTTCCCACCTACTGAAGATGAAATGCAGCTCAATGCTCTGACCTTTGAAAATGTGGGTGTAATAGTCAGATCGAAGGACAGAAATCAAACAGGAGATGGATGAAATAAACTCTTTTTATGATAAGTGTTGATCTTTTTCTGTAGCTTCAAATTCCCAGAAAAGTTTTTCTTGATTTCCAAGGTCATTAAGTAGCAGAATAGAAACAAAGTCAAACTTACACTTTCCGCCATTGTGGGTAGATTCTCCAGGAGTGTGTTAGCTCAGCTAAATGCCAAATATGTGACTGAGGGAGAGTCTCTGTTTCCTGTGTAGGAAATACAATAGAAAAATGCTATTCTTTTTTTTCTGTGGGATTTCTAGGAATACATTTTAGGAGGTGGTATATGGCAAGGGTCCCAGGAGTGAATTATAGCCTTTTGAATGCAAGGTCCTTATAAAGAAAGGAATAAGAGGGCATGTAGTGAGCAAGAGCCTGATTAATAAGCATGTAGGGGTTAGTCTACATCTCCCACTCCTCCCTCCACTTGATTTTATGGCTTGTGCCTGTTATTTTTGAAAAGCACTGCTGACTCCCTTGCATGGCCAGAAATGTGTGAAGGATGTTCCTGAGAGGCTGGAAATTATTCTTATAAAGGAAGAGACAATAAATAACTTCTTGCTGTACCCAACTTTCTCTACCCCAGGGGAAAAACCTTCCAGGGGCAGTTCCTGACAGTTTGGTTCAGGATACATGAGGGGGTTCTGAAGATGAAGGTCACAAATGTGTTGGCTATGTACTGTAGAGGTCAAACTGAAAACGTGAGGCTAGGAGGGAAAGGGATTTTGACAAGGGCTTTATAAGCTCAGGTCAATAACCAGATGGGTGTCTGAGAAACAGAAAAGATGAAATCCAAAAGCTGTAGGATTGGGGACTTCACTATGAACTCTAATCTCTATGACTGCCTGAAAAGGTAAAGTAGGATTGAATACAATCTGTATTTTTATTAATTTAAATTTATCCTGTACTTACCTCTAAAATCTCTCTTCACCTCTATAAAAGGCATTTTCTGAAAGACATTCCTGATTTCCCAGAGGCTCCTAATTTAAAATGCTAATGCCCTAGCTTATCAAAACCTTTTTATCTTGTTACCCTTCATCAGCTCACAACAGAGAGAAACTATTTTAGTGAAAAAAAGCACCAAACTTGGAGTCAAAAACTAGATTCTATCCAGCACCAGCTATTTAACAATGAACAAGTTATTTCCTTTCCTGTAATTTATATAAAATGAGATCATAATATTTTTCTCACAATAATATATAAAGTGCTACTGTTATGTTTACCAGTACAAAAACGTGGTGCTCAAAATTTTAAGTGTACCTTTGAAGAGAGGTACCTATGATTATCAATAATGAGTATGAGTTTGGTAGGATTGAAAAGATGGAGTACTGCAGCCAAAAGCAAGAGCAGAGAGGATGGCTGAAAGGGACCAGAGATGTGTCAGAACAGATGGGGAAGAATGCATTGCGACTTTCAAAGTCATGTGTAATCTTCCACATAGTTCTTTCAGTTTGACCTTGATCCACATCTGTCCTATGCAGCTATTCTGGAGAATTGTGATATGCTGTCTTTTGATTAACAGGGTGCTCAAGTCTTCAACATTATGCCGAGTAACTTCCTACATGATGATCTAATAGTCTGACTTGAAAAAAGTTCAGAATTTAATTTCTGTCTCTGTATTCACCTTCAGGATATCCATTATGAATTACGCTTCCTGTTATTTTGGAGACTTGGTGATAAATGAGGAGATTAGAGTAAGGCACAGTTGTTAAAGAGAAAATAGTGAGTGTTATTAATAAAATAATTTCATTCTCTGGTTCACTGCCCCATATATCCTCCAAACACTAATTAACAAAAGCCATAGATTTACCTTGCCTGGCGAAACAGTTCAATTTAAGTTCAGCCACAGTTATATTGAGTGGTTTAAGAATGGAAGATTTTGTGACATAACACTATCTTAATATTAGAGGGAGAAGAAATAAAGTATAGCTAGTTTTCTGTCATGATGGACTTATTTATGATAAATCCCCTAGAAACCTCATGCATTTTACCTGTTCTATAATTATTAGGGGACAAGCTTGTTTTTCTAAGTAATAATATTGAAATCATTCACTTTCTAAGAAGGACATCGTGCATGCTGAAATATATGAATTTACAATGTTCACAGGAAATTGTTATGGCAATCATTCAGCATACATATAAATTGTCTAGTACTCAACAGTCCAACTTCTCTCTGGGAAGACAGAAAATAAGGCTCCTGTCTTTCTAGAGTTAGTGATAGAGTCATAAAGAAGTAATAGTGGGAACAATTTTTAAAATATACATTATAGAGAATAAAAGTAGGAGAGGAAATACATATGGTGTGTTTTGAATAGAACTTTGTTAAAAGGAAGACATGGAATGGAAGGAGGAATGACAATTTCAAGAAATGTGAAGTAGGATCAGAAGAAACACAGAGCTTGAGTAGCAAGTTTGATTTTTTCTTGTCTTGTTCATGAATGAGTGAGTTGTTTATGCATTCTTTCTTGATAATTTTACTCATAGTTGTCAAGGTCTTTAATAAGATATTTGATTACATAATGTACAACTACATCATGAATTCATTTGTCTTTATGAAACAACTCAGATTGTTAAAATGTGAAAAATGAATAAAAATTGAGAAGCTCCAATAATTGCATTTTATATACAATTGTTATAATCATGGGTCACAGAAAAAGGATCAGGAAATATGGGTCCAGAAAGCTAAGGTCCAGTTACATATTAAAAAGTTGATAAGTATTCTGACAGTAGATCATTCTTAACATTCACATTCCAGTTGGGATCACTGTGTGGCAAGAGAAAGAAGAAAAAGAAGTTGATAATGTCTGCTTAGGTAAGTATGAAGTATGAAGCACAGTGCAATCAGAAAAGCCTCCCTATTGCCCTGGCCAATTCTTACATGCAGGTAAAAACTGGTACGCCTCATAAAACTTCAAGGCAGAAATTAATGGATGGGTTTGTCTTTAGGTCCCTTATCTTTCTAAAGCTTCCACTGTACACAGACATGGCTTAGCTCATGTGTAGTCAGAAGGTATATCCCACCATCCAATCTGTGCCATGGGCAGTTTTTCAGCTTTCATGCAACTGATCATCTCACCACTATGTATGATTCTTGGAAAGACAGCTTCTATGGATATTATCCTAATTTCCATTTAAAAATTTAAAACTTTTATAATGTTTTGGGTTGTGGTGTAGGCCAACTCAGGGTACACTTGGTTAGTCAGCTATTTATTTTCTGGAAATTTACATATTGAGAACTAACACGATCATTTCTGGAAGGCATTATATACTTTTCAGGCGTCTGCATGGGGAGGACTTCAGAAAAGAAAGATTTCTTCATGCGTTCCTACTAAATCTCACCCTTTGACCTTCAATATTTTAATACCTTTTTTTTTTAGAAGAATGCTATTAAGTTTTCTTGATATGCCATGACTGAAGTATTTACAATTACGCCAAATAAAATATCTTTGGGAATCTTGAAACAAGGAAGAGTTTGATTTATTCTGTAGATGGGTTTTATAAGTACTTACAGATATCATGAAGCAATACTCTCATGTCTTTGGTAACTAATAGAAGGCTCATAATTGCACTTGCTCTAGACTTAGTTCGACTTACCCTGGTTGGTGCTGAAGGATATTTAACTGGACTATTAGGGTCAGAAATGAATTGCTGATGGGAGATCATACATTAGAGTTGACTGTACAAAGGCCAACAGGAATATAAAATTCTTTCTCAGACATTCTTGGTTATATTAATTAAAAACTAATACATTATATCAACCTTTGAATGTAATCCCAATTACAATTTGGAATCATGTTGATGGATCTTTTTTCAACACCCAAATACTGAGGAATTTTATGTCAATCAGCAGTGCCCATATCCTTGGTCTTTCACTGAAGCAGATATCCTGTATGGAAAACTGAGCAGAACCATCAATCAAAGATGGTGATTCATTGTCAGAAATACTTACCTATAAATGAATTCACCCAACAAATATTTTTAGAGTAATCCTTCCTGGAAAAGAATCTCTATCTTGTTAAACATAGCATTCCAGATGGGTAAATTGGGGTGGGATTAAGTAAAATTCCAATTTTAGGAAACAGTATAATTTGACACAAATTTATATCACACAAAAACTAAAATTGTAGGTTATCTAGGTTTACCAAGTTGTAAGAATTTCTAAACTGTATTCTACATAATGGCAGAAAATAGTTTAAAAATTTAAAGGTTTTAGTGACTAAATCTTATGTTGACAGCAATTGTAAGACTTCCATAACTAAACCTTATGCTGATGGCAATTTATAAGTGTAGTGCAAGACACAACATCAGCTTGAATGTATTGGAGAACAACCAAAAGCAGGTGAGAATATGAAGGTGTTTACCTTGAAAGAAAGGAACTACACCTACGAAGATTCATGCTGATCTGTTTTTTTCTACTGAAGGTGTTGTACAGACAAATACAAATGACTACAACTTCTGATTTTAGAAGTTGGAAAACAAAGAGTCCACAAATTTCAAATAAGGAAAGTGAGTGAAATAATAAAGATAAGAACAGCAATCAAAATAATAAAAACAAAACATAGAATATTATTGAAATGCCAAAAATGGTTTACTGAGCAAATTTTAATAAATCCACAATAATATTGTTAAACATCTATAAGGTTGAGAAAAGTGAGAATGACAGAGACAGATGGGGGTGGGGGAGACTATTTGCTACTAACAAGAATTAAAGCGGGAGCACATTTTAGACCCAGTGCACATATCAAAGACAATGAGGGACCAACAGTTTAATGGAAATAAAGTGAATATTATAGAAAAGCAGAAAACTTCATTGAAAAGCACAAGTTACACAAACAATAACATAGTAAAAATGATATTAAATGCTTTATCAATAAACTTAATTAGTACTACAATCTCCCACAAAGAAACCTCTAGATCCAAATGGCTCCACTGGTTAGTTCTGTCATTGGGTAAAGCAATAGTACTATAATTAACCACATTAATTGAAAAAAATATGTAGCAAAAAGAAAAGGCAATCAATTTGTTTTATTAAAAATAATACTGATAACAAAACTTGGCGAAAAAAATGAATATAGATGGGAAAATATTCAGCAAGCTCTAAGCAAACCAGTTCTAGCTATGTAGGACAAATACATAATGGCCTAATATAACTTATTCTGAGAATACAAGGTGAAGGCAAAGTCCAAAATCAAGTAAATTAATTAATCAAATTAACAGACGAAGATCAACAGTTTATTTACTACACATATAAAATTTACCTGATTGATTCAACAGTTAGGTCTGTCAAAAAAAAAATCTAGTAAAAAGGTATAGAAGCAAATGTCCTCATTTGAATTAAAGGGAGAAAAAGAAAATACGATACAATGAACACAGCTGAAATAACAATGATTAAAAAAAAATTTTTTTCTACATGACTAAGGGCAAAGTAATTCATCACTACTTTTCAGGTACTAGAGTTATAGATATTTCAATAAGGCAAGAAAAAGAAATAAATAACAATGAAAATAAAGAAATAAAACTATTCATATTTTTATGACAACATATCTGTATGCATGAGAACATCATAAGAAATCTACAAAAATAGGAACTATGACTAACACAGAAATACAGTAAGTCACACATTAAATTTTCTTTTATATATCTTAGAAACAAATAGATATTAAAGTTAAAATTCCATTTAAAATAACATCTAAACCCAGAATATATCAGGAATAAATTTAATAAAAATGTGTAATAGTTCAACATTCTACAACACAAAACTATAACAAAAATATGGAGAATTATTAAAGAAAAGCTGAGTAAATTGAGACATTTAACCTAGTCTTAACATTACTAACCCGTTTATTCTTCCCAAATAGAACTATACAAGAAATACAATCTCAATAAAATATTTAAAATGTTGTACATAAACTGACCATATTCTAAATTTATATGGAATGTATAAGACCGAATGTTGAGAGCCACAGCCGAAGGGGCCCCAGCAAACTTCCAGCTGCCAGCAAACTTCCAGCTGCCGGCTGATGATTGGCTCACAGCTGCCCCAGCAACATCTAGCTCATTGGCTCCTCTGCGGTGATGCTCATTGGGCTGTTTCCCTGCCCTTTAAGACCACAGAGCTGCTCATTGGGGGACTTTTTTGGCTCCGCCCACGTGACCCAGCCAATCGGCCTCAAGAGCAGGAGGATTGTGGGAGGTGGAGAGAAGCTTGTGTGGGAGAGAGAGGCTTGTGGAAAGCCGGTGGTGGCAGTTGAGGCTCTGAGGGTTTTTCCTGAGAGGCTGGTTTTGTTTGGCATGTGTGGTTCTAAAAATAAAGTTAGTTTCTTTTAACAAGTGGCTCCTGATTGTGCCCAGCCAGACTGCGGCATTTGGTGGCTCGCACAGGGAGCGCCTGAGGGTAAGTGAAACTGCTCGCCCCTGAGGGCAGGGCGAGAGGATGGGTAGCCATTTTAAGATTCCTCTTTTATTTTGCTTCACTTTTGTTTTAAGTTGCCTGTCCCTGGAGATGAGTGAGACGGAAGAAAAACCGCTCACATCTGAGGAAAAACTATTTACGTCTGAGGAACAGATAGGGAGAAAGGACGGATGCACATGTCAGGAGGATAGAAAGGCTATAATGACTTTTTGTTGTTCCCTTTTTATTTCATTCTGTCTCGGTTTTGTTTGGCGTCATCTTGTTGGGTTGTATTATAGTAGAAATACGGGATCAGATATTAGCAAAAAACAAACTGAAAGAGTGTTAAGTAAATTGTTAGAGGAAGGAGGCATCTCAGTAAAATCAAGAACAGTCAGGGCATACGTTGATACAATACAAAAATGTAGCCCATGGCTTTTTAAGGAGGAGTTGTTAAATATATCACAATGGAACCATCATGGTGAAGATTTAAAAAGAATAGAAAAGAAAAGCCCAGGGACTCTGCCAGTTGGCACATTGCCATTGTGGACGTTCGTATCTTGTTTGCTTAGTCCAAAGCCTTCAGTTCAGACAATGGTAGAGGAAGGAGAAGACATATTGATTCAAGTAAAAGAGAAAGTCTCTCAAGTTAGTCAGACAGAGGAAAAGATTCAAGTAAAAGAGAAGGCCTCTCAAGCTAGTCAGACAGAGAAAGAAAGTGTAAAACAGAAAAAGCCATCAGGGGGAAAGTTACAAAAGGAGACTGCTACTAACACCTTTCTATCACCAGAGGGTGTAAGTGTCCAACCAACAGCACCACCTCTACAGGAGACTGCTACTAACACCTTTCTATCAAAAGAGGACGTAAGTGTCCAACTAACAAGGCCACCTCCATATGCTGGGAGGTCCCCAACCCCCGCAGTTGATAGTTGGGATCCTGAGACAAGATCTCAAATATTAACATGCCCTGTATTTGAGGCAGGAGGGCAGCGATTTTACCAAGTTTTAAATTTCAAAACAGTGAAGCAGCTAAAAGAGGCTGTAACAACCTATGGTCCTCAAGCACCCTTCACTGTAAGCATGGTCGAATCCATTAACAACTTGAACATGACGCCAGCAGATTGGGCTAATATGTGTAAAGCTGTGCTAAATGGAGGACAATACCTGTTATGGAAGGTTGCCAATGAGGAATTTTGCAAGGAGACGGCTAGGCGAAATGCAGCAGCTGGTTATCCTCAGAGAAATCTAGATATGTTGTTAGGAAAGGGACCTTATGAGGATCAGCAGCAACAAATTGCATATGATCCTGGTGTATATGCACAAATTGCTGTAGATGCAATTAAGGCATGGAAGACTTTACAAGGACATGGAGGTTTACAAGGTCAATTATCTAAGGTAATACAAGGAGCTAATGAACCTTATGCTGAATTTGTAGATAGGCTTATTCAAACAGCTACCAGAGTTTTTGGGAATACAGAACAAGCAATGCCATTACTAAAACACCTGGCTTATGAGCAAGCGAATCGTTGGTGCAGAGATATCATTAGACCATGGAAACATGAAGATTTAAACACATATATTAAATTATGTAGAGACATTAATGAACAAGAGCAAGTCGTGACAGCTGCAGTAAAACAGGCTTTAGATGCCAGAGACATTAATGAACAAGGGCAAATTGTGGCAGCTGCAGTAAAACAGGCTTTAGATGCCAGGCCAAGAACATGCTACAATTGTGAACAAACAGGACATTTTAAAGGGAATTGCCCTATTGGAGGAGGGTTTAACAAAACTAGGTATCAAAGGAGTAGAATACCAGGTATTTGCCCACGATGCCGTAGAGGGAGACATTGGGCTAATGAATGCCGTTCTCAAACCACCATAGAGGGTACTCCATTATCAAAAAACGAAAAAGGACCAGGTGTTTATCCACGATATCATGGAGAAAGGCATCGGGCTCCATTGCCAAAAAATGGACAGGGGGGCCCAATGCTCCGGGGCCCAAAACCACAAATATATGGAGCACTGGAGGAACCCAGCAACCCCATCAGGGTAGTGCCCAGGACACATTGTCCATCAGATCCCTCATCAGACAAACCAGAGGGAGCGCAGGGTTGGACATCTGCGCCTCCGCCAGAGCAGAACTAACTCCAGAGATGGGAGTTCAAATCATTCCCACAGGGGTGAAAGGACCTCTTCCCAAAGGAACAGTAGGCTTATTATTGGGACGCAACTCTTCTACTCTAAAAGGACTTATGATAAGTCCTGGGGTAATTGATCCCGATTATGAAGGTGAAATAAAAATTATAGCCAGTTCTCCAAAGGGTATATCAGTAATTTCACCAGGAGATAGAATAGCACAGTTACTAATAATACCCAGCCTACATGATAAATTTTCCAGTCGTACTGTAGAAAGAGGTTCCAAGGGATTAGGCTCCACAGGTGTAGATTGGGCTTTGCTTTCTTTAAATTTAGATTCTCGCCCCATGCTAAAACTAAATATTCAAGGACATGAATTTAATGGGATACTGGATACAGGTGCAGACCTTAGCATCATCTCTCGTCAAGAATGGCCAAAACATTGGCCATTACAACAAGCCACTCAAACGCTTCGAGGCCTAGGAGTGGCAACTAATCCCCATAGAAGTGCAATGGTATTAGATTGGAAGGATCCTGAAGGATGTGAAGGAACTATACAGCCATATGTATTGGATCATCTTCCCGTAAATTTATGGGGACAAGATGTCCTAGATCAATTAGGTTTGACATTAACAAATAACATCAACCAAAATGCACCCACTATTATGACTAGACAAGGTTTTAGGAAAGGAAAAAGATTAGAAAAACAAGAACAAGGTATAGCAGCACCAATACAAATAGATCAAGGAACAGACAGACATGGGTTGGATTTTCAGATAGGGCCACTGAGACAATAAAAATTACTTGGAAATCAGAAAGACCAGTATGGGTTCCTCAGTGGCCCCTGACTAAAGAAAAGATACAAGCAGCCCATGACCTGGTCAAACAACAATTAGCAGAAGGACATATACAACCTTCTGTATCTCCCCATAATACTCCCATTTTTGTCATCAAAAAGAAATCTGGTAAATGGAGATTATTGCAAGATTTAAGAGCCATTAATAATGAGATGGTTATTATGGGACCTGCTCAATCAGGGATTCCTCAGTTGTCTGCTTTGCCAAAAACCTGGTATGTTTTAGTTATAGATATTAAAGATTGTTTTTTTTCAATTCCAATTCATCCTGAGGATAGTCCACGTTTTGCATTTACTATCCCTGCACTGAATCATGAAGGTCCTGATCAGAGATATGAATGGAAAGTACTCCCTCAAGGGATGGCTAACAGCCCAACTATGTGTCAAATTTATGTTAACAAAGTAATCCAGCCACTTAGAAATCAAAATCCTGAACTACAAATATTTCACTATATGGATGATGTATTATTAGCACACAAAGATAAAAACACATTGCTAGAATGTTATGCCACACTTACAAACTTATTAAAAAATTATAATCTAGAGATAGCAATAGATAAAGTACAATTAAATTTTCCAATTAATTATTTAGGAGTTCTATTATCCTCAACCATGGTCCGTCCACCAAAAATTCAAATACGAGTAGATCAACTCAAATCACTTAATGACTTTCAAAAGTTATTAGGAGACATAAATTGGATAAGGCCTTATCTAGGTATACCAACAGGAGAGTTGGGACCTTTATTTGATATCCTAAAATGTCCATCAGATCCAAATTCACCCCGAATGTTAACGCCTAAAGCAAGAAAGGCATTAAAAATCATTGAAACATATATGGAAAATATGCATTTGGATAGAATTGATATAAGTTTGCCTTTATTATTTATTGTACTACCAACAAAAAATATTCCTACAGGAGTATTTTGGCAAGAAGGTCCATTATTATGGATACATTTATCTAATTCTCCTAACACTATTCTTACTAGGTATCCTGAGGCTGTAGGACAATTAGTTATCAAAGGAATAAAAGCAGCAAAGGGAGTGTTTGGAATTTCTCCCAATAAAATTATTACTCCATATACTATGAATCAAATTGATGAGTTAGCTAATGAGTTAAATACTTGGGCAATAATCATGTGCAAATCTAATGTTTCATTTGATAACCACTTACCATCTAATCCTTTATTGTCTTTTTGGTCATCGCATCCTGTAATTTTTCCAAAAATGACAAGAAAAACACCTATCATGAATGCTCCAAATATATTCACTGATGGGTCAAATAATGGTACAGCAGCAGTAGTTACACCTGATCAAATGTTTACATTTTTAGTACCCAAACAATCAGCTCAAAATGTAGAGCTTAATGCAGTTTTACAAGCTTTTGTGATGTTTAAAGATTCTGTATTTAATTTATTTTCTGATAGTCAGTATGTAGTTAATGCTATAGTATCTCTTGAAGATGCTGGTAGGATTTCCCCTTCTTCTACTGTTTTCTCTTTGCTTTCCATTATACAAAGTCTAATCTGGGACAGAAAAGATCCATTCTTTATAGGACATATCAGGGCACATACAGGATTGCCTGGAGCCCTTAGTTTGGGCAATGATTTAGCAGATAAAACTACACATGACATACATATTTTCTCTACATTAGAAGAAGCTATAAATTTTCATAAAAAGTTCCATGTCAATGCTAATACTTTACAAAAGCGTTTTAAAATAACTAAGGAACAAGCTAGACAAATAATAAAACAATGTCAAAATTGTGTGACCTTTTTACCACAAGTTAATCTTGGAGTCAATCCTAGAGGATTGATACCTAACCATATTTGGCAGATGGACGTCACACACTTGCCAGAATTTGGAAAATTAAAATATTTGCATGTTACAGTTGATACTTCTTCTGGATTTTTGATGGGCTCCCTTCATGCCGGAGAAAAAACTAAAGATATTATAGCTCATTGCTTACAAAATTTTCCCACTGTGGGTGTTCCAAAACAGTTAAAAACAGATAATGCCCCTGGTTATACTTCTACCTCTTTTAAACAATTTTGCTCAACATTTGGCATTACTCATATAACAGGAATCCCATACAATCCACAGGGACAAGGCATAGTTGTAAGAGCTCATCAAACTATTAAAATGTACTTATTAAAGCTAAAATAAGGAATTGGGAAGGGGTATATATTCCCCAAAGATAAACTTAAAATAACCCTTTTTACTCTAAACTTTTTAAATTTGGATTCATCAGGACTTAGTGCTGCGGAAAGGCATATGTGTCCAAAAAATGTGCATAAGCCCAAGGTACTTTGGAAGGATATTCTAACAGGACAATGGAAAGGTCCTGACCCAGTAATTGTCTGGAGTCGGGGGTCTGTTTGTGTGTTTCCACAGGGAGAACAGCAGCCAATTTGGATTCCAGAGAGATTAACCAAGGTCCTGACCCAGTGATTGTCTGGAGTCGGGGGTCTGTTTATGTGTTTCCACAGGGAGAACAGCAGCCGATTTGGATTCCAGAAAGATTAACTAAAGCGATTTCTACAGACCAAAAAGAAGATGATTTGGCTCAAATCCATAACAACTGATATCCAAAACTCCACTTTGGCTATTCTTACATCTGCAACAGAACCAGGATGCTTTTTTCAATATCTATTTTATTATTGCCCTTTGCCATATCATGAAGTTCTATTTTGTTTTTTGAGCTCATACAGACCTAGGTTAATGTTTTGCTGATCAGTTCTATTTTTTGACTATAGAGTTTTTAAACATTGCAATGGAGATTTCACCTGTAAAAAGTTATAAGGCATTTACTATAATGTTATGTGTTGTATGTATTCTATTATGTGTGCACACTTGTGTTTTGTGTTATATGTTTGAATGTATGTATGTCCATATATCATATATGATGAGCGCTCATGATAAAATGGATCCAAATTTTTTTTTCACGTGATTTATATGGTTTAATTTAAATTGGGTAAACAACTGTTGAGGATTGTTTTAATATGTAAACAAAAAAGAAGGTTAACAGATCTGTTTGTTTACTTTCACCTTTCCTTTTCATTATATTTAATAATTCTCTTAAAGATAATGTAAATTGTTAAGAAAATTGTTTTCTTTTAGTGCCTTCTGTAATGTTACATAATTTTTTCTTTAGCCATTATTGCCAGAATTCCTATCTTCATCCCAGTGCTGGTGAAGTCAAAGATAAAACCAATCTACAGCTTCTGCAATAGCCATCACTGAACTGCTTGCAGAACTTGCCTGGACACATTGTGAGCTCACCTGTATGCATTGTGAACTATCTGTTGGTGCAGCGACTTGTGGTAGTGTTGGGGTATTTTTGCTGATGATGTCATTGGTGGTACAATTTTTCCAAAAGGAGCCGTCAATTGGCTTGGTGTATCTTCCTCCCTTCTGCTTGTCATGATCGTCCAGCTAAAATTTGGGGGCCAACAGAGGTGAGGCAAAGAACCTCACCCCCCCGCTGGTACAAAGACCTCTCCACAGGTGTGGCTGTATACTGGACCGGTAGTCAGTGACGGGTAAGATCCAATTGCAATGGTACCAACCTAAGGACCATATGTACTATTGGACAACCTAAGGCAGGCACGGTCCCTAAGCCACATGCTTGTTGTTTAAACAGAGAGGGGGAGACGTTGAGAGCCACAGCCGAATGGGCCCCAGCAAACTTCCAGCTGCCAGCAAACTTCCAGCTGCCGGCTGGTGATTGGCTCACAGCGGCCCCAGCAACATCTAGCTCATTGGCTCCCTGCGGTGATGCTCATTGGGCTGTTTCCCTGCCCTTTCAGACCAGGGAGCTGCTCATTGGGGGACTTTTTGGCTCCGCCCACGTGACCCAGCCAATCGGCCTCAAGAGCAGGAGGATTGTGGGAGGTGGAGAGAAGCTTGTGTGGGAGAGAGAGGCTTGTGGAAAGCCGGTGGTGGCAGTTGAGGCTCTGAGGGTTTTTCCTGAGAGGCTGTTTTGTTTGGCGTGTGTGGTTCTAAAAATAAAGTTAGTTTCTTTTGACAAGTGGCTCCTGATTGTGCCCAGCCAGACTGCGGCAACCGAAAAGATTTAAAATATTTTAAAAGTGGAATATTTCATACATAATTTAAACACTCACCATGAATTTCCCTAGTCTCAGTAGCATTACTTGTATAAGATCAGATAAATGGGTCACTGAAACAAATTGAAAAAATCCAGAAGCAGGTTAACATTGATAAAATGGATTTTCTACAAATGTTACCAGTGAAATGGAAGAAATTTCTCCAAATGGTACTGGCACAATTGCATTACAATATACATAAAAAAGAAATTAGTCTTAATTCCTGCTTCCCACTATGTGCACACACACATGCACACATATAGACACACAAACACATACACACATAAATCAGGCAGTGATGATCATACACCTAAACATTGAAGCTATAACCATATACTTTTAGGGAAAGTATAAGAAGATGTATATTTATGACCTTAGATTGGACAAAGATTACTTAAATAAGACATGAACAATACTAAAAAGAGATTAAAAATGATAAATAGTTCTTCACTAAAGCTAAAACAATTGCTGGGCATAGTGGTACATGTCTATAATCCTAAAGGCTCAGGAGACTGAGACAGGAGGATTTCAAGTTTAAAACCAGCTTTAGTAACTTATTGAGACCCTGAGCAACTTAGTGACACCCTGTATTAAATGTAAAAAATAAGAAATGGGCTGGGGATGTGGCTTACTGGTTAATTGCCTCTGAGTTCATTGCCTGATACTCAAAAAAAAAAAAAAAAGAGAAAGATATTTTCAATGTACACAAGACAAATGACTCATCTCTAAGGTAGAATATTAATAACAAATATAAAATATCAATATAATATAGAATATCAATAACAAATATAAAATAAATAAATGCATAATAAAAGTAAAACAGTCCCATTTTTAAATTTAAAAAAATGAACAGATATTTTATAATAAAGAAAATGTCAATGTCCCTTAAGCCTGTGAAAAGATTTGATATCACTGATGGGAAGAAAGGTCATAAAGTAGCCCCCTCCATTTCACACTCATTAAGATGGCTATATAAAAAGATTGACAATAAGAAGTGTTTGTGAGATGCAGATCAAGGAGAACTGACATACATTTCTAGTTTCAAATTCTTACAACCAGTTTGGCAAACTCTTTGAAAGTTACTTTTAAAGTTATGTATGTTCCTATTGTATAGCACAGCAAATATCCCCACAATAAATGAAACTATAAATGCCCAAATAGACTTGTGTAAGAATATTTGCTGGTGCTTTATTTATATTAGCCCCAAAGCAAGACTAGATAAATGTTCTAATAAGTGAGTGCATAAACATATTGTGTTATTGCCATACAATAGGAAATACAGAGCAATAGACACCAACTTGTAATGCAAACTACATAGAAGAAACCAAAAATATAATGTTGATATAAGCAAATTGTAGGATCCCACTTATATGAACTCCTGCAATAGGCAGAACTAATTTGTAAAGTCAGAAAGAAAAGCAGTGGTTGTATGGATTGGAGAAGATAGATCGAAGGGGGCATGTGGAAGCTTCTCGTGTGTTGGAAGTGATCTATGTCTAAGATTGGTAATGACTAAGGAGAGCAAGCACAGACCTAAATGTGCCAAACTATGCAGTTATTCCAGAAAAATTAAACAAATGTTTAGACCTATTTGGGATCAATTCAGAACTATGAACATGTTGACACACAGTTATCAGCAGAATTTAAAATCAAATTATTGGAAATAATAAAACATTCTTGCTAGCTTAAAAATACAAAAATCAATACAAAACATGAGGAATGCTCCCAGGCACAGTGGCACATGGCTGTTATCTCAGTGACTTGGGAGGCTGAGGCAGGAATATCAGAAGTTCCAGGTCAGATTCTGCTATTAGACTCTGTCTCAAAATTAAAATAAAAACCGTAGAGAATAGTGTAGAGTGCCTCAGGTTCAAAATTTTCAGTATCCCCCAAAATAAAAATCAGGACAGTACTATAAAGCAATAGTCATTTAACATTATGACAATAATTAAAAATGCATTTTTATAGCAACTTCATCTAAAGGGTACATAAATAAAGAGACAATTACACTTGAAGAAGGTAAGTTAAATCTTCCAGAAAAAAAAATCAGTTAATTCTTTCTCATGAAAGATAACCTTTAATAATAAAGAAGTTATCAATTCTTCTAAATTTTCCTATTAAACACAATGAATGACAATCAAAATTCTAATATAGAATATGTGTTATTTATAAAAGACTAATCTTGAAATCATGAGATAATGGACACTTGCATCAGCAATTTGGGGGGGGGAAAAGAACAAACATCTAAATGGACTCTCATTCTACAACACAGGCAATTTTATACTAAGTGTGTTCATAAGACAAGATGGCCTTGATGTATGGAAGTTATCTCCTACTTGTATGACTTTGTATGTGTCAGACAATATGTATAAATCATGGGAAAGCAAAAGGAAATAGTGTTCCATCAACAGCGATGGACTATGTGACTATTCACAGGGAACGATTTAAAGTGATCTCCCCCTGATACCCTACACAAAAATAGAACCCAATTTGATAAAAAAGAACTCAATTTGATAAAAAGAACTCAATACAAGAACACGAACTAAAGATGTTTAGAAGAAAATATTAGAAGCCTATCTTTATGACCTGAGGGCTGAGAAAGATAGCTTTAGATGTAATGGGGACCCAATGTGTACGAATTTGAGTTGAAAAAACTTTAAGCAACAATCCCTTCCCTTTCTGGAAGCTGTGTTTAGGTAGAATGACAACAGACTGTGTGCAAAGTGGAGACTTCTGAATGCTCTCTGGCCTTTGTAGAAATTTAGATGGAAGAAAAATAGGAGCTCAGAAATGCTAAAGACGGGTAGGGCTTGTAATTCCAATGGTAGGGTGAAGGGTGGCACAGTGTAACAGTAAATGATGTATTTGTCCTCACAGATTCCATTATTTATTAAGAAGTTTTAGTTATGGTGGTGTCTCCCTCCATAATTACAACATATTCAAAGCATAACATTATGAATTTTTCATTCTCTTCTTCTTAGGATTTTGTGGATTTATATTTTGCATTTATTATAGAAAAATTTCAACCATATATTGAAAAAGACTTCTATTTTTTTCTCTATTTTCTTGTTATTCCAATTTGATGCATATTAGACTTTCTCACTATATTCTTCATTTGTTCTTCTTTATGTTCTGTATTTCATATTTTTCCTTTCCTGGATTTATTGTGGAAAGCTTTTTCTGATTTATATTAGGGTTAATAACTCTCCTTCAAATTAAAATTATTTGCTAACAAATTCTCCTTAGAGTTTTTAATTTGGGTTATTTTACTTTGTTTCTATAGTTTTGATTTTAAATTCACATTATAATAGGGATCCCAGTTTTCTGGTAAGATGACTATGATTGGCAGGTTAATATGCTGGAGAATTTTCCAATATTGCCACTACCTCCTGCCTACATACAACATATCCCCCAGGACTGAGAATTTGATGGATTTTATATCTATGATTGAGTTATATTATACTGTGGTATTGAATTTAAGAGAGATAACCAAATGTGCCTGACCTAATCATATAAATCTTCTATATGTGCATCTAGAGATATAGGACTTATGAGACATGTCAAGCATGAGAGTCAATATAGGGAAATTTTTCTGCTGGCAATGAATTTGGAGGGCTCTATGTGAAAAAGAACCTTATAGAGCCCTGTAGGATCTGCAGGTAATATCTGCCCAACAACTAACAAAGAAAAATGAACCTTAGTACAACAGCAGCAAGCAAATAAAATGTGGCAATAAAGTGAATTAATTACAAGGCTGAGGTAAGAATGCAGCCTACCAACTCCTTGATTTTTGGCTCAGTAGAACCTAAGCCAAGAGACCAGTGTGGACATGCCTTGCTTGACTTCTGACCCACAGATGTGAATGACACAAAACAAGTGCAGTTTTAAGCTACTTATTTCATCATCATTTCTTCTGGCAGCAATAGAAAACCAATACTATCACTGGATTTGGATTTATCCACTTGAATACAGAAAGCAAAGTTCACTTGTCTGTTTACCATACGTCTTGTATTATTCTGATATCTTGGTAGTCTGAAGCAAACCTAAAAAGAAACTCTAAAATTATTCTTAACAAATACATTGTACATTGCTGGTGGGACTGCAAACTGGTACGGCCAATTTGGAAAGCAGTATGGAGATTCCTGGGAAAGCTGGGAATGGAACCACCATTTGACCCAGCTATTGCCCTTCTCGGACTATTCCCTGAAGACCTTAAAAGAGTGTACTACAGGGATACTGCTATATCAATGTTCATAGCAGCACAATTCACAATTGCTAGACTGTGGAACCAACCCAGATGCCCTTCAATAGATGAATGGATTAAAAAAATGTGGCATTTATACACAATGGAGTATTATACAGCACTAAAAATTGACAAAATCATGGAATTTGCAGGGAAATGGATGGCACTAGAGCAGATTATGCTTAGTGAAGCTAGCCAATCCCTAAAAAACAAATACCAAATGTCTTCTTTGATATAATGAGAGCAACTAAGAACAAAGCAGGGAGGAAGAGCAGGAAGAAAAGATTAACATTAAACAGATACATGAGGTGGGAGGGAAAGGGAGAGAAAAGGGAAATTGCATGGTAATGGAGGGAGACCCGCATGGTTATACAAAATTACATATAAGAGGTTGTGAGGGGAATGGGAAAATAAACAAGGAGAGAAATGAATTACAGTAGATGGGGTAGAGAGAGAAGATGGGAGGGGAGGGGAGGGGAGGGGAGGGGAGGGGAGATAGTAGAGGATAGGAAAGGTAGCAGAATACAACAGTTACTAATAGGGCATTATGCAAAAATGTGGATGTGTAACCGACGTGATTCTGCAATCTGTATTTGGGGTAAAATTGGGAGTTCAAAACCCACTTGAATCAAATGTATGAAATACGATATGTCAAGAGCTTTGTAATGTTTTGAACAACCAATAAAAAAAAAAGTCAAATCAGTCACAAAGAAATCATAATCACAAAGCCCTCAATAAATATTAGCAGCAGTAATTGATTTTAGAATAGAGGAACCATCTCAACTTTTGATCTAAAATTATCTAGAATCTAGAATTCATTGTAAAACTAAATTATCAAGTATAAAGGAAGAAAGATAAAAATGGACTAAAATAGCAAATGAAGTTAGATCAGTTCTATTCAGAAATACAAAATTCTTACACATTTTTTTTCTGTCAAATTGCCTGGGGGAAAGGGGGTAAAACCTAGAAGAAATAGAGAAATTCTGAAATAAGATTTCTAAACCAGGGATATAGCAATTAGAATTCCATGTATGTCATATATATATGATTCCTATAGGGACCAGTGAATACTAAGAAAAGGAGTCTTAAGAACTTTCCATGAAAATGTTTCTGAGTCAAAAGGGAGATAGGTTCAAAGGTAACCTAACTGAAATGATGTAAACACGACGGCATGGTGAAAACGCCCACCTTGGATGGACGTTCTTATATTTTCGGTGTGATATATAAGTGCATTTTAAAGAGCCATAGTGTGGTTTATGCTAAGAATTATTTTATCCAAAACTGCCTATGTTCTAATCCTTGGAGCTTATGTATATGTGATGGTTCATGAAACAGAGAATTAAAGTTCCAGATGGAACTGAATTTACTAATTAGTTTATGCTAACATAGGGGAAAATCTTTGATCATCCTGGTGGGTTCAATGCCAGTATAAATATCCTTAAATTGAAAGAGGGAGGCTAAATAAGAAGGTCTAAAGATGCAATATGAGAAGGAATTTTCTTGCCTTTTGACAGTTTCAAGATGAATAATATGTCAAAATACACTCCACTGTCATGTATATCTAAAAAGAACAAATAAAAATTAAATTAAAAATTAGAAGAAAAAGAGAAAAAAGTGTGAACAAAGATTTAAATAAAGCAGTGTTCATTTCAAAAAAATTAAAAAGACAGAAGGTGGGGGCATAGAAAGAATTTTTTTTTTTTTCCGCAGAGCCTATAAAAATGGAATGTGGCACTGCTAATGCCTTCATTCTCTCCCCACATCCCTGGTAACCTTGAAAACCATCAGCCCCATAAACAGCAGAGGGATTCTCAAAAAGTCCAAAACATCTTGAGTGTCTCAGGGAAAGCCCTATTCACAGAACATTCTGAATTTTCAAACAGATGAACAACATACTCCATGGGAAGTGTCATCCGAGAGTGTTTGTGAGACTCAATCAGAGGTAGTCCTTCACATCGGTTTCCTGAGGCTGTGGCACCAGTTTGGGAAAATAAAAGCCTGGTCAACAACTTAAAAGAAGTATCTGAAGAGTGACATATCCATAGGGAGCTTTGAAAGCCTGATATGCTTTGAAGATTCTAGAAGATCATGAGTATTTGCAGGGCTGTATCCATTCCTGGGAGAGGATAGAGTCCAATTTAGTACATCTGACTAATTTTTCTGTCTGCACAAGCAGGAAGTGAAGGCTAAGGCAAAAGTGTGAACTACCTGAGTGTAGAAGATGTGCCTAACATGCATACAGCGTCTGTCATAAAGGGTAGAACTTACTGGTTCAAGATATTTAGGGACTATGTCAGTAGTCTAGCTGATTACTAAGCTTACCAAGCAGAACCCTCAGTTGCAGCCAGTACAGGAAATACAGATAGTGTAAAATTAGTCCAGAGAAGTTTCCAAACAAGAAAACAATTAAAAAATTATAATAACAATAAAAACAGGCTGGAAACTGATTCTAAATTTGCCATACAGTGTCCACGTCGAAATCAAACATTTGTGAAAAACATTAAAAACAAAACAAAACAAAAAACAGAAAATAGACTGTCAATAGAAGCCACCCTATGGTGAAAGCATATATTAGACTTCTTACAAAAAAAGGTAAAATCCCTATTTATGAATGAATATGCTCAGATGAATGAAGAAAATCATATCTACAGAATAGAATTATGAAAATAATATTAAAGCAAATATAGAATAGTAATAGAAACATGTTATTGAAAATAACATCTATAATTAGAAAGTAAAACACCATGGAATTTTACTCAGCATTAAAAAAGAACAAAACCATGGTATTTGCAGGTAAATGGATGGTGTTGGAAAAGATAATGCTAAGCGAAGTCAGCCAATTCCCATTAAAAACAACAACAACAAAAAAAACCAAAACAAATGTTTTATCTGATATAGGGAGGTTGACTCATAGTGGGATTGGGAGGGAGAGCATGGGAGGAATAGATGAATTCAAGATAGGGAAGAGGGGTGGAAGGGAAAGAAAGGGGTAGGCGATTAACAAGGATGGTGGAATGTGATGGACATCATTATACAAAGTACAGGTATGAAGACTTGAATTGGGTATCAACATACTTTATATACAAACAGAAATACAAAAAGTGTGGTGTTTATGTGTATTAAGAATTGGAATGCAAAAGAAAAAAATAACGTTACCTTAGATTAGGTAGAGTGAAGTGAAAGGAGAGGAAGGCAGGGGATGTGGGGATGAGAAAAGTAGTAGAATGAAACAGACACTATTACTGTATGTATGTATGTATGTATGAGACTGTATGACCAATGTGATTCTACAATATGTACACTCAGAAAAATGAGAAATTATATCCCATCTATGTATGATATATCAAAGTATATAAGTACAGTCTACTGTCATGTATAACTAATTAAAACAAATTTAAAAAAGAAAGTAAAACACCAAAATGGAAAACAAAAATATCAATTATAGGGTTAAGCAGTCTATTCGAGAAGGCAGAAGAAAGAACAAGCAAACTTGAATATACATTAATTGAAATTCTCCAGTACATGCAACAAAGAGGAAAAGAAGGAAGCACGATACCCAGATCCTCAGATCTCTGAGACACCATCACCTGTACATAATGAATGTCTCTAGAGATGAGAGAGAAGAAAAAATAAGAATTTCAAATAAATAATGGCAAATTTTTTTCAAACTTTTAAAAGGGAAATACTTCATACACTCCTCTGAAAATTCAATGCAATTGCTATCAAAAACATAGGTGGCTTGTATTAATTTGTTTTTCAGAAATGGACAAGTTTATCCTAAAATTTGTGTACAAATAAAAAAGATCTAAAACAGCTAATACTAAAATTAAGTAAAAATAGACCACAAGCCTCAGTGTAAAAGCATAAAACTCTTAGAAGAACGCATACAGTATATCTTTTTGACCTTGGGTAGGTTGTTATATTTTGTTTCATCTTTTTCTTTTCTTTTTTTTTTAACATATGACATCAAAATTCAAAGCAAGGAAAAATAAAAGAAATTTGATTACATAAAATTAAACCTTCCAGCTACAAAGGAAACCATCAAGAAAATGAAAAGACAATTTCTAGAATGGGAAAAATACTTGCAAATCATATAACTAATAAGGGACTTATAGCCATAATATATAAAGTACTCTTACAACTCAATAATACAAAGGAAAATAGTCGATTTTTAAAGGCCAAAAGATTTGAAATAAGTACATGAAAAGATGTTCAACATCTCCAGTCATTAAGAAAATGCAAATGAAAACAATAAATGAGATACCCCTTTGCATTCATTAACATGGCTATAATCATGAAAACAGAAAATAAATATTGCTGAGGAGGAAAAATGGAATCCTTGTATATCGGTGTTGGAAGTGTAAAATAGTATAGTTATTCATAAAAACAATTGAACAATTCTACAAAAATAGTAAACAGAGTTATCCTTAGATTGGTAATTTTACTCTTAGGCATATACTCCAGGGAACTGAAGACACATATTCTCTTAAAAATATTCATGAATGCTCATAGCAGCACTATTTTGACTAAACAAAAGCTCTGAACAACTCAAATCCCCATCAGTGACTGAAGAAGTAAACAAAATACAGTTCATACATTAAATGTATTATTATTTGGCAAGAAAAAGATACAAAATTCCTACTGCAACATATATAAACCTTAGAAGACAATGTCAAGGGAAAATATTATGTAAAAGAGACTACATGTTTTATAATTCTAATTTAAATGCAATGGACAGAATAAGAAAATTATATAGGATTAGAAAGATCAATGACATCTAGAGCAGGAAGAGCCAGCAGTATTCAGCAGAGAATATTATCTCTAATTATCTCCTTAGAGATAGTGTAAGACACCCAGAGATTGAGAGTTTTTTCCACAAGACTGCACCCCTCCTCCAGGTATATACTTGTTGAGTGACTTGGGTTATTTTACTGTGCTTCTGATGACTTGATAAATCAAAAGTGTCCTAAATTCCTTTGGAGATTAGATTATTGTGTAGTGTGACTCACATAATTCAAGAATTCAGAAACACTCTTATATTTACATATTTTTTTTATAAATAGTATTACAAAGAAAAAAAAAAGATGTATAGCCAGATGGAAGACTTGCTATTGCAAAGGAACTTGTATGAGAGAAGGGCATGGGACTTCCATTTCTTTCCTGGGCCCTGGGCACACAACACCCCCCCCCCCCCGCCCAAAGCCTCCAAATACCCCACTGTCCAGAATTTCCTCCAAATGTCGTTCTTTTGAACTTTTTATGGAAGCTTCATTATATAGGCATTACTGATTAAGTCATTGGCCATCCATGATAGATTCAATGTTCAACCCCTCTTCCCTTACCTGAACTTAGGAGTGGAGCTGAAAGTTCCATTTCCCTAATCATATCTTGGTCTTTCCTATGATCTGCCCTGGTCCTGAAGCAATCCAGGTGCCATGAAACCCCAGTCAACTCATTTGGATACTAAAAAGATACTACTCTCCCGAGAAATTAAAAATATCTTAGAAGCTGAAAATCAGGAAACTGAGAAGACCAAATATATTTTTCACAGTATCACAGGGATATGAATGGGGATGTGACTCAGTGGTAGTGTGCTTATCTGACATACATAAGGCCCTGAGTGTGTTCTGCAGTACCAAAGGAAAAAAAGCAACAACAAAACTATATCACAGGGAGCAATAAAAATCATTAGTGGCTGGGAAGAGAGAAGTTTTGTTTTTTGAGGAATGATGAGAATGTCTAGACTGTTGCACAACTCTGGAATATACTAGGAAATACGGTGTTTTAGACTTTACAAATGCTTGACCTATATTGCATCTGATTCATATTTCAGTAAAGCTATAAAAAACTGATGAAACAGGAGAAATATATCTAATAACATAATTTAAACAAAAAAAAATTCACTTAAAATTACCAAAAAAAAGTAGAAACAAAACTAATATAACTTTTAGTTTTATTCGCAAGGGTGAATAAAAATGTGTACTTTCGTATACTTGAAAGTGGACAATGTAGAAATAATTCAAAGTGTTGAAAAATCAAGAAATAAAGAACATGAAATAAAGAACATATTAGTGTGATTTAGTGAGAGATCGGGTTAGGAGGTCTTCAATTAGGTTGGAGTCATTGACTTAGCAGTTTCATTTTGTGCTTCTCTGTTTCCCTTTGCTTTTTACTGCACCACCACCCCCTATTTTTTTTTTTTTTTTACCTCTGAGACACTTTCTTCTGCAGTTTTCATAGGTTCTAGAAACAAGAGGCTATTGATAAGGCTCTTTATCACAAGGGACTGGAACTACTTCTAAGCAATAGGGAGACTCAGAGAAGAGACCAGAACAGGACTGTGACCCATCTAGGCCTTTTCAGAAAACTGAAGCAGTGCAAATGCCCCCCTCCAAACCTTGATTCTCACAGCTATGCCAGAAGTATTTCAGACTTGTCACTAAGAATTTATAGAAGGGATAGGAAAAGGAAAAAGAGGACACTCTCAAAGGAGAGTGGGTCCTCTCAGAAAGGAGAGGGCCTCCATATCTCTTCTTCATGCTAGTTTTATGGAGGTCTCAGAGAAGTTTCCAGAGAGCCCTGCCAGGTCTACCTCTTGATTTGACTGACAGCAGGATGACCTCAGACTTGTAAGTCCCTATCATGCATGGCAATGCTAGGTCACTTTGACCCATACTGGCTAGTTCTAGTTGAAAGCTGTTCTCACAGGGATGAGGGGGAATTATCCTTATCTCTCAGTTCTGGGATCTGGTCTGTGTGTCACAAAAGTCTCCCCCTTTCAGACTGACTTGGTTGCTCTTAGGGGTATTAGTCCATGCCTATTTTTTTTTTTCCTGCAGATAACAAGTAGTTTTCTGAATAATGAAACATATCCTGCTGACTTAAACCGCAAAGGGCTCTAGGTAAATAGTTTTCCAAAAGTGAAGGCATGTGGGGTTCGTCTCAGTAGGCCCTGTTTACAGAATTACTCACTTAACCTCATATCCCCACCACTCACATCTGTATGTCTCCTATCGGGATTTTCCCCTTAAAAGGAAGTAATAAACACATAACAAAACTGAGGCTACCCCACCAAGCAGGATAAATCCTCTCATACTGGGAACCAAATTGCCCCTGCAAGAGATGATGACCTTCCCAAAACTTCACAGGTCCAGTCCTGATATGATGGTGAACTCCACAGACCCTGGCCTGAGCAAGATGACCTACTCTGCCAGTTATGCAAACTCTGCAGCTATGCCAGTCCCACCCATTGTCTTTGTTTCCTTTTGCTGCAAACCTTTCACATTTCTGTCAGTCCCTTAAGACAGATCTTTGGTCACTGTGCCCTTATCTCTGTTCTTCCCAGCATGGTGATTAAAACTCTATTCCTGCTCTTCACGAATGTTTGTCTCTTCCATGGACATATAGAAACAGGTGGTCAAGCCTGGTCTACTGGGATCACCAGAGCCAGAGCCTTCATTTGAGGATTCCAGTAAGAGTCCCAATTCTTGCTTTCCCACAAAAACAAAAGCAAAACTAAAACAAACAAACAAACAAAAATACCACCTGAAAGGAAAAGAAAAACAATGAATAAACAACTACACTCTAATTGAAATAGCATTGGTAAAGCTTCAAACTAATAAGGAAACAGTAGAGTCCCTACAGAGCACAACAATCAAGGATGACTACAAAATATATATATGAAGCACATTGCCTGTGAGACACCTTTCTCCAGTCTAGAGTAGCTCACACCAAGCAGAAAGTCTCTTGAGGAAACAAGGAGCAGGAGGACTACTGTGGTACTGTCACTACATCAGACACCTGCAGTAATAGCCACCCTAGAGAGATCACTGAAAGCTTCATCAGTGCTGAGTTCCCCTGATAGAGCATCCAGGAGTCTAGCCTACAGTTGCAGCACTTTCCTCTGCAGAAGATCCTGCTAGGCATCCTTCCCAGGGATGGAGCTGCCAAGCCCTTTTCCAGGGTTCTGAGTCATTGCTTTTCCCTGGGCTCTGGAAGCAGTACAGAAAACACCTCATATTTTCAGGAACTGGAGATACTACTGACCTCTACACTACAAACTACTGCCTGGGTCCATCATCACCAAGGCAGTGCTGCTGCTGCACCTTGCCCCTAGGTACCAGGTCCCCACAGTACTTAGTCATCTCTGAGTCCATAGCACTAATGTATCCTCACTCCACCCCAACCCCACAGTATGGCCTCAAGTCACTGCAATGTTCCACAGAGATCAGGACCTCATTCCATGTGCAGTGTGCACATATTCATGCAGCATCCCCCAGCACCACCACCACAACCATGGTGCTATGTTACCAGCCTTAGGCACACAGGAGTCTATGCACCCCTAATTCCGGGCCTCCAGATCCACCATGTTCTGATTACTTGTACAATGTTGCTTGAACAAAACTTGCACACTGAGTCCCAAACTCCTGAAGCATTGTGTGTTCCATCCAGCAGATCAGTGCCAAGAGCGATCTCCTGGTTGACACTATCCCTAGTTGGGTAAAAAAGGACAGGAGGAGCCTGGTAAACTTTACCACACATGATCACACAGCTCAACTACCAGGAACCCATACAATATTAGCTGATTTTGAATTACATGCAAAATAATGAAATTCGACATATATCATCCACAAATTTCAACTTCAAATGCATTAAAGACCTAAAAGAATTGAAAATTTAAAATTCTTAGAAAAAAATAGAGGTAATAAGATGCTTGAAATGGGTCTTGGTAATGATTTTTAGAATTTTACATCAAAAGCATGGGCAACAAAAGCAAAAATGGAAAATCAGGGTTACATTAAATTAAAAAGTTACTATACAGCAAAGGGAACAATCCTCAAAATGATAAGGTAACTTATGCATGGGGGAAATATTGCAAACATATGTCTTATAGGGTGTTAATATCAAAAGAAATACAATGAACTCCTACAACTCAATAACAAAAATATAAATAACCCAAATAAAAAGGGGAAGAGATTTCAATAGGTTTTTTTTTTTAGACAAACAGATACGTGAAAAGGTCCTCAGCATCAATCATTAGGAAAATGTTAATTGAAATAACATTAGAATATCCCCTCACACCTTATAGCATGGCTATTATCAAAAAGATGTGCGATAAGTGTTGTCCAAGATGTGGACAAATGGGTACCATTTTGAAGGAATCTTAATTGGTTACAACTATTCTAGAAAATTGTAGACGCTTCTAAGGAAAATTAAAATGTAACCCCCAGATAATCTAGCAATCCCCACATGTAGGTGTTGGCCCAAAGTAAGTGAAATCAGTATCGTAATATATTCTTGAATCATAATAACATGTTCCATGTAGCATTATTCACAATGGCCAAGATCTAGAAGTGAGCCATTTCTATTGAAGCATAAGTGAATAATGAAATAGTACAGCCTATATAGAAACAGTGGATTACAATTCAGCCCTGAAACAGAAGAAAATCCTGCTATTTGCAACAGTGTACATGAACTTAGAGAACATGATGATAAATAAAATAAGCCAGACAGTGAAAGTCAAATATTGCAAGGTATCATTTATGTGTATAATCCAAAAATATGGGATTTTTGGAAACAGAGTAAAATGGTTCTTGTCAATTGCTGGAGGTGGTGGAAATGGGAAGATACTGGTAAATCTTTCAACGATAGATGAATAAATTCTAAAACTCTAACATGCCACATGATGAATCTGATTATTAATAATTTACCATATACTGTACATTTGCTAAGACAAATCTTAATTACCGTTAGCACCACTACCACATACAAAAAAGGTGACCCCCTTGAGGGGATGCATATGTTAATTAGTTTAATTGTGGGAATCATTTCACAAACACAACATGTATTTTTATATTAAATCACACGTTGAACTCCTTAAATCTATACAATTCTTATTCATCAGTCACACTTGATGGAAAATAACAACAATAAAAGCCCTTTTAGTAAAATTTGTGGAAAATGCAAGAAATCTCAAATGGGAACAGCTAAAAAGGGTGTATTGTGGAAGAATGGGGGTTAATGAATGGAGTGGGGCATAGTTGCTTAGCTTTCTGTGCTATTGTTTATTTTGATGAATGATAATATATTTCATGTGTAATACTTTACATACATTTGGTTAATGAATAAACTCTGATCAATGAATTCTTCATGTGCACAGACATAGACTAAAAAAACAAACATTTCTTTTCACATAAAAAAATTTGCTGGACAAAAGTTACTTAATTGTCTACTCAGCATCCCTTCTCTATTTTACTGACTGCAATCCTGAATATCTTGGAGGGATGTACCTGTCCTTTGTTCTCAAAAAGAGATGTTGAGATTATCGGTCTCCCTTAAATCCTCAAAGCCTCTCAAATCACTGGTATTACAGACATGCACCATCATGCCTACCTGAAACACTATATTTTTAATAAAGAAAAATGTTCAAAAATTTCTGTAAATATCATTCATTTGTGCTGTAAGAATATCTGGCATTGATTTATTCCTCCTACATTTTTCAGTTAAAAATAATTTTAAAATTGTTTTAATTGGTTAAGCTTAAAACACACTGTTTGAAATACAATTTTGATTATATTGCACTTCATAGGTCAGATATTTAACAATGGGGATAAATTAAATGTATTATAGTACAAATGTACTATAGGATAAACTTGTACAATTTTTAAAATTGCATTTTCAGTAATAATTATGTAGGGTCATTATATAATTTAAAATAAAAATGTAATGAGTAACAATGTGGAAATAATGTAGTTCTAAATGTGTAACTGCTGAAAAAAAAAGCCACAACTGAATATTTTGTGTAAATTTCAACTTTTGTATTTAGAAACATTTTCTCAAATGGTCATTTATCCCTCTTTCAATCAGAAAATAAAGGAATAAACACACACATAAATACACACACAGGTAAAACACATTTTGATTTGATACTCAGGCTATGATGGCTCTTATCTGTCTTGTCATCCAAAAGTTTGGTTTGCCCAAACCATTGACAAAGTAACACAATTCATCAACTTCCAGACAAATACATTAAAAGTAGATAAGTGGAGAAAGTAAATGTAAACACTCCTTATGTATTCTGGGACAAGAAGGTACTTTCTTGTCTGACAAGATGCTTACAAATGTCTTGGAAAGGATACTGAAAATTCTATAGTGAAATAGAACTCTGAGTCCAGTGGATTCTAACTGCCTTGATGATTATTTTCAGGGAATTGTTTTCTTACTTAAAATATCCTACTGACTTCACAGGTCTATAAACCACCAAGGTTGAAACCTGTCAACAACTTTCCCCAGCTGCCACTCAACATCTGAACAACTTTGTTGGTGGAAAGTTCATTGCCTTCAAGAAATAGTTCATATTTGGAAAATTGTTACAGAAAGAACCAAATTTACCTTCTGATAGATTTCTAATATATTTTTCTCCCTCTTTGTAAAAGCTTAACCCAAGATCAAATCATTACAAAGAAATGTTTGGGGGAACTGTTGCCCAATTGTCATTCTGAGTGTCCTCCCTTATCCAAGATGAATATCCTGTATTCTGTGTAAGAACACTTTGCTCATATCACCTGGTATTTTCCAGGTTATTGTATAATTTTCAGTAATCTTCAGGTCTCCAATGGTGAACTCCTAAAGGGCAGCATTCATGTGTTCTCTTTTATACTTTCAGTAAGATTATACCTCACACTTATTTCAACTCCTGGGTCTGGACTGAATAGAGCCTTTGAAATGGATAGAAAATCTTGAAAAGCTAACCATGAATAAAATGTAATCCCTCAGTAAAAGTAATGGTTCCTCTATTCCTGGAAATGTCTACCCCCAAAGATTTTTCTCTCACCTCTCCAAATTATGTGTGTCTCTGTTGGACAAATTTGGCATTAAGCATTAATGACCATAACCAAATTATCAGAGTAGCATCACTTCACTCACAAGCCCGCCACTAAGGAACAGGGTGGATCACTGTGACCTTTGGTCTTAGTTATCTTGACTGCTCTGATAAATCTTCCTTTATAAACCTTCAATATTTCACCTGTACCTGCTCCCATAATATATACCAATAACCAAAGTGAAAGTGGATTTATTTATTCCATCACTTCTGCTCTAGTGTGTATTTTTCAGCTTCTGTGTTTTCAGTGACATGCTTCAAAGAAAATATTGAAAATTGCTTTTTGGGTGAGAAGGTTTCTGCACAGGCTTAGGAAAAAGAAACCTTGTATTTGGAACTTAAAAGAAATATGAGAGATGCCAGTTACAGATGTTGGTTTATATTCAAGGCTTCAAGCTGGTGAATGTTCAGATCTTGAGATTCTTCAGAGATGTTAATAGTTGAGTTTTCATAGAGAGCCTCAATTAGGAGGAAGCCATATGAAGAAGCCAGTATGAGTTCCCAGAACCCCTGGGGGGGAAATGCATCCAGTTATAGGATTTTTAAATGTGTGTGTGTGTGTGTGTGTATGATTTATAAATATACTATAACCAAATGCTTTATTAATTCAGAAGGTGTCAAGCCTTTATTTTATATTTTTTACTGCTTAGGTCAAATATTTTACTAATCATCACATGTGTTTCAGCGATCAAGGCATACATTAAAATACCTGACAGGCCACCGATTAATCTCCACATTGCAGCCCACTGTGCAGTTTGCTAACAAATTTCACATTTTATAGACTTGTCTTTGAATTTTGATGATTTCGTTCAATATTGTTAGCAGAGAATTTGCCTTCTTGGGGAATGTATTGCCTATTAAAAGTGACATGCTAGGGTGATTGGGATGTGTTTTGATTTAACAATTGAGTTTATAATTGCATACACTCTGCTAATCTGGAAGCTATCTCTGCTGAAAGAGACTTTGGCTTGTACATGTCTACGTTGTAAAAGTGATTCTTTTATCCATTCAAGCAGATGCACCATCTTAAAGTGCAAGTGAATGATATTTATAGAAGCATTTGAACATTAATTTTCTTTATTAAAAATATAATGTTTCAGCTGGGCACAGTGGCATACACCTGTAACCCCAGCAACTTGGGAGGCTGAGGTAGGAGGATGCCAAGTTGGATGTCAGCTGGGCAGCTTAATAAAACCTGTCTCAAAATTAAAAATAGAAAAGATGGGAATGTAGTACATTGGTAAAGAACTCTTCTGTTCAATCCTCAGTACCCCAAAAGATAAAAATAAAAAGCATATATATGAAAGATATATGTTTCAGGTTTTACCAAAACTCTATGGAGACTAGAAATCAGAGAGAAAGAGAAAAGCTCAGAACAAAATTCTAAGAACATTCTCTAGAAGTTTCTAGGTGCTAGCTGTATACCCTCATTAATATTTTTGCCAGTTTGATTGTCTGCAATATGCTGCCAGATAAATTCAGTAATTACATAACAACCAAAGGAAAAAAAACTGCCTTATTTGACTTGTTTTGCCTTTTATAATGGCCTGTTAAAATCTTGAGTTTTCCTCAGACATTTTAGTATGAAATCCACCCAGACATCATCTTGCATATTAACCAATCAGAGAGAACCCTCTATAGTATGCTTAAATATTGATTCAACAGATATTTCTTGAACTGTCTGCTTCATATTAATCATTGGGTAGGACTCACTACCCTCAGAACAATGGTTGGAGGGCACCCATGAGAAGCTGAGAAACATGAACAACTTTTCGAAGTCAGAGTATGAATTTTTCAGTAAATTTAGTATAGCGAAATAGGAAAACAGTGCTCCAGGGAATTTAGTATCAGTACAGCGTTAATGAATGCATGAATTATGGACTTTGAATGCAGGTTAACTTGTCCTCTAGGCTCAACTCTAGAAACGCAGTTAGGTCCCCACAGAAAAATTTAGATCTCTCTCTTTCTCTCTCTCTCTGCCTGTCTCTGTGCTTTGGATTACTAGTTGCCAGAACAAAGATTGTTTTTGAGAATAAAATACAAGAGGTATTCAAATATATAGTATCTGTTACATATTGTATACATAGGAGCTATAATAATAAATATGTGTTAGTTATACCATTATTATAAGAGTGTATAGAATAGAAAACACATAGTACATTTGAATAACTAAATGAGGCTTCATGGAAGAGGTGGGCCTGATATGAGCCTTAAGTGGACAGGTCTACTTAGTGAAATAAAGTTGAGTGTGAACAAAAGGGAGAAAAAACATGGGGGTGAGAAAGTCAGATGATTCATGATGTGTGGAATATATAGAGTGTGTGGGTCTGTTGGGAATGTTTGGTCTACTTAAGGGGCTTGTTCTCAGAATATGGGCTTCATCAAACATGGACCATCTGGGAGCACAGAGACTCAAATGCTGCATCGATATCAGGTTTTAGGAGAATTATAAACCTGTACTTGCCAAGAACAGTTAACATACTGACATTTTTAAATGCCTTTAAAAGGGAAAGAATTATGATGAAAGTTATAGAAACTTTGTGATGTAACACTTCTACATTACTACTATACAACAGCACAGGACATAGAAAGGAATGAATCTATAACAGATATTTAAGTGCAAATACTTTCAATACAGGGCTAGGGTCATAGAGACGATGGGTGTTTATATTCTATTGCATTTAATTAACATGTATCATTTGAAGGCCAAATCAATACATTATTTTTATAAAAATAAAAATAATAAATGTACAAGCAGTTTTTCTCCATAGTGATATCACTCAGAAAAGTATGCCTTGGTGTGGTCTTTCAAAGAAGAGTCAGATCCACTACAACTATGTAGTGCATAAGCCTGTATGTGCCCAAAGAATGTCTCACTTGTTCCTCATTCCTTGTGTGTTACAGGAAGGGGGAAAAAATAGCAACCATGACCCTGGCTTACAGAAACACCCCCATACAGTCAACATTTATATTGAACGCATGAAAAATGCATTTTCTTTAGAACACAAAGATTTTCCACCATAACTATGAAGAGCATTATGTAAGGATATTCTTAGAAAATTAGCGGACTTCATGATCTTATCTTGTTTCTAAAATATAGAATTATGTATTTATTTTTTACTATTCTTAGCTCTTTTAGGGATTTTTTTTCTCTTCATGCATTTCTATATCATAGCCTTATATTTGGCACAAACGCAAACACACACACATGCCAACACGCATGCAAACACATATAAATGCACACACCCTCTCTTAAATAGAAACTTAAATCTAAGTTCCCCCAAATCATATAGACATCAATACTATTATTACATACACTTCAAACCATCGATTCATAAATTTTATACCAACAATCTAGTAGTTCTTTTCTAATGTTAATGAATCAGCTTTTTGAAATTTCTTGTGATTACCTATTTGTACAATGTATTATACTATGTACCAAACTCTTAACCATATATGGATAATAGTCCATGGAAAACATTTTTCAATTTAATACCCTATAATATCTGTTATATTATAGCATAAAAACAGAATCCACCCACCTTCTCAAATGCTGTGTCTATTTACAACTGTTTTAGACTTAACTCTGTCTCATATTATCTCACTTCAGCACCCAAATACAAAGCTTCCTTAAATGCAGATCTGGTCAGCTTGTTACTTAAACCCTTTAATCTTTCACAATTCTTGTCTTCATGAATCTATCTTAAATAAATAAATGGATATTAAGTCTCTCCTATATCATTTATCAAATTACTGGGGAGATTGGTAGAAAAGGGGGTAAAACCAAAAGCTATTTTATAAGACAAGAAGCAGGAAATGTCATTATTTTAGCAAGTATACTCAAGCCAGAATGTCACGACTGGTTCCTTATTACCTATCAATTAGAGACAGACACAGTGATTATAAATTCCAAACAAACATCATCTTTATGCCTTAATACTAACCATCAAATTTGGTGGGTCAGTTTGATGAAGCCAGGAAGGACACAATCTACACACTTTCCCTGGATGCTAAGGTTTCTTTTGCTCTCTAAACAATCTCTAAACATTTCATTTATCCTATGTAAAAAGAAGGAGTTTGCTTTTCCTCAAGTAATTTTAAACTTCTTCTTACTATTTAAATTTTATTTCAGTTTAAGGGAAATTTAAGTTCACCCTTAGCCTATAGACTTGAAACTCAATAAAAATTATTGGACAGTTACATATTTTGCAGGTGTAAGCAATGTCTTTAATATTTTGGTTATCATATCATTTAATTTTCATTTTAAGAATTACAGTGAAATCTACATATATGAGAAATTGATAAATAGTTTAATAAATACAAGCCCCCAAAATGAATGAAAATTCTTTCTAAAGCAGTGAGATGGTGGGTAGCAGCAAACTGATCTCTCATTCCCCATAAAAAGTCAAGTGAGATCTCTTCATGATGTGATCAAAATCAAAGTGAAGACCTCATTAATTTCAGCAACAAGATGTGCTAGGGCAAAAACAGGCATGTTGGGAATGGTAAGAACTAGCATTCAACTGCTAATTGACTCTTAGTTAAGATTAATCCTAGGAAGTTGTACTAGGTAGAATTAATCATGATTGCATAGAGTGATTAGTTCCAAAGAAGCATTCCAAATTTGAAGACAAATGAGCAAAGTTCTTTCGAATAAGAACACATTTCCTGATCCTTATTACCGTGACACCTTGCCAGCAATTCTATTTTCAACTTCCAGCGAGGGACTTTAAAAACTTCTTGTGTTTATAAACTGATCTTCCCTAAGCCTACAAATGAAAACAAAAACAAAACAAAACCAACTTGATTTACGAAAAGGAGTTAATTGCTCTTTCTTGTGTCAGGTCATCAAAATCGCCTAAATCTGTGATTCCAGATATTTTATTCTGTTTTATACCAGAAAAACTCTGACAAACCATTTCTCTAGCACAATTTTTTTTTTTTTTTTGCATTAAATGCACACAGTGATATCGACTTAGTGGAGTTTGGGCAAGGTCAAATTTAATTCTGCTGAGAAACAAGCACCAAGCTTTGTACAAATTAAGAGCCTGTTTTAGTCTTCTTTTTTGATTTTGTGACAAAAGATCTGATAAGAACAAGTAGAGAAGGAAGTTTACTTGGGGCTTTTGTTTTCCATGGTCAGTCAACTCCATAGCTCTGGGGGAAAGAACATCATGTTATAGGGGCAGGAAGGAGGAAAATAACTCCAGACATGACCGTCAGGAAGCAGAGAAAGAACTCTTGCTCAACATCTATAAAATATAAACCCCAAAGATACGCCCCCAGTGAATCATTCCCCCAGTCACTGCACATCTTCTTACAATTACCACCCAGTTAACTCATATCAGTTAATTAATCCTCTCAGTGGGTTACAATCCTCATAGTCTAATCATTTTACCTCCAAAGAGGTAAATGAGATTTTGAAGAGCTCCATATATCCAAACCATAACATTCTGCCCCTGGCCCCTAAAAGCTCATGCTGATCTAAAATAATAATAATAATAATAATAATTATTATTATTATTATTATTATTTTCAAATTCAAGTGCAAAATATCTTGTGAAACTAAAGGCAAACTCTTGGATGTTTTTCCCTGTAAAGATCTAAAGAAAGTAACATATAGCCAATATATACTGGCATAGAGAAAGTATTTCTATTCCATAAAGGAAAAATAAAGGCATAGAAAGAAGGAAAGAGACCAAAGCAAGACCAAAGTCCAGGTGAGAAAACAGATCCTGTAGCTCCACACTCCGTGTCTAGGATCTGGGGCTCCTGTCATTGTGGTGCTCTTTGATAGGGCTTGTGTTGCTCTGCCCCTATGACCTTGCTGGTGGCAGCCCATGTGGCCTCTCTGTTGGCTGATCTCTGCTCAGCTTCAGCTTCCTTCACACATCTTCATGCATCACACTCTCAGTGGCAGCCTGCAGGGACTCCAACCCTGCCTCTTTTTGCCTGGCATACAAGATATTTGAAATCTTGATGCAGGCTCCTATGACCTCTAACTGAGGCATTCTGCAATCTTGCTGAATCAGCATCACATGGTTGATGCCAAGGTCAACCAGTGTGTTGAGCCATAGCCAAGCCTCCTGGTACCACAGCTGCAGCAGCCTTGGTCTGGGTAGCTGGGCATAGCGAAACAATTTCTTAGGGCCCCTGTACAAACAACATGCCCCCTTGGTCTCTTCTCCAAGGACTTTTTTACTTTTGCACCCTTGATCCTGATTGGGTATCATCTTATCAATTCCTGATATGCCCTAGGCCACCTTATCGGTTCTGGTTAAATTCCTTAGTGTTTCTTCAATGATTCTAATTCCTTTAACAACCATATGTTCCTTAGCTCCAGTTTTACTCACAGGTTTCTGTCCAAATCAAGTTTTTCAAATCTTTCTGTTCTGCTTTCTGCTCCTGTTTATCCAACAATACCCATGCCACTGCCTGTATATTTTCTTGTTCTAAATTTTTCTCTGCAGATTAAATAGCCATTCATCTTTAAATTTAGCCTCACAGAACATCTCAGGCATGGGAAAATATAGACAATTTCTTTGCCAGAACTTAGTACAAATGACCTCTAGTTCAGTTTCCAGTAGAGTCCTCTTTCTGTTCTGAAACTTCATGTGCTCAGTTTTTGCTGTCCACAGTTCTATTGGCATACTTGCCTTCTGAGCTCCCACCAGAGTCTCCCACTAAACTCTGCTTAAAATAATCTAAAATATTCCCAGTGTGCATCTCTAAACTTTTCAAAATTTTTCCCCTTGCAACCCAGTTCCAAAGGTTTTTGAACCACATGGTCAGGTTAGTCATAGTAATGAATCCTCTTCTTGGTACCAATTTCTGTTTTAGTCAGCTTTTTTCACTGCTATGACCAAAATACCTGACAAGAACAATTAGAGGAGGAAAAGTTTATTTGGGGCTAATTGTTTCAGAGGTTCAGTCATGGAGAGCTGGCTCCATACTTCTGGGTCCAAGGTAAGGTAGAACATCATGGCTTAGTGGCATGAAGAGGGAAAATAGCTCAGGACATGGCAATCAGGAAGCAATGAGAGCTCCACTCACCAGGAACAAAAGATAAACCCCAAAGACATGCCCCAGTGGCCCACCTCCTCCAGCCACACCACACTTGCCAATAGTTACTGCCTAGTTAATCCATATCAGTGGATTAATGCACCAATTAGGTTAATGTTCTTATAACCCAATCAGTTCACCTCTAAACTTTCTTGCATTGTCTCACAACTGAGATTTTTGGGGACACATCAGATGTAAACCATAACAGCATGCTTTATTTATCAGTTTGTGCCCTATATTTATGCTATGTAACTTGTCATGTTCCAGGATTTAGGAGGATTCTAGCTGACCACCATTTCCAGGAGTGATATCCCCCCCCCATTTGAGAAGTACCAGAGATAAAGCTTAGACACCCCCTGATAATCAAGCAATTTATTTTGACAGTGTTCTTGCAGTCTGGTAGGAGGAGGCTGTGTCATGGAACAGACCAAATCCAGTGAGAACTTAATTACCAGGAAGATCTCTGTCTAAAGACCCCTAAGAGTTGTAAGCATCCTGATGGTCTTTGGGTACCATCTGGACCCCAGAACCTCAGTAGCTCTTCTCCTGTGGTATTCTTTCTCCCTGCCTAGTCCAGTAACACTGTTTCTTTCTAGGCTTCATTAAAGAGCAGATTGATACTGGGTATACTGTGCCTAGGGGCATTTGAATTTTCTGTTCTCTCTGAATGCATGATCTTCCCTCAGGTAATATGGCTCATGCTCTTCTCTAATTTCTTTCTGGTCTTTGATTAATTTCACTTTTCCAGCTAGACTGGTCCTAATCACTCTGTTTAAGATGCAATCTCTTCTTATACATTATCTTTCTTCTTCTTTTTCCTGTTTCATCGTCAGTGTCAAACCCACAGTATTCTGACATATATTTTATTTATTTTCCCTCCTTTGCAATTTCAACTCTAGGAGAGTGGACATTTTCTTTTATTTAATTTTTATTTATTCACTATATCTCCAGTTTCTAACATTTACTATGCATACAATAAATGAGTGGCTGAATGAAAAAATGAAAAATGATGTGAGAATGCAGTAATGGATTGGAAATGAGTGAATGGTGAGATATTCCTGCCTCCTCAAACTTACAAGGAGTGAAGCCAGAGACCCTTCAGTGAGGTTGTTTCGCAGGATTGCATTTTCTATCCCTTTGAAGTTAGGTGCTGCCATGGGACTCCTCTGGCTTAGGAGAGGTGCATGGGAGTAACACTTGTCCTTTCCCTGCAGAGCTTTCTGAGCTAGCGCACACCTGCATGGGGATAGGCACAATTATCTGGGACCTGAGTGAGAATGGCATGGAGGATAGTACATCCTGCTCAAGTCAAGCAGAAGGACATCATGGAATTCAAATGATTCTAATTATGACTCTAGACCTCTAATTTGATGTGGGTGTCTGTACCCCAATCCACACTGACCTGATTCCTCAGTAAGTAGTATCCTATCTGCAACAAAGTAGGTTGAATAAATTAACAGAAAAAAAGAAAGGAAAGAACAAATAAACAGACCAAGAAACAAAGGAAGAAAGGAAAGACGGAAGGAAGGAAGTAGAAAACAGAAAGAAGGAGGACAGCAAGGGAGGATGCAATGTTATTTAGTCTCTTATCTTTTAAAATAGAACAAAATAAGTCAGAGATATAAAATTTACTATTGCGTATGAAACCAAGAAGAAAAATTAGGATTAGGGCAGGTTGGTGTAAAGTGCTTGCCTAGTGAACATGCAGGCCTGGGTTCTATCCCCAGCATCAAAAAAAAAAAAAATACAAAATAAAAAAAAATGAGATTAAATGATTTATGTTGGACAATGGAACTTAGAATGCTTGATTAAGAGCTAAACAATTACTACCTAATCTAGAGTGCATATGATAATATTCTGGTAACTGTTCTGGTTTCTCTACTAAATATATTTTCATTTAGCTTCAATTAGCAGAAATAGATAATCATACTTCTTAAGAGAACATTACACAGGCTCACATCTAAACTCTCTTACCTATGTATGTTAGTTGACTAATCTGAGCCTTATTTCTCTTTTCAATAAAATTAGAGTCATAATTATACCTATCTTAGAAAGTTATAATGACCAAAATTAGTAGCTATGTAAAAGCTTTAGCCAAGTACTTGGGAAATTTTATGGTTGTGATTAAGCATTATTTGTTTTTACTTATTGAGTGTTCACATTAAAACATTGAAGTAGAAATTATTATGTCGTTTATGTAGATGAGAGAACAATAGCTTAGATAAATATAGTAATGTAAAGGGTATGAAAAAGGGAAATGGAATTCTACAGAGACTGGAATCCCAAGCTTAGCTGACTACATTTCCTGGATGCTCTTGTACAATTCCATAAAGCAATAGATAATGGTAAATAAGCTGAACATGATGTTGCACACTTGTAACCCCATCTACTTGGAGAGCTGAGGCAAGAAGATCACAAGTTCAAGTCCATCCTCAGCAACTTAGTAAGACCTGTCTCAAAATATTGAGAAATAAAACTTCAAAGAGAGTTTTTTCTGATTTCCCTTATTATGAAATTCTATTTAATGACTCATGTGTCCTCCAGGCATACATATATATATATATATATATATATATATATATATATATATATATATATATATGCAAGCACAGATGTCAAACACTAACATGTGAAATTAGCACAGTTAATAAGCTCAGAGATCAACAAATGTCACTTCAGAGATAAAATATCTCCTTAGGCTTAGGAGAGGAAGGTCTTTACCCTCCTCTTTTTGCCAGACTGTTGATCAAGGCAAGATTTCAACAAGGAGAACCAGAGAGAAAACTTAAGTTACCACCTATTGCCAAGATGTCAGGAACCCTGGGATTAGGATTAGGACTTTGTCCTTTTCAAACCTTACAATGAAACATGAGGAGATGGGAACATCAGGTGTGCAGATGTACCAGAAGTCCTGCAGTGAGAAAAGGTTCTAGATTGTGCCCCTCATTCATAGTCTTTAAAATTAGAGTTTGTCCACGTGCATTTTCTTCTCTATTTGTCATACCACAGGTTCTTCTTTCACATGAATCACTCTTCACATTTTGAAATACTTAAGATTCAAGTTTCTATACCTATAAGAGTAAGATCAGAGAACTTCTGTGTGTCAATGACTACTGACTAGTCATCATTTTCCTGCTGACATCTTCCAATTATTGCCAGTGTTCTGCCATTTTTTTTTTTTTTGAGTTAGCAGCAGGACAACCTGTGTAGACTGCTTCTATTAAGGTCAATGAAGATAACAATTATACATATACACAGAGAAATGGCCCCTGGTTTAAAATGGTTTGACTCAAGATTTTGTGACTTGATGATGGTACAAAGATAATTTGAACTCAATAGAACTCACACTTTGAATTTTAATTTTTTAATCTTTTCCCAGGGTAGTGATAGGTGATACCATACTCTCACAATGCTGTACAGTGGTAGAGAGCTGCAGATCCCAGTGAGTCATGCAATCACATATGACAGACTGGTTTTGTGTTATATGATTTTGCCCAATAGTTGGCTAATGAAAGTGTTCTAAACACATTTAAGGTAGGCTAGGCTAAGCTATGATGCTTGGTAGGTTTGGTATATTAAATACATTTTCAGATTAAAATATTTTTCAAGTTGCAATGAGTTTATCAGCAACTAAGCCTGTACAGAAGTCAAAGAGCATCAGTACATATATACGTATACATGTATGCACATACATGTGTACATAAACCTTTTTTAATTTTTGGTTTTGCATTAATTATCTATTTTTGCTTAATAAATTAACCCTGGGATGGGGATGTCATTTTGTGATAACTAGCTTAACTGCATTGCTCCTGAGTTTAAACACCAGCCACCATTAAGAAAAAAAAAATCACTCCCAAATGTGGTGGCCTAAAATAGTAACATTCTTTTATTCTCTCATAGTCATTCCTGGGGTTCCTTATCTAGGCATGACTTAGCAGGGCCCTCCATTGCAAGATTTCCCAAAGGCTAAAACAAAGGTATCAGTTATGACCGTGACTGCAGCACCAGACTCAACTGGGAAAGGAACTGCTTGAAGTTATCCATGTGGTTGTTGGCATGATTCATTCATTGGGTTCACCAGTAGCCATTTCTCAATTGAAATTCTTAAGGAAAAAAAATAAGAGGCTATTTGTATTATTGCTGTAGATGAGCTCTTTAAAAAATAATTGAAAACAAATAACCTCTACAATTTTTACCATTTGAATTAGCAAAGTTATATACGAGAAGGAAAGGCAAATACTGAACAGTTTAAAAGCAATCTTAATTCAAAGACCTCACAAGTTAATGGTATCTTTTGATCTAAATAAATTCTCCCACAATAGACATATTTCTTTATAAAAATTCCCCTTATAGGACTTAGCTAAATAAATTACATTCATCGTCATTACATTGAGATGCCAAGACTAATTGGAAAATGTGTTTGATCACAAAAAAAACCCTATCAATCTGCTCTAATTTTTTTCCACAATAAATTTAAATATGACTTGCTAGAGAACAAAAAAAGAGGAAAATTAAACATGTACTATTTTCTATGTGTGGTACAAGGACAAGTACAATCAAATGCACATTTATTAGGGTACCTTTTGTAGTCTCCTATTTCTTTGCAAAAGTCACACAATTGAAGTAGATAATATAGTGCTATTTACAAATTAAAGCAAGAAATTCATTCACTTGAATCTACATTACACAAGCATATCTCAAAGTCAACTAATTTATGTAGGAAAGAGAGAGTTTTGTGGGAAGTGTATGAATATCAATATTCAGAAGGAAATTAACCAAGGGCCATCATCAGTTGAGGACTAGTTAGTGATCAGACTGTCCCTTCAGGTAACCTCCACTCACAGAAATGTAATTAGTTCAGCTAATACTTTTGGTGAAAATAATCATGTGCACTGGCTGTTTTTAGCAGTCATTCTTGCTTAAAAGTAAGATGATTATATTGAGATACATACTCAGTACTGCATACCTATTTATAGAAGCAGACAACCAGAGAACTCAGGAGAAAGAATTCTGATATACTAAACCAATACATCAATTGGAAAAATGGATGATTTACCCAATGACACAAGATAATAATTGTTGATCATTCCTACATTCAAAAGACTTCCTTATTACTCTGCTACATATTTCTGGGTTTTGTTTGTTAGCTAGTTATTATGGAAGAACTTTCTCTCCCTTTTTAAACTGGAGATTAAACTGATTAAACCACTGAGCCAAATCCCCAACCCTTTTTAATATATTTAGAGATGGGGTCTTGCTGAGTTTCTCAGGCTGGCCTTGAGCTTGTGATTCCCCTGCCTCAGCCTCCTAAATTGCTGGGATTACAGGTGTGAGTCACAGTGTCTGGCTCACTGTCTTTTCTATTCTAACACTATGCTCAGCAATCAATTCTTCTTCATGAACAAGTAGAATTTTAATTTAATTGCAATACCATTTGCATTAACATCACCAAAATGAAATACCTAATTATAAACAGAACAAAATATGCTCAAGATAAATGTAAGAAAAGCTACAAAATGTTGATGAAAAAAAATTAAGGAAGAAATGAATAAGTGAAGACATGTTTAATGTTTATGGATAGGAACATTTCTCAATATTATCAAGATGTCATCTCTTCAAACTTGATCTATAAATTCAACATGATCTCAATCAAAATCCAAGAAAATTATTTTGTGGATATCAAGCTGATCCAAAAGTATATATAGAAAAGAATATGGTCAAAAGTATCCGATGCAATATTAAAGCATTACAAATTTAGAGCGCCAATATCATCTGACAGACCTCCAGACTTACTATGAAGCAACAATGCTCAAGATAGAGTAATTGCTAACAAAAGTTTAGACAATAGTTCAATAGAATTGTATACTGAGCTCCAAAATAGACCTACATAAGTAGAGTCACGTGATTTTTATGAAAACAAACAAGCAAACAAACATACAAAAAAAACATTAGATGTGTTTGAAGAAAAAAACAGAATTTTCAACAAATGGTGTTGGAACAACTAGACAACTGGACATCTGATTTCTTTTTCTTATGCAAAAAGGAAAAAAAAAAACACATAGAAAGGGAATCTAAATATGAAACTTACACTCGTCCATATAAATTCACTTAACTAGATTATAGCTCAAAAGATAAAACTGCAAAACTCCTGGAAAATAACTTAGAATAAAACCTAGCTGACCTTGGGTTTGGTAATGATTTTTAGATATACAACCAATGAAGTCATAATCTATGAATGAAAGAATTGATAAGCTAAACTTTATTAAAATTAAACATTTTTTCTCTTCAAAATACACTGTCAAGAGAACAGAAAAGAAAACTTCAGACTGGGAAGAGAATTTGCAGAAAATGTATCTTATAAAAGTCTGTTACTAAAAATAAAAGGAAAAAAGTTAAAACATAACAATAATAAAATGAACAATGCAATTACAAAATGAATCAAAGACCTGAACACATACCTCAGCAAAGAAGATGTATAGATGCAAAAGAAGCATAAGAAAAGATGAGCTACATCATATTTCATTAATAAAATGAAAGTTAAAGCAATGAGATACCACCCCACACGTACTAAAATGGCCAAAATTGAGACCACTGATCATTCCAAGTACCAGTTAGGATAAATACAACATAAACTTAATTCATTGCTGTTCAAAAGGCAAAATTTTGTAGCTACTTTGGAAGACAGTTTGGTGGTTTCTTACCAAATTTATGATACTCTTATCATAAGATTCAATAAGCATGTTCCTTCATACTTATCAAAAGAGTGGAAAATTTATGCACAAAAAACTCACACATGAATTTTAACATAAACTTTATTAAAAATTGCTAAAACTTGGAAGAACCAAAATGTCCTTCAGTAGGTAAATGACAAATTGGCTTTTACCCAGACAATGGAATATTATTTAGTGTTAAAAATACATGAGAGGGCTGGGATATGGTTCAGATGGTAGAGTGCTTGCCTTACATGCACAAGACCCTGGGTTCAATCCCCAGAACCACACACACACACACACACACACAAAAAAAAAAAACTAATTAAAAAAATACATGTGCTATCAAGTCATGAAAAGGTATGAACATAACTTGCAAACATATTACTAAGTGAAAAAATTTGATCTGAAACTGATCTGAAAAAAATGTACACACTGTGTGATTCCAATTACATGACACTTTGGAAAAGACAAAACTATGTAGATGGTCAAAAAATCACTGGTTGCCAGGGGTTAGCAGGGAGGAAGAGATGCATAGTCAAAGCACAGATAATTTTTAAAGCAGTGAAATTACTCTGAGTGAGCCTATACTGGTAGATACATGCTGCTTTACATTTGTTCAAACCCACAGAATTTACAATATCAGGAGTGAGCCCTGTTGGAAACTATGGACATAAGGTGAGAAAGATATGTCAATGTAGGCCCATCAATTGTAACAAATGTAAAACTTTAGGATGGAACATTGACAGTGGGAAAGGCTATGGGTGTATTGGCCTATAGAATATGTGGGAACCCTGTACCATCCATTCAATTTTTCTGTGAACCAAAAACTGCTACAAAAATTCTACTAATTGATGAAGATATAAGCTCACCAATGCAAAGGCAATGAAGGAGAAATTACCATATATTGGCATAGATTTATAAAATTAAAAATCCATTTCTAAAATAAGAGATATTGACAGGCCTAGGAAGGAAGAATTTGAATCAAATGTATTATATGTCATGATCATTGTAATGTTTTGAGCAACTAATAAAAAATTTAAAAAACAAAACAAAACAGATGATTCATCCTGTAAAAAGAGCTTAGAAATCAGAACAGTTGTGTACCTTCACAAAAAAAAAGAAAGAAAAAGAAAAGAAATTACACTATATGAGATTACAAATAGAAAATTGTTTAAAAAATATATAAAAGAAGGAGACAGATTCTCAGTTTCCTTTCCCACTTAGCCACTGGGTACCTACTTCCCCTGTATGAGATGAGGGCTTCCTAAACAAATAGGTTGAGTCAGAGCAAATTTCATTGCCCTAGAAGACAGCCATAGAGGATTAACCCCATGTTCCACAGAGCATCCTTTTATGGGGAAACTGAGCAGCTTTATGAGGAAGTAGTGATTATCTGCCTCCAATAATAAGGCGAGGTCCCATTGAATCCCATAGCATGGGCATCTACCACTTGCAAATCCCCGTTTCTGTTTATATACTTACGCAACTAATTCTTTTAGTAGCTCAATTTTGAATTAAATGGACCACAAATTTTGTATTGCTTTATTTTGAATATTAAAGGCAAGTAAAATTCACTTATCATTTAAGCATGCTTCTCATATAAAAGGTATAATAACAGCTAATCAAAAAAAAAAAAGAAAGAAAGAAAAAGAAAGAGCAAAGACAAAAGAAAAGAATACTCAATGGAAATAAAGAACAGTGCAAAAAAAAGTTATCACCAAACTAACAAATATATTTATTAACATTCTCAGAAAGAAGTAAAATGTATGGTGCTCAAAAAAACAATGTGAAGCAGGTAGCATTGCTATTCCAGACCTTAAACTATACTACAGAGTAATAGTAACCAAAAAAAAACAGCATGGTATTGGCACCAGAATAGACCTATAGACCAATGGTACAGAACAGAGGACACAGAGACTAACCCATAAAATTACAATTATCTTATATTAAACAAAGGTGACAAAAACATACATTGAAGAAAAACTAGCCTCTTCAACAAATGGTGCTAGGAAAACTGGAAATACACATGTAACAAAATGAAATTATACCTCTATCACTCACCATACACAAAACTCAACTCAAAGTAGGTCAAGGACCTAGGAATTAAACCAGAGACCTTGCACCTAATGGAAGAAAAAGTAGGCCCAAATCACCATCATATCCGATTTGGCCCCAACTTTCTTAATAAGACTCTTATAGCACAAGAATTAAAACCAAGAATCAATAAATGGAATGGATTCAAACTCAAAAGCTTCTTGTCAGCAAAAGAAACAATCAGTGAGGTGAATAGAAAGCCTACAGAATGGGAGCAAATCTTTACCACAAGCACATCAGATATCTCTGGGATACATAAAGCACTCAAAACCTTAACACCAAAAAAACAAATAGCCCAATCAAAAAATGGGCCAAGGAATTGAACAGACACTTCTCAGAAGAGGATATACAATCAATCAACAGATATATGAAAAACTGTTGAACATCACTAGCAATTAGAGAAATGCAAATCAAAAGTAAGATTTCATATCCCTCCAGTCAGAATGGCAGCTATCAAGAATACAAAGAACAGTAAGTGTTAGCGAGGATATGAAGGAAAAGGTATACTCATATACTGCTGGTGGGACTGCAAATTGGTGCAAACAATCTGGAAAGCAGTATGGAGATTCCTTAGAAAATTTGTAATGGAACCACCATTTGACCCAGCTATCCAACTCCTTGGTTTATACCCAAAGGACTTAAAAACCGCATACTACAGGGACACAGCCATATCAATGTTTATAGTCGCACAATTCACAATAATTAAATTATGGAACCAACCTAGATGCCCTTCAGTAGATGAATGGATAGGGAAACTTTGGTATATATACACAATGGAACATTACACAGCAATAAAAGAGAATAAAATCATGGCATTTGCAGGTAAATGGATGAAGTTGGAGAATAAATGCTAAGTGAAGCAAACCAACCCCCCCCCCAAAAAAAAAAAAAAAAAAAAAACAAAGGTCAAATGTTTTCTTTGATATGAGGATGCTGACTCATAATAGGGATGAGCAGGGAGCATGGGAGGAATGGAGAAACTTTAGATAGGGCAAAGGGGAGGGAGGGGAAGGGAGGGGGCAAGGGGTTAGGAATGATGGTGGAACGTGTTAGATATCATTACCGTAAGTACGTGTATGAAGACACAAATGGTGTGAAAATACTTTGTGTACAATCAGTGACTTGAAAAATTGTACTCTATAAGTGTAATATGAAATAAAGTGCATTCTGCCATCATGTATAACAAATTATACTAAATAATTTAATAAAAGTACAATGTGAAAATTCTAAAAAATGTAAATTATAAATGTATTCTGGAAAATTAAAATATGTGAAAATATTGTAAAAATGTCTTTGGGTAAAATTAAGAAAATCGTGCAGGAAGCAAATAAAGATATAAAAAAATTAAAATAGAGGGATGAGGTTGTAGCTCAGTGGTAGAGTGCTTGCCTTGCGTTCGTGAGGCCCTGGGTTTGGTCCCCAGCACCACATAAAATAAATAAATAAAAATAAAGATTTTTTTTTTTTTTAAAAAAAGACTGAATCTTCTTTAAAAAGAAAAATTAAAATAGAAAAAAATCAGGCATATAGAAGCTGGTTCAGGAATGCCAGCTTCCTAATAATAGAGGAAGAAGAGAGAAATAGAAAGAAACATAGAAATATAGAAAGATAAACAAAATGGAAAATGTGGTGGGAAGAAACTAATAATTTTTACAGAAATTAAAAACATATTTTGAGACTGCAAAGTGTTCAATAGACTGCAGGATAATGTAAATTAAAAATATCCATTTAAAACTTAGCATATTAAATCTCAGCCAACTAAAATTAAGACTAAAATTTATTTTTAAGAACTTCAGGGAAAAAAATTAAAGACTATTGAAAACTAGGCATTGGAGTGGAAATGACTTTGTCAACAGCACAGGAAGCTAGAAAATAATTCAACTATTTGAAGGAAAAAAATGAAGATTCCAACACAAAACAAAATTTTGAACAATGTATAAAGACATTTTGAGATAACAAATTATACAAATGATTATGCACCATGCACTCATTTTCACATTAACTTTGAAGTGGGTTTCAGCAAAATGGAAGAGCATTTCACTTAACATGTTCTCCAGTTCCATCTGCATCAATGCAAACGAAAGTATTTTACTAGTTTTTATGGCTGCATAATATTTCATTGTGTATTTATAACACATTTATTTATCTGTTCATCCATTTATGTATTCCTTATCTTGACTATTATCAGTACCTCTGCAATAGACACAGATAAAACACATAGGCCTGCGGGTATCTCTTTGATATATGTTAATTTCCTGTGGATATATACCTTTTATACTAAGTAAAATAAACTAACCACAGAGACATAAATACTGTATGATCTCAGTCAAATGTGAAAGCTAACAAAGTTGAATTCACAGAAGTAAGAAGTGGACTACTGAATAGAAATTTGGAATAAGAAGGAGCAAGAATAGACAGAGTTTATATAACAGCTACCAAAGTGTCCTTAGATAGTTTCTACTGTATTATAGCAAGAGGGTGACTAAAATTTATTATATATCTCAAGATAACATGAAGAGGAGAAGTTGAAGTTTACCAACCCAAAGAAATGCTTATTTCCCTGATTTTATATATATGTTCAATTATAACACTGTACCCCATAGTATGTACAATTATGATGTTAATTAATTTTTTAAATTTAAAAATAATTGATGTGGTGAAGTACATAAAATTAAAAAAAGATACGGAACCTAGAAAAAGTGTTTTTCACAGCAGGAAAAATGTAAAGATTACGCTGTTTAGCTAATATTCAAAAAGAATCATAAATCTGTGCCACTGGCCAAGAAAGCAAACACGTGAGATCATAACAGCAGGGGTAGGAGAGTTGCCCACTAGATTCCCCCAGCTGTTCAATAGTGTTGTAAGGAAACATTTGGCTTTGGGAGAATATTAGATGTGAGTACACAAAATAATTTCAAATAATGCCCATTATTGATTCCGGGTCACTAAAATTAAATTATATATTCAATATTACTCTGGCTTGTGACTCAGTTGTACATTAGATTGTTCAACCAATAACTGCAATAGAGGGCAATTAGGATTTAAAGAGAGTAGGAGATGTGTGTATGTGTATGTGGCGGAGGACCCAGGAGCAGAGAAGTATGAGGGAACTTCAACCTCATGTTCTAAACGGGAGTCAACAATAGATCCTTTTAAATTTCTAAGACTCGACAACTGGTAATAAAATATGTTTATTAAGAAACTACAAAAAATAATATTTAGAGGATTATATGATTGCCTCTATTTTTCCAAAGCAAAAATAAATGAATGAATGAATGAATAAATAAATAAATAAATAAATAAATAAGGCAAAAATATAATCATGGCTCTCCTAGTGAGATCTGTTGGTTATAAACATTTGTGAGTATATTAATTTGACTGAGATGATTATGTATGTATTTAACAGAAACGTTTACTATAGTTAAATACAAAAAACAAAGATTTCTTATATTTCAAAATATAAAATATTGATGATGGCAGCTGCAGCAGCACACACCTACTTAAGAGACTGGGTCAGGAGGATGGAGGACTAGCCTGGGCAATGTAAGGAGACCCTGTCTTAAAATAAAACATAAAAAGTGCTGGGTGTGCAGCTCAGTGGTAGACTTCAATCCCCAATACGGAAAAATCAAACAAAAATAAAATAGAAATACAGAGATAGTTAGCAAAAATTATCTTAAAAATGCACAATAAAAACCAAAATATATCCAAATTACTATTAAGCTTTATCCAAAAATGTTAGGATAGAAAAGTAACTTCAAATAAGTTTTCAAAATAAAATAACTCAGAGAAATAAGTTCAATAGAAAACTCCAAATAAAAATATTTTTTTGTATTGAAAGAAGGTAAAATTTAAAGCTGGACATGGTAGAACATGCCTGTAATCTCAAGGATGCAGGAGGCTGAGACAGGAGCAGAGCCAGTTTAAGCCAGCTGAAGCAATTTAGTGAGGGCAAAGCAAAATAGCAAGACTGTGTGGAAACAAATAATGAAAAGGGCTGGGAATGTGGCTAAGTGGTTAAGTGCCCCTGGCTTCAATCCCTGATACCAACTAAATAAGTTACATAAATAAAAATATAAGTAGGTGAAATTTGAAAAAATGCTGAAATCATAAACTTCTACCAATATTAATAAAGAAGCAAACACATCCGATATTAGGTATTCTTTTAGTCAGCTTTTTTTTGCTGCTGCTTCTAAAACATCTGACTGAACAATTGTACAAGAAGAAAAGCTCATTTAGGGGCTCACAGTTTCAGAGGTCTCAATCCATAGACAGCAGGCTCCATTCCTCTGGGCTCCAGGTGAGGCTGACCATCATGGCAGAAGAGTGTGACAGAGAAACCAGCTCTGATCCGAGAGCAGAGAGAGACAATCCACTTGCCAGACACAAATATATACACCAAAACCAGGCCCCCAGTGCCCCGCCTCCTTCAGCCACACCCCACCTGCCTTCAGTTACCACTTAGTTAATCCCATCAGGTGACTAATTCACTGATCAGGTTAAGGCTCTCATAACCCAATCATTTCTTCTCTCAACCTTCTTGCATTGTCTCACACGTGTGTTTTGGGGGAACACCTCTCATCCAAACCACAACAGTAATAAAAAACCCACAGAAAGATCACAGAAAAAGATGAAAAAATCATTATCATTATATAATTTTAAAATTTGAATTTGTGTATATTTTATATAAATAAAATTATGTTATGTAAAATAATCAAGCATTTAAAATTATCATTAGACAGATAAAAAATTCTAGAAAATTATGTAATAATTTATCAAATTAAAGATAACCAATTTAGAATCATAGTTTGTGAAATATATTTAAAAAAATTATTCCATTTGTAATCCCTTAAAAAAATCTTTAGAAACTAAGAGTAAGAAAAATTTTCTTTAGTCCATTAAAAAATGTTTACTAAAATCTCAGCAAATATCACATTATATCATAGAACTTCAAAAGTGTTTTCTGGAAAATCAGTATTGAGGAAGAAATGCTCACATTCTGGGCCTCTAGTTAGTTCTATACTAGTTATGGAAGCCAAATATCAAAGATTCCTACACTGACACATACTGATTAGGATTAAAAATAAAAGAAAATGCAGGTCAATATTTTTATTATTTTTTACATTAGTAATTCTTTCATGTGACATCATCTAAATAATCAATAGCATTTATATACAACTTCAACAAAAGTTTTGAAAATTTAATAAGCAGAAACATCTCACTGACTATGTAAACATATGTGCAGTTTGGGTGAACATATCTTGATTCCCCTGAGACCCAGCAATAGTACACTTAGTGTTGTGTCATCCCATTTGATTTGGTATTCAGGCAGTTCCAAAAGTTCACCAACTTAAATAATATATTTTATTGCAATTCCAATAATAAGGTACCCAGAACAAAATTAAGCAAAGGATTAGTAAAGATCATAGTGGAGAGAATTATTACACTTTTTTTCAATGTCATGGGAAAAGGGTGTAAATGCATATGCATGATGCTGTAATCGTGCCAATATAGGATCATAAAGAGCAATCTTCTTTCATGCACTTTATAAATTTAATGCAAGTCCAAACCAAACCTAAATAGAATTTAATTCCAGAACTTGATATGTCACCCTCAGTTTCACTTTTGGGTTTAAATCATCACACTTGACAAGATGATGTCAGAAGGGAAGAAAGAGAGTAGAATCTTGCTCAATGATCTCTCAGGACTTTTTAGACTGTGCTAATTCCAACATAAGCATGTGAGAATACATGATTAGAATTGGGAGCTCAAACCTAGATTTAACAGTGTGTGATAACATCATAAGTTATTGAGACACTACCATAGTTGATGTAGTTGTAGGTAATAAATGACTTGGGAAAATTGGTTGTAAACACATAAAAATATGAATACAGACTTCTACCCCACACTACAATGAACAGTCAATTCTAGGTAGATTTAATATCCACATAAGAAATAATGTTTGAACATTTTTAAAAATATAGGGAATTAAACATTTATATTATAGACATAGAGAAAATTACTTAACCAAAGACATGAAAAGCATGTATCTGAAAGGAAAGAACTTGAGAACTTGAATACATTAAATTTTAAACCTTCTTTTACATGAACAACAGCAGAAAACATCTAAAGGCAAGCCACAGAATGGAAAAGCACTTTTTGCAATGAATGATAAAAATAAATTAGTGTTACTTGTATTTTTAAAAATTTCTGTTTGTTTATGTATTTATTTATTCTGTTCTGGGGATTGAATCCAGAGGGTGTCAACCCCTGAGTCACATCCCCAGCCCTTTTTATATTTTATTTTTAAGACAAAGTCTTTCTAAATTGCTTGGGTCTTGCTGATTTGCTGAGGCTAGATTTGAACTTGTGATTTTCCTGCCTCAGCCTCCCAAGTGGCTGAGATTACTCCTGAGAGCCACTGCACTTGGCTGTATTTTTAAAATCCTATATGTCAACAAGAAAACTGCTTGGAGACAAAAAGGTTATAAATACTTTGTGCACAATGGGGAAGTGTAAATGAGCATAACCAATGAAAAATGTTCTCTTAGCAGTAGTCAGAAAATTGGAAATGAAAATTATCAATGTGATACCATTTGATAATTTCCATTTTGGTAAAATTAGAAATGTGACTTTACTGTATGTTGGTAAAGTTTCAGAACAATGAAAACTCAACATATCTCATTTCTGGAATTTTAAATGTGTTCCTCACAATTTGAATAATCGTTTTCACAGTGTTTTGAAGATGAAAAAAAAATTCAGAACTATCTATTTTACTCCTGTGAGAAATTCTGGTGTGTGTGTGTGTATGCCAAGGGGTCTGTCCAAAGAACACTTCTTCTGTCATTATATTTAAGGACAACAGAAGCCTCACAAGAATGCCATTTAGCTCCCATATGCATTTCCTGAAGAACAAACACATTACTTTCTTACACAATATTTTAAATCCCTTAGTAAATGTTTTTTTAACACTCTTGCCTTATTTCCTGTGACACAGTATTTCTCTTTTGCCATTCTCTTTCAAAATGGAAAACAAAAATCCTTTGAGTACATTGATCTTCATCAGAGGGGCACCTAAATGTGTCTGGAGTTAGAATCACCTGTAGCCCTGGGTAGAAAGTCAAATTTCCCTTCAATTATTAACACAGAGTCAGTGATTCTTGGCTAGTACTTAAACAAGCAGTTCAGGTCATTTTCTTGACCGATTCCTTTGATTGCTTAGCACAGTTTCTTTCATCAGCAAGCATCAAAGGCTACAATGTGGAAATTCTATGAATGTCATTCAGTTAATATTTTGGATCATGAGACACACTCTGCCTGTCTCAGACCTGACCACTGAGTTCGGTGATGATTACAGAAGCCCTCACACCAGCACAGAGCACACGGAAAGTCATAACAAATGTTAGCTTCTCCTTCATTGTTCTTGACTGAGAAAGACAAGAGGAAGTCACCACAAATCAATTACCAAAGGCAGGGAGTATGGCACTGGAAAAGGCAGGACTGGGGAAACAATGAATGCTGAAAAGAAAGATGAAGAGACCACCTCCCTCATGAGTTTGCAAAGGGATAGTCTATTTTCTTTCCCTTCAAAAACAATTCAATTGCTTATTTTTTTACATATACTTTACCATTCCATTCCAGACCCATCTCCACTGTCTCTTTTTTTATACTGCTATTCTTAAGGACAATACTGTTCACCTCTGCAAATTTTATTGATTAGTTTTAAATATTTATAACACATATTTAAAACTGTGTTAATAACACATATTTAAAACTGTGTTAATTATTCCTGAAGATGAGGGCCTTCAAGCATCATTTAAGAGACAGCCTGTCAGCAAAAACAGACAAAATGAAAATAAATAAATAAATAAATAAATAAATAAATAAACAAACAAAAGTAGTGGTAAGTAGCCTCCTTAGTTTTTTAGATATGAGGTCTCAGGTATACCATGACAGTGAGTAAAATCTGAGAGGTCATGTCAGAAATGTCCAAACTAAAAAAAAAAAATTTAAAGAAAGATGTTATTTGTTTAATTGAGCTTATTAATTACCTTATGAGTAGAGTATTACTCTGTGCGGGAAATAAGACATTTTCTTGAAATTACTAGTGCTATGCCTCCTAAGTGGCTGAGATACACAGGGGAAGTGAATTTTGCAAACCTTAAGCAATATGTAGAAATCCTAGCAAGACAGTTGACTCCTCTTCCACAGTTTTTGCATTTGGCCAGAGTATGCTCATTACAGAGTGGTTATGTGAATTGATGACCGATGCATGAAAAGCACTTAATACAAGGCTAAGAAGGTATTCAGAAAACAGAAACTAGTATCATGTAGTATGGACATCCTACAAGTTCAGAAAACAAAGTAACTGAATCTTTGCGTTAATACTCCCCCCCACACACACACACTTTTGGATGTGTCTTCTCTCATGGAAACTAGGATTAATGGATCAGGTCTGGGTTTGGAAAAGCCAATACATCCAACAATAGGAAACTTCTGGCCACAAAATAATTATCTGTGGGATTTTAGAAACTGTAACATTTCGGTATTTGGGTCCTTCCCAGCTTATAAGTGTCCTTCCTATCTATGTTCAAGTAATTCCTGACCCTGGCAGATACCATCCATTGCCTCACAACCAGTCATCCCAATGACTTTGGGTGGACTACCACACACTGTATATTTCCTAGAGAGTGGGTTTGTCTCTCTCAGAGAAGACAGAAATATTGCAAACCCAGTAATACCACAATCAGTCCATTGTTTTTGACCTGTAATTGACTTATAGAATGGTATGTGTATCAGCTCTGTTGACTGAAATATGAAGTAAGGTCTGTGGATTTTGAGAAATATTTTCATCTGGGATAAAAACAAAACCTTTTAAGAAAAAAATAAACAACAAAACATCCTTATTGTCATCGTTTCTTCTTGACTCAAAATTGTCATTGGCATAGGAGAACATGCCTGAAGCAGCAGTCATATTGTGACCAAAAGGCAACAAGCTGAAAAGATGAGGGTAAGTGAATAAAAAAAAAAAATAGAAACAATTGCTACACCAAACCCGAATCCTTCATTCAGAATTTTTTTTGACATAGCTTACTATTTTATTTATTAACCTACAGGTACTAGATACTTCTATTACAGGAACTTCTCTCTCTCTCTAGCGTCAAAGAAAGATTGGTAAACGCTGTTCAAAACTTCCCTAGCTGTTAGGGCACAGACACACAATCTGGTCTTAGCCATCATGCATCTAATTGGATTTTGAATCGTTAATTAATGGCACAAAAATGAATGGAAGGAGAACTTATGATATTTCCACTGACTCCATCAGCCATGTCTACCATTTTGGGGCAGCTGTATCTGCAACATCCTGGGAGTTTCAAGAGGACGTGTCCTCCCAGGCTGGCTGCAAAGTAGCCTCACTGAGTTCCCGGTTCTCTTTCTCCTCTATGTCACCGCATGATTTCCAAGCTACATTCTTCAACATTCTTCTGGAATCTCAGAATTTCCCACTATCGTTTCAGTGCATTCCTTTTGCTAAAATCAGCCTGTATTGGTTTTACTCACTTGGGACTAAAATTTCTTGGGCCCTGTTATGGAAGATATAGCAGGGAACTCAGGAACATGCATTCTTAAGTCTCTCCAGGTGGTTCAGATTATCAAGTGAATTTGGAAGCTCAATAGACAGGTTGATCTCTCTGGGTCTTGTTAGTATTAAAATTATTTCTAGTTTTTTTTTTCCTTTCATCATTAGACAACTTTCCATTCATACAATGAAATACCCAAATCATCTAACATTAAAAAAAAAAGATTTATTTAGTTCATAGTTTGGGAAGTTCAAAGTCCTAAGTCAAGTGAGCACATTGGTTTGGCCCATGGTGAGGGCCACAGATGGTGGTGCAAGATGGTGTCAGGAGGTATAGGCTGAGTCATTTTATCTCAAACAAGAGCAGAGAGAAAGTGACTGTTGTGTCACAATTCCCTCTGAAGGGATGCCTCCGTGACCTAAGGATTTGCCCCTAGGCTTCACCGTTTAATGGTACATAGCACAACCCCAAACTTCTACCATTGGAAACAACCTTTACACAAAAGATGCTTTGGAGACACAGATCATATTCAAACCATGGCAGATACACAGGAAATACCTCTTGTGCTCCTAGGTTCACATGCATCCTCCTTTTCCCTGTGCACAATCTCCTACTCCCCCTGATTTACCAAAACACTTTCTGCATAAAGATTAGCTATCTATCATTGACTATCTAGTATAAGCGTCAGGAATTTTGTTTCTTCAAAATATATTTATATTTTGCTTGCTATCTGAACACAGGAAAAAAAAAACTTTTTCTTTAGGGAAATGTGAACTCCACAAACAAAATAAATATCTTTCATTTATAAATATAAGATTTAATTGACCCTCAGGGTTATACAAAATTACATACAAGAGGAAGTGAGGGGAAAGGGAAAAAATAAAACAAGGGGGAGAAATGAACTACAGTAGATGGGGTAGAGAGAGAAGAGGGGAGGGGAGGAGAGGGGAGGGGGGATAGTAGAGGATAGGAAAGGCAGCAGAATACAACAGACACTAGTATGGCAATATGTAAATCAGTGGATGTGTAACCGATGTGATTCTGCAATCTGTATACGGGGTAAAAATGGGAGTTCATAACCCACTTGAATCAAAATATGAAATATGATATATCAAGAACTATGTAATGTTTTGAACAACCAACAATAAAAATTATAAAAAAAAAGATATAATTGAAGATCCCAGGATATGAGGTAAAAGTTCATTAACATTATTTAGGAAAAAGTAAGATTTTTCTCTAATGGGATTATATAAGTGAGTCATTTTGAAACTGGTTTTAAGTATGTGAATGGATATTTATATTTTGAATCAAGATGAAAGGGCAAATATGACAAGGACATTAATTTCAGGTCAAACAGAAAAGGTAAAAAACTTACTTTTGACTGCTTATAAATTGATTTGACATAAATTGCAGAAAATCTTCTATTTCCCTTAACTTAGCTATGGAAAGAAACTGAAATGTTTCTAGGTTACCCTCCTTTAGAAGTTTTGTCTTGAAAAGAAGTTATAGATTAGTGAATTCACCTTCTGTGTATATATCAGTATGCATTTCACTTTTTTATACTCATAATAATCTTGTAAGGTAATAGTAGATACCTGTCACTCAAAAGAGATCTACAAGGTTTGGAGAGTTTAGTTTAAAGCTGTTCAGCTTGTAAGTATCAGAGCCAGAATACAAACCTATGTTCTGAGATCTAGCACATTTTTTAACTCTTGTTGTTACATTTTAAGACCAAAAAAAGGCCCAAAGGGGTACCCCAGGTAATGAAGTTTATAGGAAAATATTTATAAATAAAGGCCTCTGTGGTTTCATAAATTCAATGTTCTAATTTCCTGATGAAAAATTAAACCAGTTTTTTGTGGACCTGGGCTATGTCTGAACTTTGTAAAGATAGCTCAACCCTCTAGGCAGAGTGGGGAATCCCAAGTACTTGGTGCTAGCCCGTGCCCTTCTTAGACCTCAGATAAACATACAGATGGTTGGGGCTGCTCGGGATATAAATGCCCTTAGATAGAACTGTATCTCATTCATTTCCTTCCCAACACATATCACAGTGTCTGACACAAAGATGCTACTCGGTAAATATTCGTGAAGTCCCTCACAGCCAAAGGTAGAGTTCCAAATAAGGAAAATGAAACTGCAAAGATGGTATGATGGTGCCTTCCTGCCCTGTGCTCTTCCAGATCTGAAAGAACTGATGCTAGAGCATGTCATTCAAATGCACAATCCCAACCTTCCTAAACTTCCTGTTTCAGCTTTAGGAGATTTTTTAATGTTGTGTGTGCAGAATGAACACTACTTTAGTAAAGTTGGCAAGTTAGAAGGAAAATCTTCTCATTTCCTTTACAAAGAGCAGTAGCTGACAATTTTTAAAAAATTGAAAGATGGTTGAAACCCATATCAAAGTCAGATGTTAGGATATTACCCAACCTGTAATACTAATGAACAATTAAGTCTCATTCTCATCTTGAAATTGAAGAAGTAAGTTAACCCAATTGCTTTCAGAATTATTCTTAAAGTATGTTCTAAGGCAACAATTTAGTAGAAAAGTAATTGCATTTTATTCTTGGAGAATTCTGCATTGTGGTTTATCAGTATTTTCAGTGGAACATTATCTTTTGAAAACAAGAAAGGGTATTTCTTAAAGACAAAGACTATTTACAAAGTGACTTCCCTTGGGAAGTTAGTAGATAAATAGTCTTTGCAGATAGGCAGACCTTAGTTCAAATCTTCTGCTGACACTTGCAAGCTAGGTGGTTTTTTCAGGAACATTAATCTTTCTTTATCTTATTATCTACATCCATAAAATTATGATAATGATACTTACCACTCCCATTTGCTACATAGATTAAATGAGGTTGTGGGCACGTGAGACTACTAGCATAATTTTAACACACATGCAACATTCAGCCAAATTTCTTCCTCACATTGTTAAGTAAAATAATATCAATGTATTGATGCCACTTTGTAGTTGGTTAGAGGTAAGATGATCTGAAAGAACAAGTATAGCATGCAATGTTTAAACTTCAGCAGTTATTTAATCTCTCAGTTATTTAATCTCTTCATATTTATCTTTTGTGAAAAACAATAATAGACATAAATATTCTTAGAAATCAGGAGAATAAAGTGGCACATATCATAAACACAGAAACTGATAAAGAGCAGAAGAGCAAGAAAGATCTCTATACTAGCTGACTGTAGTCAAAGGCATAGTGAGAAGCACAGAGAAGCTGACTTTGAAATGCACCAAAATTCTGAGAAAGCAGATAGGATCCAACACACAGTCAGGAAAATTTCCTTCATGGACGTCTTGATTTTGCTCTTTGTTGGTGTCAGGTTTCTTTTATTTTGGTCTGAAGAATCTTTGGTTCTTGTTCATATAATAAACATTAGAAAATTGTTCTCCTTAATGATGCCTCACTCTAATTACTAAAAAAAAGACTGCATTTTCTCAAAATGTTGACTTTGTGACACTAATTACAGATGGGGATGCCTTACGGAAGCCCTGATGACATGAACTATTTATTTATTTATTTACTGCTAGACATCAACCCAGAACCTCACAGATGCTAAGCAAGCCCTCTGCTACTAAGCTACCTGCACAGCCCTAAGAATAAACTCTTGAGTGATTTTTAAAAGAGAAACAAGGATAAATTCTCAATTAAAAAGGTGTCGGGAAATTGGGCTTGGCAGATGGCCATTATTCAATATGGAAAAAAGCCAAGATATAAAGGTTGATAATCATTTCTAGAAAAAAAAAATATGTATGTCTTGAGAAATTTTAAATGATCACTTCTTTCAGATCCCCACACCCACTTTTCAGCCTGAAACCTCAAAGTAGAAAGAACTACATGGCAAGACTCATCCCAAGACAGCTTAGAGGGGATGAGTAAAACTGGCATACAGTTGAAATGCTTCAAGGACGAAATGCTACATCTTCAGGGTCTGTGGCATCTGCAGGAAGATGAAAACCCCAGTCTCAGAGATGAGGCACCTGGAAACTCTTACTCTCAAGTGTCTAGAGGATGCTATTGGCAATTTTCATTTCTACAAATGTGTCCAGGCAAGATGATGTGTGATGTCTCCTTTGTGCTTCCCCTGGGGTAAGCTAGGTAGGAGAATGTGTTGAAGAAGAGCTGATCTGTCAGGCTCTGCTGGGCATTCGAGCAAATCTAAGGTGACCTCCCTTCTGCACCCTGTCAGCTTGTCTTGGAGGTTGTAATGGTGATACTTTCAAAGGCCACCTTGAAAAAAAATAAATAATATTCATTGTGATCTACATCAAAAAGAGTTCCATGGTACAGAATCCAAATTCCATATGAATAATAGTTTTGATAAATCAAGAATGGGGTTACAGTTCATCTAGAAAGTTGTACCCAGGTGAGTTATACTTGGCAAGCCATAACGTTATAAAAATATTTCTGGATTGATCATATAAAGAATTCAAAATATTTACCCTACAATTTTAGAAAGGTGTTAGGGCAACCAGGGCAATGCTAAGATCCCGAAGAACTGCATAATCACAGAGCATCCTCCATGGAGACAAGGGAAGACAGGAAAGTAGGGATACTGAGAACTCTACTGCATTTGTCAAATCTCCACAAATAATCTGGATGACAGTAACTTCACAGAGGCCAAACAGAGGTCACAGCCTAGGATGTGGAGCCAGAGATCTGTGCTCTGGAGACATGGAGTGGACCAGTTGGGATCAAGATGAGGCAGTCTGGTCCTGAGGGTAGTTCCTCCTGAGGGCTTTTTCTCAGGTGTAGAAAAGGCTTAAATTGGACACACCACCTGGATTAGAGGTATTAGAGCCCAGGGACAAAACAGGGTGACTGCCTATTGGGCGGTGAGGTAAGTAAATAGGAAATCTTTGTTAAGTATTTGCTAACACTTCTTTTTCATTTACTGTATTTTGAATTTTCCAATTCCAAAAAGAATCATATGTGGCAAAGTAATAATCAAAGAATGTGAATATCTTATTAGAAGCAAATGAAAATTATACTTCAGGGTCTTCTGACAATTGCATAAAGAAAACAATTTAATCACCTCTAGCCCACACATTATTTCAAAGACCTCATGTTTATTCCCCTCAGTAAACACATATTTCTTACACACTTTTAAAATCACCATCACCATCATTGCCATCATCATTGAAAAGAGAAGCTCAGTAATCAAACAAACTGGACATTCAATTTTCAGATTCGATGTTTTCTTAAACTATAAATGGCTATGTGTTTTCTTAGAAATCATTTTCTAGGATCTGACTCTGACCTATCACTGTGCACATGCATGCTCTACTCTGGTTCACACTCTGGATCACTCAAGTAGATGGATTTGTTTGATGATACATCTATGTATATTAATTAGAGTAAACCTGAATAGGAACTATTTTGGATCTTTCTCTTCAGCTCTGTTTTTGAAAATAAAAGTTAAGTTTTATTTCAAGTTCAAAACTGATATCTAGTGGCTCCAAACAAAGAGATGGGTAGGCAAATAGAATGATGTCACTGAATACAAAATTCATAAAATTATTTTGTACAGAATGGCACTGGTGACATAATGCTAAATATAAAAAAGTATAAAAATTATATATACCATATAATGTGAGTTATGTGAATATCCTATATTTGCCAAAATGTTTATTTGGTAAATTTTAGTAATCATCATGTAGGGACATTGGATAATGGTTGATTATGAGTATATACACTACTATGTTCTATATCAAAGTATTTTTAATATTAGAGTAAACAAACAGGAAAATATAGTTTGCAAAATAAAATAATGGTATAAAATCTTTACTTGGATCATGAATTGGTAGACCTAAATAAATTATATTTAAGGATATTAAATTTCAGGTTCTTGGATAACTTTGTTATTATTTATGATAAGGGCTTGGCAGATGATATGCATGAGATACATCCTGCTTTTTTCCTCTATTTTTACTTTTACACGTGAAACAATAGTAATAAGGCATTTCAAGCTATTCAGATGGTATTGAGACAAATTAGAGAGTGCTACTCATTTCATGTATTTATATAAGAAAAGTAATTTCCAGGCCACCATTTTTCCTCTCATGAGTCTAGACTTAAAAGTATTCAGGAAAAGTAGAGAAAAGAAAAAAAAAAGCAGTATCTACCAGAGTCAGGCTGACACATTCTGAAGTGCTAATGGAAGCTATATGCAGTTATCAGCTTGGAATTCACATCCATTCAGGTCTTTATTATATGATTGAAAGAAATTCCCTTAAATGTGAAGAACTGTGAAGCTAACTGGCTGAGAGATGTAAAAATGAAGAGACTTCTGTTCATTTAGAGAACATTTAGAGACTTTCTTTTAGATTGTAACATCCTTATTCCAAAAAGTTTGAGCCTTACCAAGAAAGTGCTCCTCAAGTATTTGTTCCACCAGCCCACAGAATGGCTGCTAATAGGGCTGCTTCCTGTACTAATGTTTCTACATAATATTAGTCTACTTTACTGCCCTAACAGTGAACTACTGGGATATTAGAAAAATTATCAAATATTTACTTGACATGGATTGTGTCTCATGTTGTGAACTGTTGAAGATATAAAAATTTAAGATACAATCACTATTATGGCACTTTCAATGTAATTAGAATAATAAAATGATTGGCCTAAAAGACTCATGAGCATAAGAGGGGTAAGGAGCTTTAGAGATGATTTTCTAGTTCAACAACTGACAGAGATGAATCTGGTGAGTTTTGGAAATTTGGGCCATTTCTGCTCGTATCGTCTGGAAATCTAACTAAAAAAACCTTAATGGACTGATACAGTCATCCCTCCTTATCTGCAGGATATACATTTCAAGACCTTTTGTCATCTCCTGAAGACATAGAATAATAACTATAAACTATGTTTATTCTCATACACTCATAGCTATTATAAGTTTTAATTTATAAATCAATGAGAGATTCCCAGCAATAACTAATAATAAGATAGAAAAATTACAACAATTATAACAATATAAGTTATGTAAATGTGGTTGCTTTCCAAATATCTTCTCTTGTGCTTTGCTCACCCTTCTGGTGATGGTGTGAGAAGACACTTAGAGAAAATACTTTAGGGACTGAGAATCTAATTCAATGGTAGAGCATGTGATTAGCATGAGCAAAGTTCAATCCTAATACAAAAAATTAAAATTAAAATTAAAAAAGGAAGCATTCTTACAACCCCCGTTTGGCACATAATATTTTGATAGTCAAACTGGTAAACAAGACAAGAACTAAGTGACTAATAGTGGGTTGTGCATAGAGTGGAGATGCTGGACAAAGGCATGATTTACATTCCAGGCTGGACAAAGTGAAATGGAGTGTGATTTCATCATGCTAATAAGAATGAAGTACCATTTAATTATTATGAGCTGTTTATTTCTATGATTTTCCATGTAATAATTTTGGACTGTGTTTAACTATAACTGAAACTGGGTAAAGTGAAATCACTGATAAAGTACGATTACTATATACCTAATATCTATTTTGATAATGAAATCCTTGATGTTATAATTTGAGACCCTGGAGAGAACTCTGAAGCTTTCAATTAAGGGAATTATTATATTCCCACCTTCACCTAAACCATTTTAGATGAATGTGTCAGTTCTCCATTATCAGAAAATATGTTTAAGATAATCATCTTATAAAGAGAAAAGAAATCAGTCCATTACTCAGCAGCCTCATTGCTTTGGGCCTATATACTTCATGGCTAGATAAAAAGGAAAGAGAGACAAAGGTTCTCCTTCAAGTGTATTCCCCAAAGACTTATGACCTCCCATTAGGCTCCACATCTAAAATTTCTCCCATTTCCCAATAGTGCTATGCTGGGGAGCAAGGCTTTACCTCATGACCTTTGGGAAGCATCCCAGTAGATCCCAACTGTAGAAACGATTATCAATGTTTTTTAATCAAAAGACGTCTAGATAATTCAATGTAATTGTCCCACTCCTAAATAGAGACTTTTTTAGGAAACTGATTTGGTCATCTTAGTGTTTTAACTCATTAGTCAACACCTCCAAAGCACACAAGAGAAAATGATCTAAGCTTTACTAAAAATTTAAGCAAGGGTCAACAGCATGATTCTGAATGTAAATGCATTAGGCATATAGACTAGGAAAATCATGCAGTACTGCATAGTTCAAAAAAAGATTGTTGGCAGGTGTGGGTGTGTTCACATGTAATTCTAGAGGTTTGGGAGGCTGAAGGAGGAGGACTGCAAGTTCTAGACCAGCCTTAGCAACTTAGCAAGGCCCTAAGCAACTTAGAGAGATCCTATCTAAAAATAGAATATAAAAAAAAATAACCCAGGGCTGGGGATGTGTCTCAATGGTAAAGCACCCCTGGGTTGAAAGAAAGAAAGAAAGAAAGAAAGAGAGAGAGAGAGAGAGAGAGAGAGAGAAAGAAGAAATAATGAAGGTAACAGACATTCATGGAGATATTAATAAATGGAGTGTTTTAAGTTAAGGAGGTTTCAGTGGATTTGATAAGTTTGGAACTATGCCTTGATGGACAACAAAAAAATGGAAAGATGAACAAAAATTTCAATAAAATACCAGAAGAAGTGACATTCATGCCTGTGTAGGTTTATGGGTGTTGACTTAGCCAGCACCTGAAGGAGCACTTGTAGATGGGGTCAAAGAAGGGAGGGATTTTGGGAGCCGAGTATATGGAGGGTGAGAGAGTCCCTAAATCCTGCAAAAGCACAGATGATATTTCTGATGCGGTGGGTTAAATAGAGTCAGAGACAAATGGATTTGCAGTTAGATCCTAGCTAGTAAGTCACTGCAGTTCTATGTCTTCTAAGAAAGGGAACTATATTTAGGATGCAGACATTCTCTTCCAAATATACTCAGTTAGCCAGGTACAGTGGTGCCTGCCTGTGACCCCAGCAACTTGGGAAGCTGAAGCAGGAGGATTGCAAGGTCAAGGCAAGCATCAGCAATTTAGCAAGACCCTGTCCAAAACTAAAATAAAAGGGAATGGGGTGTGGCTCAATGGTAGAGTCCCACAGAGTTCAATTCACAGTACCACTTAATAAATAAATTAACAAATAAATGCTGCTAGAAGTTAAGGCTTAGTCAGTTACCAACCTCAAATCAAAGGACCTTAGGGAAAAAACAAAACAAAACAAAAAAGGTGATCTAAGCACTTAACCTTTAATCTGTCTGTAATCTGTTTATTAAACACATCTCAACATACCCATTTTTCTCTTTTTAAATACCAGCACTAGTTAAATAAATGAACCCAGAATGAACAAGTATCCTGCATGAGCATGTTCCTTAATGATTGACAACACCTGGCTCATAAAGCTCTGAAACAAAGGAATAAAATGGCCAAATATTAGTGTTCTAATATGCTTTTTTTTTTTTTTTTTTTTTTTTTTTTTTTTTTTTTTTTTTAGCAAATGTGGCATCCCATTACCCACTCCCAAGAACAAATACTGAAGTAATAGGCAACAGGTGAAGGACAGCAAAGAAATAGTACAGCTTGGGTAGAGTCATGTTGACAAGGGTAAAAATCAGGAAAAAAGATCAAGCAAAAGTTGAGACGGTAACTGAACCACGACGAAAAACTACTCTGAATACTGCTGATCTTGTAATGATGTGGTAACACAAAATACAGCCAAATACATTCTCTGAGAATCAACAATGTAATATTTTTAATTACCTAAAAAAAAGTTAAGCTCCATAAATGATGTAAGAATGCTAAAGCATCAAAAACAAATGAAAAATGCAGGCTTTGTTTTTTATTTTTTAATTTAAAATCAAATCCATTAGCATATACCTGTTAATGGTCCTGTTTTTCTATTCTTCCTTCTGGGAAATTGGACACACACACACACACACACATGCAGTGTTAGATAAATGAATAGATCACACATGATAGAATGAATAAAAGATGAGAAAATAATAAAAAAAAAAAATTGAGCTGGGGATGTGGCTCCAGCGGTAGCAAGCTCGCCTGCCATGCATGCGGCCCGGGTTTGATCCTCAGCACCACATACAAACAAAGATGTTGTGTCCGCAGAAAACTAAAAAATGAATATTAAAATTCTCTCTCTCTCTCTCTCTCTCTTTAAAAAAAATACTACCCCCCCATTCCTATTTTCAGTGGAAAGCTGCACAATTCAAAGACCTGTACAAGCTGGAATTAAGCAGAAACCACATGGCAAAGAAAAAGCTCAGGGAGACACAGACACTGAAGAACCTGCCATTTAAATCTAAATGGGGACTCATATTGAACTACAGCATCTCTAGCCCATGCCTAAAATAACCAGAACTGGAGCTGCAATTAGCCATAATGAAATAAAACAGAAGCCATGCGAGGCACATCAAAAAAGAAGAACAGAAGGGCCAAGAGGAGGTTTAGAGGATCTTAAAATGATCAGTAGTTATCTGAAAATTTCAGCAAAACTGCTCTTGCTGAGAGTGGGAGTTTTCCCTCAAGTACATTGGCGGCATCTCATCTTGATGTGGCCAGTAACTATACTGGGAGTACATGGCAGGGCACGGCTTGAACAGAAGTGGGGTTCCTCAGCACGCTTACAGAGCAGCTATGTTGCAAAACGTTTTCCATTTCTGAGGCACTGGAAAGATACTCTTAGGATCATGGGAAGGAACTTCATGAGTGTCCAGATATTTTGTGATTCTGAAACGGTCTGTAAATAGCTAAAAATGCAAAATGTAATTGAATAAAAGAAGAAATATAAAGGCTTTTTTTCAAAGTATCAATATAAATATACGAAAAAAATCTAAAAACATACTAAACTAACCAGAAAATGAATGATTATCAAGGAAAAAAAATCCGCAAGCGTAAAACATTTAATGAAACCACCAGTCTCTGTGAAGGACTACAAACTAGGAGTGAGGGACAAGGAAAAGATATGGTGAGATGAAAGAACTGAACTGGGATGAAAAAGAACAGGACAGAAAAAATTATCACAGAAAATAAAAGAAGATTCACAAGGAGAACATACACTTGAAGAGATTTAAAGGATACAAAAAAGGAAAATGAAAAATATTCAAATAAAAATAACAAATTTAATATACTAGAGAATATGCATATGTTCTCAACCGAGGTATATATGTTCTGAAATATTAGAGAATGATCCATATGTATACAGTATGCCATTATTTTGAAATATGTGTGTAAATATATATGTAACTCAAAATGAATAATACATATAAATATGAAGTAAATAATTAATTACTTAAATGCACACATTTTAATCACACACACAGTCTAGGCAATGAAAAATTCAATGTAGGAATAATTGAAATATTTAAAGAAAAAATGTATCTATCTATCTATCTATCTATATATATATATATATATATATATATATATATAAATACATTATACCACCACACTACTACTATTCACACAGTATTATTCCAAAGAACTCATGTTGAAACCTAAAGCTAGACGAGAAAAAAGAAAATATGTGGAGGGGACAAGTTTGGAAAAGAAGATATTCTTACCATTTACATAATGAGATAATGTTATTTGGAGTATATTATCTAAAGAAATAATGACTACATTCCTTAAATTAAACAGAGTTTGGCAGGTTTCATGAATAGAAATCAAAGTGTAAAAAATTAATTTTATTGTTAAGTTAGATAATAAAATGTTAAATATGCATATGTATGACACACATATATACCCCGCCAAAAGAAGAAATAATTGGCCTATTTGAATTGAATGAGAGCTGTTTTTGTCAAAAGCTGTTTTAATTACCTGACTTGATTTAATGGTTAGATCAACTTTAATGATATTTCTTTAAAATGCTATAAAGAAAAAAGAGAAAGCACCCAGAAAAAAATAATAAGGATTTGAAATATTTTGGACAATGAGAAGAACATGCATATGCAAAACATATTTCTTTCAAGAGAATTAATGTCTCATTAGTCTCCTACCCTGATATATTTTATTAACTAAGTATTAGGATCATATCTGCCTAGAAATGTGCTCTAGCAACACACTAGGATTATAATAAGCATTAAAAAATATTGATTGTCTTATTGTACTAATTTCTTCATGGTACTTTGAAGAATTGTATTAGTTAGCTATTGCTGAATAAGAAATTACCCCACCAACTTAGAGTAAATATTGAATACTTCTTTTACCTCTTCTCATACATTAAAATGTTTCAACAGTTCAACTTCTTTCTTCTGCTCCTCACTGCCCCATACCCAAATGTTCTCCCAGTGAAAGTCAAAATCTGCAGATAACAAGATGTCAGCACATTGATGTAGTGTGCTATTCTCAGATAAACATATTAATATATTATTGCTACTCATTTCTATGGTGATGTGAATGAATCCTTTCATGGAAAGCACCTTTTATTGTTACTGTGTGTCTCCTTCCTTTCTTCTGTGTTTCCCTCTAGAAATAAATATTTATTCACTTGACCATGGAGCAAATACTTTCTGTCTGGCATAATCTTTATAGATTTTTTTTTTCAAATAGCATCAGAAGTGTGAATTTTATGTATGGTAACATATATATTGGGGGACATGATGTCAACTCTCCAGGGTAAAGCATGTTGGTAGCGACCAGTGAAAGAAATATCTCAAAGAAACATTCACAGATACATAGACACGTCAACACACACACACAAATACATACACACACACACACACACACAAATATATATATATATATATACACACACACAGAGCTAATAACTTAAATTGTCTGCACAGAAATTCCTTGCATTAGTAATCATTTGCTAACTATGCCTTTTATATACAATCAGTACATTTAAACTGAGAGTTAAAAGGGGGTTATTGATAGATATCTGATTAAGCAAAGCCTCCTAAAATTTCATTTTCACATTAGGGAAAGATGCCTTTGATGGAAGTATATATATGGGATTGAACTCAGTGTCACTCTACCACTAAGCCACCTCCCCAGCCCTATTTTGTGTTTTTTGTATTTTCATTTAAAGGCAGAGGCTCACTGAGTTGCTTAGTGCCTCACCATTGCTGAGGCTGGCTTTTGAACTCACAATCCTCTTGTCTCAGCCTTCCAAGCTGCTGGAATTACCAGCAGGCCACTGATGGAAGTACATTTTCATCTTTGGAAGCCCAAAAACATTAGAGTGGGGTCCAGGTATAGAAAGTAACAACCCATGGACTATTGAGCAGTTTGTTAGACATTTGCAAAACTTACTTTCCTTAATTATATATTTTAGGAATCTTTTGGTATAATTAAATGGAAATACATGTAGACCACTTATCACATTGTGGAATATATAGTAGAGTTTATTTAAATATATTACAAATGCTACCTCTTATCTCCCCTTTCCTTACTGCATCCCCAAGCATGTTTTTCCTCATATGTCCACCTCATATTCAATGAATGCTTTTTATGAACTTGTAATTGATAGGCATTCAGATGGGCATCATGATGTTGAATAATTCAGACACCTAACCATCATAAAGCTCCCAGGCAAATAGAGGAGATAGCTCTACAAAGCATCATTTATGACAGGGTATGATTCAGAGGGAAAATAAAAAGAAGAAAAAGATAAGAAACAATGTTCCATCCTCATCAAGAGAAATTAGCTAAGGTTTTTCACCCTCACCATAATTATCAACAATTTCAGAAAGAACAAGTTACAACAAACAGGCAACTGTTTTCAAAGACACTAGTTATTAATTCAACTATATTAATAATTGTTTCAAATGTAAATTGTCTAAGTATACCAATTAAAAGATAGGAATTATTGGCATAGATTTAAAAGAAAGAAAGTAGTGGGCGTGGTGGTGCATGCCTGTAATCCAAGCTAATTGGGAGAATGAGGAAGGAGGCTCACAATTGTTTCAGGTTGGCTTGGGAAGCTTAGAGAAACTCTGTCTCATAATAAAATAAAAAGTAAAGATCTACTGGTGCAGTTCAGTGGTAGAGCACTTTAGTTGTCTAGCATGCAAAAGGCTCTGGGTTAAATTCAAAGTACTGAAAAGAAATGGAGAATAAAAACAAAATGATATGGCCATAAGAAATCCGTTACTTTTAAATAAAAAGAGTGATAACGAATGCAGAGAAAGCCTACAGAATGGAAGAAAATCTCTGTCACCTGATCTTCAGATAGTGAATTAATATCTAGGATATACAAAGAACTCAAAAAAACTTAACACCAAACTACCAAACAACTCAATAAATGGGCAAAGAAACTAAACAGACAGTAATCAAAAAAAAATAGACAACAATATATGAAAAAAAAAGTTCAACATCTCTAGCAATTGGAGAAATGCAAATTAAAACTACAGTGAGATCCCATCTCACTCCAGTCAGAATGGCAATTATCAAGAATACAGTAATGGGCTGAGAATGAGGCTCAGCTGTACTGCACTTGCTTGGCATGTATGAGGCACTGGGTTCGATTCTTAGCACCACATATAAATAAATAAAATAAAGATCTATCAACAACCAAAAAATTTATATTTTTTAAAAAGAATACAAGTAACAAAAAATCTTGGCAAGGACGTGGGTAAAAGGGTACTCTCATACATTGCTGGTGGGACTGCAAATTGGTACAACTACTATGTAAAACAGTATGGAGATTCTTCCAAAACTAGGAATGGAACCACGATTGACACAGTTACCCCATCCTTACTATATTCAAGTGATTTAACATCAGCATACTACAATGAGGCAGGCACATAATGTCAAAGGCAGCTCAATACATAATAGTTAATCTATGGAGCCAACCAAAGTTCCCTTCAACAGATGAATGGATAAAGAAAATGTGTTATATATACGTAACGGAGTATTACTCAGCCATAAAGAAGAATGAAATTATGGCATTTGCAAGAAAATGGATGGAGCTGGAGACTACCATTCTAAGTGAAATAAGTCAATCCCCCAAAAAATAAAGGTTGAGAGATGTACACCATCATGTATATCCACAAGAAATTAATTTAGAAAATATTACTATGGGTAAATGGCTGAAACATCAGTAAACTAAAGGGAAGGGAGCAGGAGGTGAAATAAAAAGTGGGGAAGGAGTAGTACTGTGGGGTGAATTAGAACAAGATATATTCCATGCTTTTATAATCATGTCAAAATGAATACTACTGTCATGTATTAACTAAAAAGAACCAATAACATAAATAAAAAAATAATTGGAAGCACATTGAAAAAGTCGCATCTGTATTCTGGTTTGGAGTTATTTTAAATCCTGAGCTTTAGTTTCCTCATTTATAAAATTTGTTGCCATTAGTGAAATTTTAATGAGATCTTTGGAATGAATTGCTCCATGATGCCTCCACAAAGCACGAGAAACAGAATGAAGCACTGATACTGGGAAATGAAGCATCTGCAATTAGTCAGGCTTTTCAAGTGGAGAGAGTAAAATAGATTTTGGGTGGAGTATAAGTTGTGTCTGATGTATTTTGTTACAAAGACAACATTAATAAAGAAGGAGGGATCCAACATGGCGGCGAGAGGGGAGGCAGCGCTTTCAGTACCTCCTCAACAACGGGGTCAGAGAGATGCATGGATACGCTTAGATTCGACCTGCTGAGAAACTCCTAGCAAAATTCCACTAAAGAGAGACCGGCCGGGAATCGGTAGGATTTTTGGAGGTGACAGTTTGCGCTAGATGAGTGAATCTCCGCCACGCAGCGCAGAGGTCCAGACCTGCCAGCCGCTGCCCGCTCGACTCGGGGACTGTTGGCTGCCTGCATGCGGCCCCCGCATCAGGGTGGATAGCCTCCGAGGCGCAGCACAGCAGGAGCGGTGCAGGGACTCTAGGAAGAAGTCTCTCGCCAAGCCTTCATGAAATAGCGAACCGGGAGCTGAAACCAACCAGAGAGAGACCAGTCCCACCCTTCCCTTCGGACACTCTGGCAAGGAGCCTGGGGCCCGCCATAGCAGAGAGGTGACATCACCAGAGTTCCGCCGACAGAATTCCTTCCCAGTGGAATCCATGTTAGCAGGTGTGTGACTCCCACCCCCTCCAGATACAAGCAGCCAGGAAACCTCAGGAATCTCTCCAGGGGTGTGTCTGTAGGGAAGCAGAGGGAATTGCAGATCCCCACCTCCCCCTTAACACCAGCGGCGACACCCAAGATCTTAGCCGCCAGTTTCTGGGGGCGTGCCCACCAAAGGGGTCCGGAAAAATTAAACTGTTGGTTCCCAGATCACCCCACCACAGCACTGGGGCTTAGATGAATGACAGAGAGGGTGTTCATCGTTCGGGATATAGGACACGCGGTGGGGCTGCAAGTGTAATCAGATTCTTGGGGAACCGCCTCTGGTGAACAGGACCTGGCTGGCTGGCTGGGAGGAGGAACAGGGGGAGGGGCCGGATAAGTGAAAGGGCCCTGGACTAACAGGATTGAGAGACTCCCAGGAGCCACCGTACAGGGATTTCTGTCAGCACATAGAGGGCAGAAGCTCGGCTCAGAGGGCACAGCTCCGCCTATTGGAAGAGAAGAAAATGGGATTCAGCCATAGAACAGGGGATGCCAGCATGGCAGAGATCTGATGTCATCGGAGAGCGGCCGAGGAGAGAATTTCATAGGTGCCAGCGGCGACGGAAACAGTTGGTCCCCTGGTAGGGAGGGTGAGTCACAGATACCCGAGTCTCTCTCACTTTGTCGTCGAGCCAGAGGTGAGGAGCAGGGCCGCAGCCCCCGCCCGCAAGGTAGGCAGACCCGTGACCAACCTGCAGATCAGGCCCAGCGGTCTGCAGGCGTGGTAGGAGGGGCAGGGCAGAGCCACCGCCCGCGCCGGCAAGGTAAGCAAACCTGCGACAGACCGGCGGATCAGGCCCAGCGGCCTGCCAGCGTGGTACACACTTCACCCCAACTGGAGTAGGGGCAGAGCAGAGCCTTCGCCCGCGCCCAGATCAGGCCCAGCAGCCCGCCTGTGTGGTGGTCAAGTGACCCCAATTGGAGTGGGGGCGGAGCGGAACTGACACCCATGCCCACAAGGTGGGCAGACCGGCAACCAACCTGCAGATCAGGCCTAGCGGTCCCCGGGCGTGGTTGGAGGGGCAGGGCAGAGACTTCGCCCCCACCTGCAAGGTAGGCAGACCTGCGACAGAACGGCGGATCAGGCCCAGGGGTCCGCGGGCGTGGCAGACACCTCACACCAATTGGAGGAGGGGCAGAGCAGAGCCCCCGCCCACACCTGCAAGGGAGACTTTTCAACTATACAAGAGCAATATAAATATATAGGGGAGGAAAAAATTTCAAAAACACAACAGTTTCACCAAGAAGAAAGAAACGCAAGCAGTATGAAAAGACAAGGAAAGAAAGGACCACAAGCAATGCAGGTCAACTCAACTTTAGAAGTGGTAACAGCTGCAGCAGATGGAATGTCAGATAAAGAATTCAGGATATATAGGCTTCAGATGATCTGGAGTATCAAGGAAGACATTAGACAGCAAAATCAGACAATGAAAGATCACTTCGACAAGGAATTACACAAAAAAATCCAGGAAGCAAGGGATCAACTATACAGAGAGATAGAGGTTATAAAAAACAAACAAACAGAAATCCTAGAAATGCAGGAAGCAATAAACCAACTTAAAAACTCAATGGAGAATACTACCAGCAGAGTAGAACACTTAGAAGATAGAACATCAGACAATGAAGACAAAGTATTTCAACTTGAAAAGAACATAGACAGCTCAGCAAGACTGTTAAGAAACCATGAGCAGAACATCCAAGAAATATGGGATAACATTAAGAGACCAAACTTAAGAGTCATTGGGATACAGGAAGGTATAGAACTCCATACCAAAGGAATGAGCAGTCTATTCAATGAAATAATACGAGAAAACTTCCCAGACTTGAAGAATGAGACAGAATCCCAAATTCTAGAAGCCTACAGGACGCCGAATGTGCAAAATTATAAGAGATTCACACCTAGACACATTATAATGAAGATGCCCAACATACAGAATAAGGAGAGAATTTTAAAAGCTACAAGAGAAAGGAAGCAGATTACATTAAGGGGCAAGCCAATCAGGATAACAGCTGATCTTTCAACACAGACTCTGAAAGCTAGAAGATCCTGGAATAACATATTTCAAACACTGAAAGAAAATGGGTTCCAACCAAGAATTGTGTATCCAGCGAAATTAAGCTTCAGGATGGAAGATGAAATTAAAACCTTCCACGACAAACAAAAGTTAAAAGAATATGCAGCTAGAAAACCATCTCTTCAAAACATCCTCGGCAAAACATTACAGGAAGAGGAAATGAAAAATAACAATGAAAACCAACAGTGGGAGGTAGGACAGTAAAGGGGGGGAATAATCAAAGAGGAAAACAAACCATGTTTAGTAACAGAAATAAACAAATATGGCTGGAAGAACAACCCATATCTCAATAATAACCCTAAATGTTAATGGCTTAAACTCACCAATTAAGAGACACAGGCTAGTAGAATGGATCACAAAACAAGACCCAACAATATGCTGCCTACAGGAGACGCATTTGATAGGAAAAGACATACATAGGCTGAAGGTGAAAGGTTGGGAAAAATCATATCACTCATATGGACTTCGGAAACAAGCAGGAGTGTCCAAACTCATATCAAATAAAATAGATTTCAAGCCAAAGTTAATCAAAAGGGATAAAGAGGGACACTACATACTGCTTAAGGGAACCATACACCAACAAGACATAACAATCATAAATATATATGCCCCAAACAAAGGTGCAGCTATGTTCATCCAACAAACTCTTCTCAAGTTCAAGAGTCTAATAGACAACCATACAATAATCATGGGAGACTTCAACACATCTCTCTCGCCACTGGACAGATCTTCCAAACAAAAGTTGAATAAGGAAACTATAGAACTCAATAACACAATTAATAACCTAGACTTAATTGACATATATAGAATATACTCCCCAACATCAAGCAGTTACACTTTTTTCTCAGCAGCACATGGATCCTTCTCAAAAATAGATCATATATTATGTCACAGGGCAACTCTTAGACAATATAAAGGAGTAGAGATAATACCATGCATCCTATCTGATCATAATGGAATGAAACTGAAAATCAACGATAAATGAAGGAAGGAAAAAGCATACATCACTTGGAGAATGAACAATAGGTTACTGAATGATCAATGGGTTATAGAAGACATCAAGGAGGAAATTAAAAAATTCTTAGAGATAAATGAAAACACAGACACAACATATCGGAATCTATGGGACACATTGAAAGCAGTTCTAAGAGGAAAATTTATTGCTTGGAGTTCATTCCTTAAAAAAAGAAAAAAACAACAAATAAATGATCTCATACTTCATCTCAAAATCCTAGAAAAAGAAGAGCAAAACAACAGCAAAAGAAGTAGAAGGCAAGAAATAATGAAAATCAGAGGTGAAATTAATGAAATCGAAACAAAAGAAACAATTGAAAAAATTGACAAAACTAAAAGTTGGTTCTTTGAAAAAATAAACAAAATCGACAGACCCTTAGCCATGCTAGCGAAGAGAAGAAGAGAGAGAACTCAAATTACTAGCATACGGGATGAAAAAGGCAATATCACAACAGACACTTCAGAAATACAGAAGATAATCAAAAATTATTTTGAATCCTTATACTCCAATAAATTAGAAGATAGTGAAGGCATAGATAAATTTCTTAAGTCATATGATCTGCCCAGATTGAGTCAGGAGGATATAGACAACCTAAACAGACCAATATCAATCGAGGAAATAGAAGAAACCATCAAAAGACTACCAACTAAGAAAAGCCCAGGACCGGATGGGCATACAGCAGAATTTTAGAAAACCTTTAAAGAGGAACCAATACCAATACTTTTCAAGCTACTTCAGGAAATAGAAAAAGAGGGAGAACTTCCAAATTCATTCTACGAGGCCAACATCACCCTGATACCTAAACCAGACAAAGACACTTCAAAGAAAGAAAACTTCAGACCAATATCTCTAATGAACATAGATGCAAAAATCCTCAATAAAATTCTGGCGAATCGGATACAAAAACTTATCAAAAAAATTGTGCACCATGATCAAGTAGGATTCATCCCTGGGATGCAAGGCTGGTTCAATATACGGAAATCAATAAATGTTATTCACCACATCAATAGACTTAAAAATAAGAACCATATGATCATCTCAATAGATGCGGAAAAAGCATTCGACAAAGTACAGCATCCCTTTATGTTCAAAACTCTAGAAAAACTAGGGATAACAGGAACATACCTCAATATTGTAAAAGCAATCTATGCTAAGCCTCAGGCTAGCATCATTCTGAATGGAGAAAAATTGAAGGCATTCCCTCTAAAATCTGGAACAAGACAGGGATGCCCTCTCTCTCCACTTCTGTTCAACATAGTTCTAGAAACGCTGGCCAAAGCAATTAGACAGACGAAAGAAATTAAAGGCATCAAAATAGGAAAAGAAGAACTTAAATTATCACTATTTGCTGATGACATGATTCTATACCTAGCAGACCCAAAAGGCTCTACAAAGAAACTATTAGAGCTAATAAATGAATTCAGCAAAGTGGCAGGATATAAAATCTACACGCATAAATCAAAGGCATTCCTGTATATCAGCGACAAATCCTCTGAAATGGAAATGAGGACAACCACTCCATTCACAATATCTTCAAAAAAAAATAAAATACTTGGGAATCAACCTAACAAAAGAGGTGAAAGACTTATACAATGAAAACTACAGAACCCTAAAGAGAGAAATAGAAGAAGATCTTAGAAGATGGAAAAATATACCCTGTTCATGGATAGGCAGAATTAACATCATCCAAATGGCGATATTACCAAAAGTTCTCTATAGGTTTAAAGCAATGCCAATCAAAATCCCAACGGCATTTCTTGTAGAAATAGAGAAAGCAATCATGAAATTCATATGGAAAAACAAAAGACCCAGAATAGCAAAAACAATGCTAAGCAGGAAGTGTGAATCAGGCGGTATAGCGATACCAGACTTCAAACTATACTACAGAGCAATAGTAACAAAAACAGCATGGTACTGGTACCAAAACAGGCAGGTGGACCAATGGTACAGAATAGAGGACACAGAAACCAATCCACAAAACTACAACTATCTTATATTTGATAAAGGGGCTAAAAGCATGCAATGGAGGAAGGATAGCATCTTCAACAAATGGTGCTGGGAAAACTGGAAATCCATATGCAACAAAATGAAACTGAATCCCTTTCTCTCGCCATGCACAAAAGTTAATTCAAAATGGATCAAGGAGCTTGATATCAAATCAGAGACACGCCGTCTGATAGAAAAAAAGTTGGCTAAAATCTACATACTGTGGGGTCGGGCTCTAAATTCCTCAATAGGACACCCATAGCACAAAAGTTAATAACTAGAATCAACAAATGGGACTTATTCAAACTAAAAAGTTTTTTCTCAGCTAAAGAAACAATAAGAGAGGTAAATAGAGAGCCTACATCCTGGGAACAAATTTTTACTCCTCACACTTCAGATAGAGCCCTGATATCCAGAGTATACAACAAACTCCAAAAATTAGACAATAAGATAACAAACAACCCAATCAACAAATGGGCCAAGGACCTGAACAGACACTTCTCAGAGGAGGACATACAATCAATCAACAAGTACATGAAAAAATGCTCACCATCTCTAGCAGTCAGAGAAATGCAAATCAAAACCACCCTAAGATACCATCTCATTCCAGTAAGATTGGCAGCCATTATGAAGTCAAACAACAACAAGTGCTGGCGAGGATGTGGGGAAAAGGGTACACTTGTACATTGCTGGTGGGACTGCAGATTGGTGCAGGCAATTTGGAAAGCAGTATGCAGATTTCTTGGAAAGCTGGGAATGGAGCCACCATTTGACCCAGCTATTCCCCTTCTTGGTCTATTCCCTAAAGACCTAAAAAGAGCATGCTACAGGGACACTGCTACATCAATGTTCATAGCAGCTCAAGTAACAATAGCAAGACTGTGGAACCAACCTAGATGCCCTTCAATAGACGAATGGATTAAAAAAAATGTGGCATTTATACACAATGGAGTATTACTCTGCATTAAAAAATGACAAAATCATAGAATTTGCAGGGAAATGGATGGCACTAGAGCAGATTATGCTAAGTGAAGCTAGCCAATCCCTAAAACACAAATGCCAAATATCTTCTTTGATATAAGGAGAGTAACTAAGAACACAGTAGGGACGAAGAGCATGAGAAGAAGGTTAACATTAAACAGAGATGAGAGGTGGGAGGGAAAGGGAGAGAAAAGGGAAATTGCATGGAAATGGAAGGAGATCCTCAGGGTTATACAAAAGAACATACAAGAGGAAATGAGGGGAAAGGGAAAAATAATACAAGGGGGAGAAATGAAGGTCAGTAGAGGGGGTAGAGAGAGAAGAGGGGAGGGGAGGGGAGGGGAGGGGGGATAGTAGAGGATAGGAAAGGTAGCAGAACACGACAGTCACTAGTATGGCAATATGTAAATCAATGGATGTGTAATTGATGTGATTCTGCAATCTGTATATGGGCTAAAAATGGGAGTTCATAACCCACTTGAAGCAAAGTGTGAAAGATGATATATCAAGAACTATGTAATGTTTTGAACAACCAACAATAAAAAATAAATAAATAAAAATAAATAAATAAAATTAATAAAGAATACTACTTGAAAAAAAAGTGATAAATGTAAAGAGAGATTTGAGGACATTATGCTAAGTAAAATAAGCCAATCAAAAGCAAAGAAAATGAATATTTCATGATTTCACTTTGAGTATCCAAAACAGTCAAAGTTGTAGAAGGTAAACCAATACTTACTGGGGTGTGTTGTTCTGAGGATGTACAATTTCAGTCATGCAGATTGGAGTTCCAGCGATGTCTTGTTCAAAGTGCCTGTAGTGGATAATATTATGATAATATTATACTATGCATTTAGAAATTTGTTGTGAGAAAGCATTTCATGTTTTATTGCTATTTGTATGTGCTTTGCTACAATGGGAAATATATAAAAGAAAAGTGACTTTTTTGGGGGGGTTACTATGGATTGAACTTGGGGTCACTAGATCAGTGAGCCCTATCCCCAGCCCTATTTTGTATTTTATTTAGAGACAGGGTCTCACTGAGTTGCTTAATGTCTCACTTTTGCTGAGTCTGGGCTTTGAACTCACTGACCTCCTGCCTCAGCCTCCTGAGCCGCTGGCATTACAGGTGTGCACCATTGCAGCTGATAAAAAGTGACATCATATTAACACTAATATATATTAATTTCATACAAAACAAGATTCAGAAATTAAGGGGTTATTAGGGATGAAGAGGAACATTAAATCATAATAAAAATGGTAATCTTCAGAAAGACCTAAAAACTGTAAATATTATACATACCTCACAGTAAAATATCAAAGTACATGAGAGAAAAACTGATAGATTTGAAAGGAGAAATAGACAAATAAACTGTTAAAGTTGGAGATGACAACATATCTCTGTCAATAATTGACAGATCACACAGGCAGAAAATCAGTAAAGATATAAATGGCCTGAACTATGCTATAAATCAACTAGATACAACTGACATCTATAGCATACTCCATAGTTCCATCTAAAGGAACACTCTTCTCAAACTCATATGGAACATTCAGACCACATTCTGGGCCATAAAAAAATACATTAACAAATATAAAATTATAGAAACCATTCCAAGTAAGTTGTCAGATAATAGAGGAATACATTGAGATATCAATAAGAGAAAGCTAGGTGGAATATGCCAACCTATTTATAACTTAAGTAACACACTTCTTAACAATTGATTTGTCAAATAAGAGTCTCATGAGAAATATTACATTCTAAACAAAATGAAAATAAAATACAGTTTTTCAAAATTTATGATATGCATTTAAAACAGTGTTTAGAGAGAAATTTAATAGCATAAAAATGCACATAGTAGGTCTGGGGTTGTGGCTCAGTGGTAGAGCCCTCGCCTAGCATGTGCAAGGCCTTGGGGTTCAATCCTCAGCACCATGTAAAAATAAGTAAAATAAAGGTATTGTGTCCAACTATAACCAAGAAATAATTATTAAAAATGCACATATTAGAAAACAAGAAACATCTAAGGTCAATAAACTAAACTTTTACTTTAGGAAACAAAAGAAGGGAGAGCAAATTTCTTCTGGGTATAGCAAATGTTCTGCAAACCTATCCCCAGCAAAACAAAATAAACTTTAAAAATTAGAGCAGAAATCAATGGAATTGAAAGCAGGAAAACAATAGAAAAAATAAGTGAAACAAATACTAGTTAAATGGAAATAAAATTGATAATACTCTAATCAATTCATCCAGGAAGAGAGAGAGAGAGAGAGAGAGAGAGAGAGAGAGAGAGAGAGAGAGAGAGAGAGAGAGAAAGTAAACAAAATTCCTCATGGGGCTGAATTTATCATAAACTAGGCACAAATGCCACCCTGGATATATGAACTGAGTAGCCTCAATTGCAGAGATACAGTTTCTGTATGGGCCCAGAGCAGGAGAGACTGCCAATCACCAAAGTCTTCTGTTACTTTCACTTCTGAATGCCCAATCTGCTAGCAACAGATTCCATACTGGATTGACAATATTTTGTCCTTCCTTGGAGAGACCAAATGGCCACCTGGTGATTTAGTTTATTGCAGTGGACATCTTCCATCCTAGTTTTAATTTCACAGGAACTGATATTTAGTCCTGGCATGGTTTGCCTTTATAAACTACAGATCCTTAATCAACACTAATATCTTCAGTTTACAGAGCTCCTGGTTCACAGGTATTAAAATCCCAGACAACATGTAGCTGCTGACCAGGACATCCACTTCACAGTGAAGGAGATGCAGAATTGGGCCCATAATCATTGGTCTCACTGTCTGTACTGCATAATACATCATTCAGAAGCAGCATAATCAAGTGCTGGAATGGTCTGTGGAAGTCATACCTGTGGAGATGACTTAGGGATTAAACTCAGTAGTAAGTGGTTTCCCAGGATGTGAGATACTAAATCAGAAATTTCTATATGACATTGTGCTCTAGGGGTTGAATGTGTGTGTCTGGGGTCCGGGAGGCTAAATGCATCACTTACTATCACTCCCAAAAGACCACAAAGGAACTTTGGCTTCCTATCTCTGGGCTCTTCAGAATTAGAGCCCTGGTCTCCAAAGACAGCACATTCATACAAAGTTGCAAGTGGAATGTAAGAGTCAGCCAACCATGCACTTTGAAATCCTTGTACTCCAACATCAGCAGGAAAGAAGAGGAGACAGGATTGGATAATTGTTCCTAGCTAGAAGAAGTAGGACTGCTTTTGAACAATAAAGGAAGAAGGAGGGCGTTTGAAAATCAGGCCACCCACTTGAGTTCCTCTTGCTATTCCTTTAACCAGCTGTGGTTTAACCAGGTACTACAAACCTGGTCTGAGAGGGAAATGGTTCCTAGGGATGCAGACTTCCTTGAAATGGGATGTGGGTCATGCCTCTGGGCAGCCCTTTGAGACCAGCAGACATATTATGTGAAGGTAAGAGGAATTCAGGTGATGAGTACAGCAGGGTGTGGACAAGCAATCATATAGGATCCTGTGACCAAATGCAGAGTTACAAATGTCATTCATCCTATTAAGTTCTCTCTTCAAAACCATCAAAAGACACTAAGAAGTCTTTTGGCCAAATTTGTTTAGAAATGTGTATCCATATAGCATGAGGATGATAGTGGCAGACAAGGAAGTCTGTCTCTCAGATGTCCCTCCAGGAAGGACTTGCTGCTATATTGTAAGCCACTGCTTCAATATTTTATCTGAGGCACACTGACTGGGAAGCCCTAAAGAAGACGACAAAGCTGATATAGCCTGGCCATTTCTGTCCTAAGTGAAACTCTACTACATAATGAGGTTCGTGCTTCCCAATTCTCCTTCATTTCACAAATATCAGATAAACATAGCATTTAAAAAGCTTTCTCTGACAGGTTGTGCCTCTTTCGACTTTATCTTTTACCAGTTTATTTTTTGTACTCTTAACCCAATTTCACCAGATTCTTCTCAGGAGGCCCAGACTGGCATAACAAATATGAATAAAATGCATGACACTATTATTAAAGAGAACAGAGATGCAGTAATGACACCCCCCCAAAAAAAAATCCAAAAAACAAACAAACAAAAATACCAAAAGCTCCCTTCTGCATAAATAGCCTTTACTTTTTCCAGGAATTTCTGAGGGGAAAATAAACTGTCAAAGAGAGAGAGAGAAAGAGAGAGAGAGAGAAAGAGAGAGAGAGAGAGAGAGAGAGAGAGAGAGAGAGAGAGAGAGAGATAAAATTATTTATTTAAATGAATAAATCTTGGTCATCTGAAGTTTGCTAATAAAGGATGACTTTAGTAAAACAAGAGAAGTAGCATTGTCCACTAGATGTTTCACAAGTCACATTTTTCAAACACATAATTTCTCTTCTTTACTAAGTCAATTTTGCTTCAATGAATTAGGAATTTGCTTGAAAATTACCCCTTACCTTCCAAATAGAACTGTCCACATGAAATAAAATTATTATTTTAAATATTTATTGACTAACAAAAGTTCTATTTAAGTGTAAATTGTGAAAGATAATCATACTAATTTTCTTATCTTCATTGTGTCATCGGCCTGTCATTGTCTTTGTCAATCTATGAAACCTTTTTTAAGTCAAGTACTTCTGTAAAAAGTCTCTGGGCACCTGAACAAAGCACACTGCAGCAGTGTAAGCAGAAACCGGACCAGTCATTTGGAAGGATACCTGTTGTTTTGCTCCATTGCTCTTCTTCATTCCCTGAGTGCTTTCCCAATTCCCTCTTCAGGCCATGGATATCACGTTTGTGACCTTGAAGCTTCTGTTGAATGCACAATTTTCCTTGGGAGAACCTGAACATGAACTTACCCTGCTGGGTGGCCCTTGATCATAAATTAATTGCTCTCTAGTGAGTAGTGAATCTGGGGAGTCAGTTTCCTAATGATTAGGCATTAAGACTGGTGGAAATGTTCTATCTAGTCTCTGCTACAATGTTTCTCTTTTCTTTCATCCTATCAATTTCAAGCCAATCAAACAGTGAGGTTGAATTTATTATTTTTTCATCTGGGAGGACATACTCCTTGAATTTTTACTGTGATGTTTATGTGCCTTCTACAACTCACAGACCCCTTTCTATGTGTTTTCCTTGCCTCTTTGATAACCCTGTTATTGCTGATATTTCTGGGCCCCAAAATACAGAAGTGCCCCCAGAAAACTTGGCTTTTACAGTTTCCAAACCTATTAAATGACAGCTTTTTGTGTCTTTTATTTATAAACATAATTTATTCCATTCTGGATTTTTCTCCCAGCAGCAGTTATCTTCCATGTTCCCCTATAATATATATTTTATTATAGCCATATATCTTTGACCACTTTTAGGTCCTCCCACCTTAGAAATAAAATTTTTCATTGAGATGCCCAACAGATGAAATATTTCCCACCAGACTTATATTTACTCAGGTTGCATTAGAAAAGTAAATTTGTGTCAAATTGTGGGCCATAAGAGATGCTAGCAGCAGTAAATTCATGTCAAAAAGGCTGCCGGTATTTTGTGCTAAATGATGAAATATATGATAGTATATCTCACTCTCGGTAGTGGATATTCCTCTAAAGTTATACAGAACAATTCTTTTAAGAGAAGGTGCCATATGCAGAAGAAAATTTCACTTTGATAGGCACCTCCTTTGCTCCTTTAAATGAAGATTCATATATAGAATTTAGGAAATCTAGCTGGGGTCATTGGTTATTCATCATGATGCTTCTTTGGGGCTGATTGGTTTTTAGCCTTCCTCTCACAGTCTTTAAAAATGACCTATCAGATATTTTTTAATCTACATGAAATTCATAGCTCTCATTTTAAGTAGATAATATTTGCTTTCATTACCTATGGTCTTCTCAGAGTTATTTAAATTTCAGCAATAAGTTATGACTGTAAACTATTGATTACTCATAAAATGCTGTCAATTAAATATAATTTGCTTTGAAACCTCTATCCATTAGATTTTTATTTTTCCTTCAAGAGTTGTCATGTTTTAGAGGGAACTATTTTTGTGATAGGCATTTTGTGTATAAAATCAACATATTCTGAGCTTACTGATGGCTGGGATAGATCTGTGACATTCTTCTCCTTTCTTTGACTAGTGTTTTCACAATTTCACATCTTCCATACAGAACCCTCTCAGGTGTTCAGATTTACCAGGGAAGTTGGAAACTACTGTTACTCACCAAGATATGGTAAGCTGGAAATCCCATCACAATATCTACTGCAAAGCAATAGGAAGAGTCACATCCAAAATAATTACAATTTTAAAAATTTCAGAGAAGTCTACTTTTATGATTTATATATGAGTCCCCCGCCCCAAAGCTCATGTGTGAGACAATACAAGAAAGTTCAAATGTGCAATAATTAATTGGGTTATGATAACTCTAACATAATCAGTGCATTAACCCACTGATAGGGATTAGTTGGGTGGTTACTATTGGCAGATGGGGTGCAGCTAGATGAGGTTGGTCACTGGGGGTGTGCCTTGGGGGAATGTATTTTGACCTTGGTGAACAGAATTCTCTCTGCTTCCTGACTTTCATGTCCTGAGCTGCTTTCCTTGGTCATGTCCTTCTACCTTGATGTTCTGCCTCCCCTTATGCACACAGCAAAGGAGTGGACCATCTGTGGAATGAGAACTCTGAAACCATGAGCATCCAATTAACTTTTTCTCCTGTAAAATTGTTCTTGTCAGGTCTTCTAGCCCCATTAGTGAAAAAGCTGACTAAAACATCTACCTACTTGGTGATTTAATATAGTTGTATGATCACAGAATCCAGGTGCTCCTTTTTTAAATTCAACATTAATAAATTATATTTTTAAAAAAATACATGTATTGATGGGTGTCTCAGTTTGGATGGCAAAGATATCTGTTGAGAAAGATATGACTATCCTCAACAAATGTTTCTTCTGCTTGCAATAAATACCCAATGTACAGAGATAAATCTCAAACCAAAGAGTTTTACAAAGATCTATACCAAACAGAATGGACAAGTAACGTTTGATATTAAGTCAGGCATAAATTATATTATCATCTTCACCATGTGTGTGACTGAACAAAAAGCTAATCCCACAGTCAAATTGTAATCTGTAGAGGTGATGTATTATGTAGCCCACAGCTTAGATCTGTAGCAGTTAGTCTTCTGAACTTCATCTTAGACATGGGGAAATATCTATAAAATAATCTAACTTTTTATAAACAGATATTCAGTATCTAGAACTGAGTTTCAGATTCATAAGCTTTGCATTTCCACCATTCCAAACCCTAGCCTGTTCATCTCTCAGTCTATTTGTATATACATATAGAGTCCCATCTGGAATGAAAGACCTTAAATGTTAATTACAATTTTTAGGGAATGATGAGATTTGAAAACCATGTATTTTCTCTTTTTATTATTTGAACTCTCCCACTCTGGTGCACGTGCTCCCCCCACCCCTCTCTCTTTCTCCCTCTTTGAAAACCCAAAGGGAACAGAGAGAAATACTACAGTTTCTCCAAGAATCATATCATTTTGTTTTTGCTTTTATAAAGTTGTGTACTTTCAAATGATTTCAAATCAGAATTCCACAGAACTCATCTAACCCCCCCATAATTAAATTGGAATAGTGTGTGTGTGTGTGTGTGTGAGCGTGCACGCGCGCACACACACGCACACATGCAGTAGAGGAGAGAGAGAAAGAGAGATTGTTGATTGATTTATCTTTTTATGAAACAAACAAAACAAAATTAAATCCTGAATAGTGAATATTTGCTGTGGTCCTTTGATGAGTGACTTACTGCATGTGTTCTGAATTGATGGTAATTGGCAGGGGTGGGGGGCTAGAGGAGTATTATGCTATTGCTCTACTTTCCAATGGTTGACTTCAAAACTTGAGTATCAACACTTTTAGAATCCATCTTAGCACAGCACTTTGGAATCCTGTGAAAACCTACCACCGATGGCAGTCAAGGTTAAGCTTACTAAGTAACATAAATCTACAAATCCTCAACGAAAACCCAAAGTTCAGCACACAAGGCTTCCATGGCCTACCCCCCACCCCCATTTTACTATGATCTTCTCCACTTACTGCCCTCCATTTTTCCCTTCTTGCATCAGAAAAAACTAAGGGGAGGCATGTGAAAAGGTTAATGATTTCTGCAAGTGTTGCAGAACATCCAAATAAAGGGACAATATTTTATATAGTTAGTGCTTCCTCAATTTTTCTTACTCACACTTTACCTGTATTGTGGAAACCATGCTGAATAAAGTCTCTGAGGATTTAGGCACTGTTCTGTCAGAAAAGACACCTGAGTCATCTTTCATGTTTTCTTGGCACTTTGTACTTTTATCTACAAAATGGAGAAAAATCAAAAATATGAGTTCTCAGACATCTTTTTAAACCCCCAAAGTCTAGAATTTCTGTTAGTCACTGATCATTCATATATTCTTCCATAAATATCAGGGGCAACAATTTAGTTTAAAATACTTAAGAAATTTACTTCCTGGTGTTACTCAGACACCAAATTTCACCTACCTCCTCATTTCTGCAAAGTTCCAGCCTGCCTTTTTTTGGTGCATCTTCGTCCTTTAAAGATTACCAGGTGTTAAACAGGCTTGTTAAAATCATTAGTGCCTAATTGAAATTTTCTCCTTGTAGCAATTAGAATAAACGGAAGGACACTGAAATAGGAAGAGATTGAAAATGTGCAGCTGTACAAATAATGTATTGATAGCAAAAAATACAAACTTATTAATCAAATCTTCCAGGGTTATAGCCAATGAATGAATGAGGTCTTCCCTAGCCATGCCTTGATAATAAAAATCCAGTGTTCAAGCTTGAAATGACTTAGCATGAGTTTTCAATATACCTAGTTGATTTATTCCATCTAAGTCCATCTGAAAAGTGAAACACAGTAACAAAGCTTTTTTTATTTACTCCAGTAGCCTGTAGTGATTTAATTCATAAAGACAAGATTTGATTTGACATCCTTATGTCGCCATAGGTATTTTTATGGGCTTTTTCTACTTTCTTCTTCCAATCTGTCTGTCTTTCTTTACCATATATGTTAGACCCTGAAAGAAGACATTTTATTAAAAAAAAAAAGTCAAAACTCCCAGAAAACAGTTGAAAGTTTGTTGTCCCCTAAGATCCAGCATTCATCTGAAAGGCTTTACCTCATGCAGGCTTCCCTGTTGGAACTGACATTTTGTAGTTTTTGAAGGCTAATCTTGACATGAGGGAGAGCTAGACTCATTCCTCAGGGACATGATGGGACCTTTAGCAACCAATTAGTAGGGACCTAAAGGCCAGCTTGGAGCCCAGGGAAAGGTGACACAAGTGCTTCTGGGGACATGGGAGTGAATATCAAGCCTTACCTATGATTGTTCTGGTCATGTGTCTTAGTCAGGGCTGCCCTAACAAAATGCCACAAACTGGGTAGGAGAAAACAAGGCTATACATTTCTCAGAGTTCTGAAGGCTGGGCAGTTCAAGATCCAGATGCCTGGAGATCCCATTCCTCATGAAGTCTTGCTTCCAGATTTACAGGGTGGGAGATGTTTTCTTGCTATATCCTCAACTGGAAGAGAAAACGCTCATCTCTCCTGTGTCTGCACTCATAAGGGCATCATTCACATGCATGAGGGCCCCAACGTCATGATTACAGCTCAGAGGCTCACGTCTAAATGTCATCACTGCAATAGTGAGGGTTCTCCAGAGAAACAGAATTAATGTGTGTACACACACACACACACACACCCCAAAAAGAAAGAGAGAGAAAGAGAGGAGGGAGGGAGGGAGAGAGAGAGAGAGAGGAATTGGCTCACACAGTTATGAAGACTGAGAAGTCCCATAATATGCTCTATGTGGCTGGAGGAGCTCTAGGGAGCACCCTGTCATTTAAAGTCCTGAGAACCAGGAGCTCCAAAATCTGAAAGCAGCTCAAGGAGAGAAAGGATTTGCTTTTCCTCTGTTTTGTTGTTGTTATGTGTGGACCCCCAAGGGGATGCCCTCTGCTGCCCACTTTGGTGACAGTAGATCTTCTATTCTCAATGTACTGATTCAAATGCTAATTTATTGCAGATACACCATTACAGACACACCCAGAAATAATGTTTTGCTAGTCACCTGCACGTTTCCCTGCCTACCAGTCATGCTGACACACAGAATTAACCATCACAACAGGATTTAGGACTTCAGCATATGAATTGGATGGGGACACACACTTTTGTCCATATCACAGGGTCTCTCTACAGAAATGCTTTGTCCTCACTCAGATAAGCCAAATACCTAAAACACCAAGCTGAAGGGCTCTTTCAGAGGATCTTAAGTTTATGTGTCTTATGCATTGGGAATCATATTCACCTCTTCTTGGGTTTTGCTGTTCCGTTGCTCAATGCTTCATATATGAAACACAGTTCATGACCTCTAAAAAGCCATCTAATTTTCAACTCTCTAAGGATGGTGTAGAAGGTAGATTATATGGGAAAATGATAAATAACTATATAAAAATTAAATAAGCAGTGGCTAGGAAGGCTGAGACAGGAGGATCATGAGTTCAAAGCCAGCCTCAGCAAAAGCAAGGTGTTAAGCAACTCGGTGAGACCTTGTCTCTAAATTAAAAAAAAAAAAAAAAAAAAAGAAAGAAAGAAAAGAAAAAGAAAAAAAGGAAAGAAAAGGGCTGAAAATGTGGCTCAGTGGTCAATTACCCCTGAGTTCAATACCCAGTATTACTCCCCCCAAAAAAAAATTAAATAAGGTTTGGGTAGGGGCTTTTCTACATACTAATTGCACAATCTCTGGGTTCCTCTCTGCTCATTAAGCCAAGTTATAATGTGGATGTGTTGCTTTAGTTTTCGGGTGATTGTGACCAGCTTTGAGAAGATTCATGCTTGACTGATGTCAATCATATTGGCCCTAATGGTAGGTTTTGCGGTACATACGCAACTGATTGTGACCAGTGAAATGTAAGGTGACATTTCACTGCTGACAAGCTCTGGGAAAGGATTTTGCCCCTTTATAAAAAGCATATAGATACCTTTTTCTCATGTAAAGATATCACAGTAAGACATAAAGCAGGAGTGGTAGTTGCCACCTGGAGGACATAAGACAATCAAGTTAGAAAAAACAGGCATGCTCTGGAAGACCAAGCAGAAAGAAGGGGAAACTGAGTTTCCTGATCATATCCATCATTTGCTGAGCCACTCCTAAGAAGAAAGCCATTAGAGCTCTTGTTAAGTCCACAGACAGGGATTTATGTGACAGCTAAGTTTTGTCAAATACATCCTAATTAATGTACCTACCCACCCATCTCAGTTTTCACTCCAGGCTGAGCATCAGGACAGCTCGTTGCTGGTGACACTTAGCTCTGACACTTCAGATTAAAGAGGCAATTTTCTTTTTATTCATTTTTGTATTTTGTTTTCTTCTTTTTTTGAGGAAATGAATATATCTGTGACCAGAATGACCACTTGAGTTTCTCCTTTCCCAGGAAGCATAGGACTATTTCTTGCTACCTTCCTTCTCTGATAATTACTCAAATCCAATGGAGAGTCTGTGCTGAACTTAATTAGGTCACAAATCAAAGCTGATCCCAAACAAAGCCATCATAGCCACAAGGTGATTTCTCAAAACCCCTTATACATCTTCATCTAATTATTAGTCTAAGTAATACCAGTCAATTTCCAACACAGATGGTGGTATAAGAGCAACACATTCCATCTGGACCAACCAGATGGACTAATGGGATTAGAGTTATACAGATGGAAATTATGGGCTTTAAGAAAAAAAAATCCTGACTTTTCAAACATTTGTTTGTATTATTATTTTAAATGATAGCAAAGCCACACACACACAATATCTGCTTTCATAAGAACATTACATAGGGTTCTTACCAGTTAACTTGTGCCCAATTTAAAGTTTTAAAAATTAAAACTTTCCTTTTATGATATAGTGATATGGATTCAAAGGAAAAAATAACATAGCAATGTTAATTAGAGATATAGCTATTTATCTAAATTTAGGAATTAAATATCTATGTCATTTCAGAAGTATAGATGAATTAAACTAAATGTGTTGAGGTGTTGAGATTGCTGTATCATTGATATTTTCTTTTCTTTTCCACTTCCTTTCTTTCTTCCTGCTCTCCTTCCTTCCTCTCTTTCTATTTCTGTCTTTTAAGTGCTGGGGTGGAACCCAGGGTCTTACACATGCTGGCTAGGCAAGTGCTCTACCACTGACTATACCTTTCTCCCACCACCCAAGACTTCGAATAACTATTTAAATTATACCTGTATCTATTTATATATGTTTAGTGATACAAAGTTTAGAATTGTGGATATTTACATATGATAGAGGTGTAGATAACTATATAGAAGGAATAAGTAATAAATAACTAATAATAGATGATTAATAATTAATTAATTTGTAGGCATAGATATTTATATAAGTTTAGAAATACTGACAACTACATAAATTAAGAGCATAGATTTTATGTAAGAATTGGGATATAATACCTATACAAACTTATAGATGTTGATATAAACCAATGTGTAGAGATTTCTAGTTATAGTTCAAATACATATTTAAGCTAGAGTATAAATATCTAATACATTTTCTGTTCTATTCTAAGTTTTGAATCATCCTTGAACACTGTGTAAAGAGTTATAATTGTTATTTTCACTTCTGTTCTTTACCTATAAACCAGGCAGACTTTCTTATCTGTGTGTATTGGAACCTCAGCAGTAGTTTCAACTGAGTTACCAATCATCTTTTCTTGGAAATTAAGTGAGATTTACATCTCTGCAGCACAGATCTCGTGTTGTGACACATATAGTCTGTCATTATGGACTTTTACTTAGAAATATTTAGATTCGAGTCTCTTTTTTTCTGCACATATTAAGTGCGCAACTTTGCTATTTAATACAATAAAATTAACTTTAGTGAATTATAAGGATGAAACAGTATAACAGATGAGAACACCTAGCAGAGTTTGATTACTTATGCATGGATCCTTAAACTGGTTGGGTAAATAATAGCTGTGGTAAAGCCAGAGATGCTCTGAGTTTATTGATGGAAGCCACATACAATGTTGAATATGAGAAGCCGCTTCTCTTGGGAGAAGACTAAGAACCTATGGTATCCCCAATAAGGAGCAACTTACAGAAGTCACTTCAGTTCTTACAAGACAGTGAACTTATATGAAAAAGAGTAGATTAAAAGACTAGAACTGAAGATTATTCTTATTGCATATTCAAACTATTATCTCAGTAGCATCCCCTACATCTTAGTTTCCTCATGTACAAGATGAAGACAGTATTATCCAAATATATTGAGTTATTACCTCTATAAAAACTAGACCTCTATAAAAACTTGCATGAGTCAACATCACAGCAGGAGGTCCAATTTAGCTAGACCTAAGGTAGGCTGTACTTGAGGAAGATTGAGGAGGAACAGGCACAAATATTGATATTTTTTCCAAGTGCCATTAGTGTTGAGAGCCACAGCCGAAGGGGCCCCAGTAAACTTTCAGACTGCCAGCTGATGATTGGCTCACAGAGGCCCCAGCAACTTCTAGCTGATTGGCTCACAGCGGCCCCAGCAACTTCTAGCTGATTGGCTCCTCTGTGGTGATGCTCATTGGGCTGTTTCCCTGCCCTTTCAGACTACGGAGCTGCTCATTGGGGGACTTTTTTTGGGCCCGCCCACGCGACCCAGCCAATCAGCCTCAAGAGCAGGAGGAGTGGGGGAGGTTGAGAGGCTTGTGGGAAGCCGGTGGTGGCAGTTGGGCTCTGAAGGTTTTTCCTGAAGAGCTGTTTTGTTTGGCGTGTGTGGTTCTAAAAATAAAGTTCGTTTCTTTTGACAAGTGGCTCCTGAATTGTGCCCAGCCAGACTGCGGCATTCATTAGCCCAATGTCTCCCTCTACGGCATCGTGGGCAAATACCCGGTATTCTACTCCTTTGATACCTAGTTTTGTTAAACCCTCCTCCTATGGGGCAATTCCTTTTAAAATGTTCTGTTTGTTCACAATTGTAGCATGTTCTTGGCCTGGCATCTAAAGCCTGTTTTACTGCAGCTGCCACGATTTGCCCTTGTTCATTAATGTCTCTGGCATCTAAAGCCTGTTTTACTGCAGCTGCCACAACGTGCTCTTATTCATTAAGGTCTCTACATAATTTAATATATGTGTTTAAATCTTCATATTTCCATGGTCTAATGACTTCTCTGCACTAACGATTCACTTGCTCATAAGCCAGTTATTTTATTAATGGCATTGCTTGTTCTGTATTCCCAAAAACTCTGGTAGCTGTTTGAATAAGCCTATCTACAAATTTAGCGTAAGATTCATTAGCTCCTTGCATTACCTTAGATAATTGACCTTGTAAACCTCCATGTCCTTGTAAAGTCTTCCATGCCCTAACCGCTTCTGCAGCAATTTGTGCGTATACGCCAGGATCATATGCAATTTGTTGCTGCTGATCCTCATAAGGTTCCTTTCCTAACAACATATCTAGATTTCTCTGAGGATAACCAGCTGCTGCATTTCGCCTAGCCGTCTCCTTGCAAAATTCCTCATTGTCAACCTTCCATAACAGCTATTGTCCTCCATTTAGCACAGCTTTACACATATTAGCCCAATCTGCTGGCGTCATGTTCAAGTTGTTAATGGATTCGACCATGCTTACAGTGAAGGGTGCTTGAGGACCATAGGTTGTTACAGCCTCTTTTAGCTGCTTCACTGTTTTGAAATTTAAAGCATGGTGAATTCGCTGCCCTCCTGCCTCAAATGCAGGGCATGTTAATATTTGAGATCCTGTCTCAGGATCCCAACTATCAACTGCGGGGGTTGGGAGCCTCCCAGCATATGGAGGTGGCCTTGTTAGTTGGACATTTATGTCCTCTGGTGATAGAAAGGTGTTAGTAGCAGTCTCCTGTAGAGGTGGCGCTGTTGGTTGGACACTTACGCCCTCTTCTGATAGAAAGGTGTTAGTAGCAGTCTCCTTTTGTAACTTTCCCCCTGATGGCTTTTTCTGCTCTAAGCTTTATTCCTCTATCTTTGTCTGAACTGAAGGCTTTGGACTAATCAAACCAGATACCAACGCCCACAATGTCAATGTGCCAACTGGCAGAGTTCCTGGGCTTTTCTATTCTTTTTAAATCTTCACCATGATGGTTCCATTGTGATATATTTAACAACTCCTCCTTAAAAAGCCATGGGCTACATTTTTGTATTGTATCAACGTATGCCCTGACTGCTCTTGATTTTACTGGGATGCCTCCTTCTTCTAACAATTTACTTAACACTCTTTCAGTTTGATTTTTACTAATTTCTGATCCCGTATTTCTACTATAATACAACCAAACAAGGTAATACCAAACAAAACCGAGACAGAATAAAATAAAAATGGAACCACACAAAATCGTTATATCACCCTTTCTATCCTCCTAAAATGTCCATCCGTCCTTTCTCCCTATCTGTTCCTCAGACGCAAATAGTTTTTCCTCAGATGTGAGCAGTTTTTCTTCTGTCTCACTCATCTCCAGGGACAGGCAACTTAAAACAAAAGTGAAGCACAACAAAAGAAGAATCTTAAAATGGCTACTCATCCTCTCACCCTGCCCTCAGGGGCGAGCAGTTTACCTTATCACTTACCCTCAGTCATTCCCCATTCGAGCCACCAAATGCAGCAGTCTGGCTGGGCACAATTCAGGAGCCACTTGTCAAAAGAAACAAACTTTATTTTTAGAACCACACACGCCAAACAAAACAGCTCCTCAGGAAAAACCTTCAGAGCCCAACTGCCACCACCGGCTTCCCACAAGCCTCTCAACCTCCCCCACTCCTCCTGCTCTTGAGGCCGATTGGCTGGGTCAAGTGGGCGGGGCCAAAAAAGTCCCCCAATGAGCAGCTCCGTAGTCTGAAAGGGCAGGGAAACAGCCCAATAAGCATCACCACAGAGGAGCCAATCAGCTAGAAGTTGCTGGGGCCGCTGTAAGCCAATCATCAGCTGGCAGTCTGAAAGGGCAGGGAAACAGCTCAATGAGCATCACCGCAGAGGAGCCAATCAGCTAGAAGTTGCTGGGGCCACTGTGAGCCAATCATCAGCTGGCAGTCTGAAAGTTTGCTGGGGCCCCTTCGGCTGTGGCTCTCAACACATTAGTGTAAATAGTGTATTTCTAAATGGTGCAACTTATTTCATCTTTATGATAATAAGACAGAAAGAATATTACTTTACTCATTTTGCAAATATGAAGTTAAGAGTCACAGAGATGAAGTTTCCAATCTTAAGCTTATACAGTTATTAAATCAAAAACGCAGTTAGGTAAAGCAGGTCAGCCCAACTCCAATTTCTAATTTTATATATAATATTTCAAAATCTGATCAGCAATAAGCTTATCCCTCTGAAAATCTGCTTGAATATATTGTTGACCCCATTCCTCAGTCTGATTTGTTGAATACCCCCAGTGAGGGACAACTTTCCCCCAGATATCTGACACACAGACTAAATTATACTGCCTTCTCCCAAGACTTCTTCCTGTGTACTAGGCACATGGCTCTGCAGTTCCCCTGAGGAGAAGCAATAGGCCTATAACAGACTCACAAACCTAAACCGGGCTCCACAGCTTTCTGATACAACCTCTCACCTTCCCATAGTTCTGTCCATTTACCCAACTTATGATGCACTGTGGTTGGTATTTCATGCTATGAAGGCTCACTGTTACTCACACTGCAATCCTTAAGGCTAGGGAAACAGAAGCTTAGAGAATAAAATTGGAGCCATCAGTGAAGATAAATAGGATAAGAACCTAGGATAAGAATGGCATTACATAAACTAACATCTTATTTCATCAATGAGGATCAAATAAATTTTTTACTAGAAAAAGAATGGACTTTCATCAATAACCTTTTATCATTCCTCAGATAATTCCATTTCTCCTTTTCACTTCCAATCTTAATTTTGACCCTTAGATTTCTTGTTAATTTTATAATAGATTATATGCTTCATTTGTTCCCCTTTCCTCTTCCCACAGTACCCTCCACATGGCTTTAAGAGTGAGATATGGGAGAACACAAATATTACATATAGTTTCTTTTGAAATTCTTCAATATTCTCTGATTCTGTACAAATTAAAAATAGACATTATGCACAACGAAGTTTTCCTGATGATTTTCTTCCCACTGGCTTCCAACCACATTGTCTTGAGTACTTGCTATATTTAACCACTATTATTTCTACAAAGCTTCTTGCTTTTGCACACAACGAACCCACTGAATTTGGATATTCTTTTTTTTGAATGTTGACCATGCCTTCGGACTTTTTTTAGTTGAAATATTCATGATGAAATCTGCTAACAAATGAATTAGATTGAAGGTCTTTGCTCTTCATCCCAGAGGAAATTTGCTTAGTTCTTCTCTAGGACTGTCATTTAGTCAGACACCTTGAAAAAACCATTCCTAGTTTATTTTTTTATTTTTTAAAGACTTCTGTGCCAGTTGGTAATTTTTCTGTGCCAAACCCTAAAATGCCCCACCATAAACACCCATACAACCCCCATAGGACTCCTAGCCATTTTCCCAGGATATGCCAAATGTCCCTCAAATACACAATTAAATAAGGCCCACATGATCATGTTCCAGTGCTACAATGGTGATCATCTGTGTGGTCAGAACCTGTGCTGCATGATTAAGCTATTTTAATAACATCTCTGCCTCTATTATAGCTCTTACGCCAGTTCATAATAACAATGTTGCATATCTGTTTAACTTTCCTTAGTACTGGTAAATAAGTGCCTGGAGGAAAAGCGCTCTATCCTATGCTTCATTTTAGGACCATCATCTGGAGATGTGCTTAACAAAATGTAGATAGTTGATGAGTGCTTCATGAATGAATGAATTGATGTAAAGTATAGCTGGCTATAGTGAAAAAAACTTCATCACAATGCAAACATACAAAGCTTCATAGAGGATTCATTGAATAGATTTAATGCTTTTCCTAAAACAAATACCCAAACTCTGTTTTTAAATTTTCCTTTTGTAGTACACACACACACACACACACACACAGAGTGTATTCCCCTCTTATCTGTGGATTTGTTTTTAATAGTTTAGCTTAGTTGAAGTCAAATATGTTCCATTTTTGTTCCAGGACATTTTCAGATACACAGAATTTTTATGTTTTAAATTGCATTCTGAGGAGTGTGACGAAACTCACCTCATCCTACTCTATTCTACTCAGCCTGTGAGTCGTCCCTTTGTCCAACATACCCATACTGCATACCCTGCTCAGTGATCATTGATTCCATCTTGCCTTTAAAGTCAACAGCCTAGGTCTCACAGTGCTGTATTCAGAAAACTCTTCCACAGTAGCCTAGCACTGCATCACAAGGCCTATGTCATTCATCCCACAGCATGTCATCATGCAGGAAGACCATCTCATATCACAGGAAGGAGGAGGAGGACAGAACAGAGAGCGAGATGGAGAAATAACATCCGCAAATCTTTTATCAAGGTATATTAAGATGATTATTCTATTATGCATTAATTGTTATTAATCTCTTACTATGCTTAACTTATAAATAAAACTTCATCTTGAGTATGTATATAGGCAAAAAAAATGGTATACATTTTTTTTCCTATATACATACTCATGATGTATATAGGATCTGTGCTGTCTGCAGTTTTAGGCATTTACTAGGGGTTCATGGAACATATCCTGCACCAATAGAAGGGACTACTTTGTGTGTGTGCATATGACAAAGTGTGTGTAAGTGTGTGTGTGTGTGTGTGTGTGTGAGAGAGAGAGAGAGAGAGAGAGAGCTCTTAATTAGTTAAAACTGAAATATACACCTTATGTCTATCTCTAGAAGGTCAGAAAGAATATACACAATAATTTGTGAATAAGGTCCGCTGTGCTTCCTCTGCAAGCCGTGACCAGGGTTCCATGTGGGGAACACAGGCCTCCAAAGATTCAAGACTGCTGCTATGTTGGAGAGGGCAATTACAAATGGCCCATGGTTTCTTTTAATTTTTGAAACTGACTTTTTCTTGATGCAGCCTGTGCTGTTAAATATTTAGCTATTTTTTTCAGAGTTCTACAAAGTTGACTCTGACAGTTTCAGCTTGCTTTTTTGACATTTGTATAGGACGATGAGAGCAGGACGGTTCCTATTCTGTCATTTTGCTGACTTAATTTCAGATAGTATAGTTATTGCTATGTAGTACATAACCTCCATATTAGGCACTATGGCTCTTTTCATTATTATTTTCATGGCTATGACTTAGCATTTGTATCAGACCTTTTGTTTCTTCAGAATCTAACACTCATTGAGACAGCATTATTTCATATATGCACAGTTATCACAGTTAATGAATGTCATGTTGTAATATTTCACAGAATCACAAAACAGTTTGCCAGTGAGGAGAGATGACATTGTAAACCATAGCTAGTCATTTCAATTGCCAGAGGCCATTTATCATTTATCATAGGAGAATGCACGCCTGCTTGGAATTTAATCCTGATAATTTTCAAAAGAACAAATATTACAATATCAGATTATAATGCACAAATCCTTGACAGTAAATAAAAATAATTTAATTTGCACATTTACCTGTACATGAAAATATGTAATTTGAGTTATTTATTGTGTGAATGAATAGCTAAAACAAGTCTATGAATGTCTATTCATTACCTATTTCTTGAAACAAGTTGTTACACACACTGTGATGTACAAGGAATTTCAGGACACTCATTTCAATTTTGTTTCACTATTCTTTGAAATGTGTCATGAAGAAAATGCTAAATTGAAATTCATTATTCCTGTTATTTAATATTTTTTTTGGTAAAATCATTATAAAACAAAAAAAAAAACAGCGTAAAAATCTGTGAAAAACAATGATAACTGGTATGATACTTGGAAGTTTAGAAAAGTTGGACACAACAACTTTGTTTCCAGGTTTAAATACACAAAGAAGTGAGCAATCAGTAATATTTTCTGCTTATATTTATATAGGCAAGTTCTCTAAGACTTCAAATTTGCAATGGTATCTCGTTTTTGTAATCACCATTCTCTTTAACTAAAAACAATTTATCAAGCTCTTCATGGATATTGAATTGATTCCAAATTGAATGAAAATGCCAAGTATCATAGAATAGAGGTATTTGAATGTCACTTTAACTGTACTAGTACCCTCTAAAATGTTATCAAAAACTAATCCGGTGGTATAGAGAATTAGCCATTTCACAAAGATTGTAATGGAATCCTTGTCTGCATACCACTGTAATTCATCATGCTAGCCCTTGATTCCCTTCATGAGAGCTGCTGATATAAGAAAAAAAAATCAGTGCTTTCTGACACTTTTTTAAGCCAGCAAAACTGTTTCCTCATTTAGCTTTTCACACACACATTCCTGAGCACCTTAAGAAACTAGCCAATGAGCAAATCATCACTGTTGGAAAAGACTCCCTTTAATGTGTTCATATTTTACCTGATTTTGCCATAGCTCTTGTTATGGTTTGGATGTTATGTGTCCCCCCCAAAAAGCTTTTGTGTGAAACAGTGCAAGAACATTCAGAGGTGAAGTGATTGTGTTATGAGATCCTAAACCCAATCAGTGAATTGATCCTCTGATGGTATTAACTGAGTGGTAACTAAAGGCAGGTAGGGTGCGGCTGGAGAAAATGGGTCATTGGGGGTGTGCCTTTGAGGTATACATTTTGTAACTGGAGAATGGAGTTTCTCTCTGCTTTCTGATCATCATGGGAGTGGCTTCCCTCCACCACACTCTTCTTCCATGGTGTTCTGCCTCACCTCAAATGCTGAGGAATAAATTCACTGTCTATGGACTGAAACCTCTGAAACTCTGAGCCACCAAATAAACCTTTTTTCCTGTAAAATTGTTCTTGTCAGGTCTTTTACTCACAGCAGTGAGAAAAACTGACTAGCACTTTGTGGCAATGTGTGTTTAAAAGTATAACTTCTTTGACTGAAACATATTTCTGGGAGAAGTAAAAGTAGCAATATGTAGATTTTAATTCAGTTAGTTGATGGGTCAAAAATAACTTTTTAGGTATCATTATAAATCAAGAACAACTCAACAGAAGTATTCTGATAATAAAGTAGTTAAAGAAGTGAGCCAAAACAGAAAAAAAACATCATATGTTTATTCAAATAAGTTTGCTGATATGAGGACAATATGACAGAATGTACATCAAATTAGGATCAGGTGATCCTGTTGATACCATTCTAGATCTTCAAAATCCATCAGGACCATGAACTTTATGTGACTACTGACATTCATTTCAGAAGGTGGCAATGTTCATTTATTTAATATCACTTGTGTTAATGGCATTTAAATGCATTTATGGATAATCAACATTTTAAATAAACCATTTTTTGAAATATATTATTCTGAAAAAAAGTGCACATGTTGTAGTGTAGACAGCTGTGGGTTATCTCAACTTACACCCGCCCACATGTTGCCACAACCTACAGAATAAGCTGCTTGTTGAAAGCTCTCCTTAGTTGCCAGGGCTCTGTATAGTTCCCAATAGTTGCATTAGCATAACTTCTAATACTCAAGGTCAGTTCCATCATGAATAGAAAATTGGATTCTGGCTTCCTTCACTCCAAATTATGTGGCAATATTCTCCCATTTCTTGTATCAGAGCAATAAGTTCAGTTTCAACTTTGTATAACATGCCAAGTTATCTACATATCAAAGATTATTATTCAATTGTCAATGGATATTTGGATCATTGGTAATTTTTGGCTAAAATAAATAACATTACTATGAAGATACTTGTACTTTTATTTTGGTGAACACATGTTATTGATTGATTTTATATATATTATACACACACACACACACACACACACACACGTTAGATTTCTGTAAACATGATATAATACCTGAGATGATTAGTTCATAAAGAAAGGTTTATTTTGCTTATAGTTTTAGAGGTATCAATACATGTTCAGGCAGATCATTGCTTTTAAGACTCTGGTAGGTATGTTGGATGGCAATGGTGGGGAGAACATGGTCCAGAAAACTTCTCACCTCATTGCCCAGAAGCAAATAAGAAGGGGCCAGGGTCCTATAATTCCCTCTGAGAACAAACCCCCAATTAACTAAAGACCTCCCATGAGGCTTCACCTTCTAAAGGTTCTACCACCATCCAATAGTGCCACCCTATTCGCCAGGACTTAATACATGGGCCTTTGAGGACATTCAACATCTAAACTATGGCATGTAACTAAAAGTGGTATTGCTGGATTACAGGTAAAACATATGTTCACATTGAATAGATACATCCAGACTTCCAGGGCAGTTATACAAATCTACACTTACCATAAAATTGGTCAAAGTGCTTAAGTTCATATTTTTACAAAGAAATTATATAATTTGACAATAAGTACATGAAAAGTTGATTATTGTCACTAATCAATAAGAAAATTTAAATCAAAACCATGATGAATTACCACTTCATGCTTCCTAGGATAGCTATAATAAAAACAGAGAGACAAATGGGTATGCTCATATATTGCTAAAGGGTATATAAAATGGTTCAATCTCTGTGGAAAATTGTTTGGTGTCTCTTCAAAATTTAAACATAGAATTACCATGTTGCTAATTAATTTTGCTCCTAGGTATATACACAAATTAATTGAAAATAGGCATTCAAACAAATATAGCACAAACACATTGACAGCAGGATTCTGTATGATAGGAAATTTTAAAAATTCCATATTCCTTCAACTGAAGAATGATAAACAAAACACGGTATATTTGAAAATGGAATATGAATTCAGTCACAAAAACAAAATAAAATATTGATACTTCTGTTAAATTCAACAAACTTCATAAACATTACAGTAAATGACAGAATCCAGACACAAAGTTTTAATGTTTCATAAAAAATTTAGCAGTAATTTGTCAATTTCTTCTTTAAAGGGTGCTTAACTTTTATCAGACTGGTAACCAATAGACTAAATTATATAAAATTGATTTATTTTCAGTGTTTCCCCCCAGATACTAACATACTATTTAGGTCTTTAATATTTCTCATTTGTATTATATAGTTTACTGTGTAGAAATTTAGAACATTGATTCTTAGATTGATTTTCAGGAATGAGTCTTTTTGATGCCATTGTAACATATGGATCATTTAAATATTTTATATTGATTTATACATAAAAAGTGAAAATTTTTGTATAAACTGTTTTCCAGTGAACTTTCTAACATGAGTAATGAATATGAAGATGCCATAAGCATTCTTTACAAATAGTGCCCAGTGAGTGAAGTTTCCTAAAACACAGAACTTTTCGTAAGTATGGCAATCACCAGCCCTACAGTGGCACACTGCACAGAAAGGGCAAGGATTGTTGCACAGAAGAAATGGTGGTGATGGGAAGCAGAGTGACTACAGTGTGCAGACTGAGCCAATTTTCTAGAAAAGGCTTTACATTACAAACTTCATTCTGACTTTTTGTGAAAATTGAGGCCTATTCCAGATCTAAGAGAATACTGGATGTTAAGAGACAAACATCTTGAGCTGAGAGTACATCAGAAAAGTAAGGTTTTTGATATAATATAATGAAGAAAGTAAAATTTTTAATGTGTAGAATATATTTCCTCCTTTCTTTTAAATCATTTGTTTAATTTTCTCCCACTGGTGAAGTATTGTAATTTTGCTTAATGAAATAAACCTAAAACAACAAAAAAAGAAGAGTAAGAGTCAAGTGATCCAATTCTAAGCTTATCATTTAAAATGAAACAGTAAAATCTTGAAGTTATGTTAAAAAATATGTTTGTCTCTACGTTCTTTTGCGTTTAGGTCTGCATACTCATTGTATAGTGACAGATCTATTTTTTTTTCAATTACTAAATATTTACAAGTATCACTGAGTATTTATTTGTGAATATGCCACATGGAGATTTTAATTAATAATGATGACAGAAGTCAACACCAACATCAGTATATTTAAAAACTAAGAAATGTATAATAAATAAAGAGCAATATAATTTTATCACAACATCTGAAAATATTTTTAATCCCCTATGGTCATGTAAGAGACATCACTACTGGGCAATAATGTAAACCAAAGTAAGAGTCAAGGAATGCAGAAAAGAATCTTGAACATAATCACTTTATTAACTGTTCAGTACAGTCAAGAATTCTGGATCTGATTCATCTCCAAACAAGATCCTGTTACCTTATGGTTTTAAATTTGGTAAGGACAGAGAGGATTTGGTATGCCACTTAAAACAATTCAAAAAATTCTTGTACTTTCTTTCTTTCCTCTTTTTTTTTGTTTCTTTTTTTAAGGAAAACTGAAGAAGAACATCAAAACCTACCATATTCTAGGCAATTTAATCTTTCTTTTTTTTCCCTCAGAACTTACTAATATTCAGAAAAAAATATATTTTTGTTGTCTTGTTTTGTTTTTGTTTGTTTTATACCAGAGGTTGAATCCAGGGCTGCAAAATCACTGAGCCACATCCCCAATACATACATATACACACACACACATACACACACACATTATATATATAATATATATATATATATATATATATATATATATATATATATATATATATATAAATATGGTGTTGCAGATATAGATTGATACCCCCCAGGTAGAGATATTACATATATATATATATATGTGTGTGTGTGTGTGTGTGTGTGTGTATAATATATATATATATATATATATATATATATATATATATATATATATATATATTATTTCTAATTTTAACACTAGGTTTTGCTAAATTGCTTGTAAGACCTCTCTAAGTTGCTGAGGCAGGCTTTGAACTTTGTGATCCTGCTGCCTCAGCCTCCTGGGCTGCTGGGAGTGCAGAAGGAACATATCTTCATAGCATAAATTAAATAAAAATGTACACTGACCTTTGTCTGTGAAGTGTGCCTTGTTACCAGTTTCTTTGATAGTATCAGGATGTATCAGCAGAATCTTCAGGTCTGTTTTAGGGCTTTGCTCCTCTCTCCATTCCATTGTTTTTCTTGACAACTGAGGAAATGGAAGGAGGGTGAACTTACATTTGTTGTGTCATAGTAAAAGGAATTTAACATGAGGAAGAGTTTTGTTTTCAGGAAGTATGGTGTTGCAGATATAGATTGATACCCCCCAGGTAGAGATATTACAGGCACTGTAAATTATATTGAAAAGTGTGGGATCTTCCCTGTGAAGCTCTGGTTGAAATCACACACCCTGTTCTGAATGACTATATCCAGCCACAGCTTTCTGGGTCCACCACTGTGCTCTGCATGTGCTTCATTTATACACACAGTAAGTCATAAATCTGTTTACTTGTTTGTCCCTCCTAGTGAACTTGGAACAACAGCAGGGCAGAGAGGGCATCCTGTATATCAGTGCCTTTCAATCCTAAAATCTAGAGCACAGTACAATAACAGTTTGTTGAATTAAGTGGGACAGAACAGAAACCAATTTCTTTCAGTTTAGTGGACAGATTTTATATGATGAACAGGAAAAGTAAATTCTGCTCCTGTTACCTCACGAGGTGATGAAGCATTTGAGGATAACTGCAGGTCAAGATACCTCTACTTGCTGAGATGCATAATGTATAAAATAAAAAGGGAAACTTAGTTATATCCTCAGAGGGATAAAGAAAATTCATATTTTATAAATACCTATCTTATAATTTAGATGTGAATACATTTTTGCAAGGACTCTTGTCAGAGAGCTTTTCACCTCATCTGTCTGAAATATAAACCCATCAGCAGGTCATGTTTCTATAAATTAATGATATTTCCTTAAACAGTGGTAACTAAAATGTACATTCCTAACCTTTATCTTATCTGAAAGGCTTTTGGGTGCAGTGGACACAAAACTATTTTTTTTCCAAGTATGTTAAATGTATTGGTTCTCATATCTCACTTTTATACTCAAATATAGAGAAATTGTCATTGGCTCAGGTAGAATCATGATCCCTACCACTAGTCTCTCTCCAGAGTGTTTTATCTCAACCAGGAGGCATAAACTTCCTGTTAAGTTCAAGTCTATGTCAACAATTCCAGACTTGCCTCTTGGTCCTGGTGGAAGAGAGATCTGCTCAGAGACATACAGTTTCACCAAAGTCTATTGCTTCTGCTCTTACAGGGCTCATCGCTGTGATATGGAAATTAGTCAACAGAAGGGATACTTTGATTGGCTAGACTGAGTCACATGACACGTCTTGGAGCTGAGAGAAGTTCACATAGAATAATACTGGAATTTGAGAGGTCTTGAAAAAATTAGGAATCTGGAAAAATGGATATTAGATGGTTGCAAGATAAAAACAGGAGATATTCTGTAATACTGGCATTACAAAAGGATCACCTCACTCCAGTCAGAATGACAGCTATTATGAAGACAAACAACAATAAGTGTTGGCCAGGATGTGGGGAAAAAGGTACACTCATACATTGCTGGTGGGACTGCAAATTGGTGCAGCCAATATGCAAAGCAGTATGGATATTCCTTGGAAATCTGGGAATGGAACCACCATTTGATCCAGCTATTCCTCTCCTCTGTCTATACCCAAAAGACTTAAAAACAACATACTACAGGGACACAGCCACATCAACTTCTATAGCCGCACAATTCACAATAGTTAAACTGTGGAGCCAACCTAGATGCCCTTCAGTGGATGAATGGATAAAAAAATGTGGCATATATACACAATGGAATTTTACTCAGCAATAAAAGAGAACAAAATCATGGCATTTGCAGGTAAATAGATGGCTTTGGAGAAGATAATGCTAAGTGAATTTAGCCAATCCAAAAAAAACCCCAAAAAACAAATGCTGAATGTTTTCTCTAAGGAGGCTGTCTCATAGTAGGGTAGGGAGGGGGAGCATGGGAGAAATGAATAAATTCTAAATAGGGCAGAGGGATGGGAGGGAAAGTGAGGGGGCAGGGGATTAGCAAGGATGGTGGAATGTGATGGACATCATTATCCAAAGTACATGTATGAAGACACAAATTGGTGTCAATATACTTTATATACAACCAGAGATACAAAAAAATATGCTGTATACATGTAACAAGAATTGTAATGCATTCCACTGTCATTTATTTTAAAAAATCAATAAAAAAGGATTCTTCCAGTCTGTTATCAAAATATTAGCTTATTTAAATAAATAGCTATGATCTATGCCTCTTCTTCAGTACTTCCCAGAAGCATCTCCTTAGTCACCTAAATTACCATGATGTAGAGAACTCATATATTTAAATGCATGTGCATATAGACTCCTTCTGTGAAGAAAGCTTTCCTTATGCATCTGTTTCTAGGACTCTTGGCTCCCATCTCATGTGAGTCTTCATTTAACTTTTCATTAACTTTTCTCTACATTGCATTATAAGTCCTTCAAAATACACACATTTCTAACAACTTCTGTTTTTTTGAACATAAAATAAACTTTTTTGTTTATTTATTCTACTCTCATTTTTCAGCTACAAAAAATCTCTTTTATTTTTTTCAGGGCCTATACAAATATTAACACTTGCAAGTGGAATGCATACCTTCCTCATCTAGAGTAAGAATAATAAGGTTAAAAAAAATCAAGAAAATTTATTCTATATAATCAAATCTAACGTATTTGCATTGCACTTAATCTTTTAAAGTGCAATCTTCAAGTGTTCTCATTTCACTTTATTATTTTAAATATTGTGAGTCTACATATTTGGAAGATTAGAAGATTCCAGATAGCATATACAAGATACCTACTTTATCTAAAGACTGTTCTAAGATCTCTATAATATGTACTTTAATTTGAAGCTCACAACAGAATTTTCAGGGAAGCATCATTATCCACATGTTTCTAATAAAGTAAGACTAATTCTAGGGTGAGATGGGTGAGATGCTCATTCCTCCAGGGAAATATCTCCAAGCCTCACTTCTCTTTTATCAGAGAACTGGAGATCAGAATAGTACCTACTCAGTAAACTGGTATGGAAACTGCAAGAATGTTGATGAAATGCTTTCCAATTTTTCATTACATAGTAAATCCTCAATAAATTTAGGCATTATTATGAATAGCTGAGTGGGGTCACCTTTTCAGAACACAATTCATAAATGGCAGAATTAACATTTAAACTATAGCCTTTGTGATCGAAAACCTGTACTCCTGATTAGGAGAGTGCATTGTCTCTTGTTTAAATTCAGAAACAACAAGTAGAAATCATGCTGAAATTTTACCCAGTTGCTAATAGAGGTATATAATGGATTGGACAATGCTCAGTTAACAACAAACATCTTAATTACCAGTAAATTCCTTTACCAGTAAGAATTGATAACTAAAGGGAAAAATACAAAGGACAAAAAAAAATACTCATAAATAGTAAATAGAACAACTGCTTAAATTACCAGAAAGAGAAAGTATGTTATTCTAAGTATTAAAGAATGAGAACAGAGAATTAGTGCAGACATGAAAGGTGTTTTTTGAGTAAAGATTCTTTTCTTTTTTTTTTAATTGCCTTTATAATTGTGTCACTGGCTGGGTTTACAATGCCAAGATCTGCATTCCCCTTAGTAAACACCATAACAGCCTACTTTTTATGGACATCTCTGGACATCTAGCTGGCATCCCATTTATATCTAAATATATGAACAAAGCCTTTTACCAAGAATTTCTATCTGTGCTATTTAGTAAAAGGTCTTGCATCTCTCACCCTTGACTCCCCCCTCCCACCTCCCAATAGGGGTTGAAGCCTGTATTAGACTTGGGTATTGTAAAGGAGTCTGAAAAAATCTGGCCCTTCTTCTTGTTGCAAAGCAGTGTTAAATGATGGCCTTTACTGGGTTGTTTTTCATCTCAGCTACCAAAGTGCAACACATCATAAGATGCATATGAGCACTCCAGGTTATTGAAAATGTAATCAACGTTCTCTTGCCCCCGGCCTCCCATAGGAGCAGTGCACAGCAACCCTGCCTAAGGGAGGCATGCATACAACTCAAGGAAAGGTTTAAAAATAGTTTTATTTATGTAAAGTTATTATAGCTCATTTCATTTGCTCCCAAAACATCATCCATTTCATATCTTCCTCACTTCTGGTGGCTCAGAGTACAAATTAATTCCCTGTGGAGAAGAGCTGATGTTATTTAATACTAAGTACCTATTCATAAATCACATTAGGATGCATGATTAATTACCTAACCCATTTTAGGGGTAATAAAATCATCTACTTTTAAATGACCTTTGGGGAGATATGAATATAACCCAAGTTTTTAATGGACCCCAGCATTATCAGCAATCATTTAAAAGTTCTGATTTTTTTTCTATCTCATACAAGTAAAAGGGTTTTTTTAATCTTAATATTTTATGAATGTATGACTGAAGGATCTGGCTGAGTTGCCACAAAACAAGGAAGACGTGATTGACTTGAAAAGTTGGATGAGAATATCTTAATTTTACTTCTAATCTTGTCATGTATAATTGTTACAGAGTTTTTCTTCATAGGATGCTGGGATTACCTACTTCAGTGAGATGTTAAGAGTACATTAATGTACCCTTAATTCTGTGCATACATCTTGTTTTCATTGTTTTCTCTAAACAGTAATGCTTTTTGTTTATGTATGTGCATGGTTAGTTATATGTATGTTTAATATACATAAACATATATCCCTAAAAGGTAGCTCTGCAAATCAAGGTTTGATTTTCTTTTTTGTCTTTGATTCTTAATAAAAATTGTGTCCTGGTTTTTACAGCCCTCTCTTCTATGGAACCTGTTAATTTCACCCGTAAGCGGCCTTGACATATTCAAAGAGCCCTCAGCTGGGCAAGAAATCTTGGAAAAAGTATAAATGGACAGGTACTGTGGGTACCTGATCATTCTTGAAGTGTAGTCGGCAGAACTAAGAAAGAAAGTTTAAAAGTGTAATTCAAGAATGAGTTCTGAAATATAATGGAAGGAAGACAAGAACAATGATATTTGCTTCTTACCACATACCCTGTGATTGAGTGTAGTTGATCTTCTCACAAACAGGGCAAAGTTAAGAGTGTTCTTTCATTTCTCCAGGAATGGGAGTTAATAAACACTTCAGGAGATGAAGGTCCTGTCCTGATGCCAGCCTAGGTAATCTCTGATGATGTAAGTGTGCTGGCAACCAGGTTCAAGGCTGCTGGGATTTTCAACAAATGGGTTAAGTGAAGAGGGTCTCCTACCCACATCAAAAATGAAAATAAATGACATAAAAATGAAAAACAAATTTTAATTGCAGTTGGGCCCAAACAGGGAAGACAGCAGATTTGTCTTCTTTTTACAGAAAGCTTACAACATATAGGGACAAAAGCCAGGAAACATGCATTTGTATACCTAACCAGGCTGTGCTAGTCAGAGATAGGTTACAATTCTGATTTCCTTGGTGACCATTTGAGCTAGGGGGCAGTGTTATGGTTTGAGTATGTGGTGTCCCCCAAAAGCTTATGTGCAAGACAGGAAATAATATTCAGAGGTGAAATGATTAGAATATGACAGTTGTAATCTAATCAGGGGTTTAATTCACTGATAGGGATTAGTTGTGTGGTAAGTATAGGCAGGTAGGGTATGGCTGGAAGAAGTAGGTCATTACAGGTGTGCCTTTGGGGTCTCAATTTTGTTCCTGGTATGCAGATCTCTCTCTCTCTTTCCTGGTTGTCACATCCTAATCTCTTTTTCTTTGCCACACCCTTTCACCATGATGCCCTGCCTTATCCCTATCCCAGAGCTGTGCAGTTGGCCAATCACAGACTGAACCTCTCAAAAAGTGAAACAGAATAAACTTTTCTTCCTCTAAGTTGTTCTTGTCCGGCCTTTTCGTCACAGTAACTAAAAACTAACTAAAGCAGAAGTTGGTACTGGCAGTAGGGCCATTGAGATTAACCTGATTATGTGGATCAGGATTCTTTAGAGCTGTGTACCAGAGAAAGAATTTTGAAATGCTTAGAGATGAAACTTGGAAAAGCTTTAGAATTTTATATGTGGAATTCAATGGATGATTCTGGTGGGACATCAGAAGACCAGAACAGAACTATGGACAGTAAACACTCGACTAGATATCAGTCGTCTTACCTTCTAGCAAAAAGGTTGTCTACATTTCGCCAATGTCCTGATACCTCTGTGAGACTGCATGTAAAGGTGATTGATTTATTATCATGACAGCGAATTTCAAGGCACCCTGTCTAACATTTGGGAGCTGGCATCATAGTGCTGGCAGCTTTCAGCCAAGTTTGCTGTGATAATCAGGAGCACAAAGCAAAGTGGAAAGTGTTAAAAAATACTTGCAGATTGGCCAGAAATGTGTGAGTAAAACTGTGGTTAAGAACAGTGTGATTGTTAAAGAGATTACAGCCACTAAGTAGATGCTAAGACCTTTACCGGAGAGAATAGAAAAGATGCATTAAGGGCATCTCAGGAATTGCTAAATCACACCTATCACAGGCTCCATGATGTGAAAGTAAAATTTCCTTTGAGAAGAGATCCTGATGGGGGCACTCTGTTTGAACAGGGTGGGTTAGGAAGTTGTTTCACTGTGTTCAGCTCCCCAGGCACTTAAAGTTTGCTTCAGCTGTGGCCCCAAGAGGCATGGCTATTGCTCAAGATGTTAGATAGACTGAGGTGTCAATCATGTGGCTCTGGTTCTCTAAGAATGACCTCTCAGTTTCTATTTTCAGCAAGAGGAAGCTAGGATGGAGAAAGTACAGGTTACCAGAAAATGGAGTAGGAAAAAAAAATGGGGGATTTTAAATCTCACAAGAAGCCTGTTACATAAGAACTAGATGTTAGATTTCTCTAATTCTAAAATTCAGTACCTTTCTGTTTCTTCTTATCCATGTGATTCTGAGAACTCATGGAAGTCACAAATATTCAGAGAAGCCCATCTTCACAATATATTGATATAGTTGAATAAGAGAAGAAAATATATGAGAATTATATATCAAAGCGTATCAATGTTAAAAATTAATCAAATAAATTATTTCTAGTTGATCAATTTAGTTGATTTTTTAAACAAAAATTTCTCTTTTATGTTTTTAGTTACCTATTTGATATTGACCTGGGAAGTATAAAGAAAAAATTCATTTATAAAAATTCTATTTAAATTAATGCCAACTAAAGTGTGAATCAGGAGGTATAGTGATAACAGACCTCAAACTATACTACAGAGCAATAGTAACAAAAACAGCATGGTACTGGTACCAAAACAGGCAGGTCGACCAATGGTACAGAATAGAGGACACAGAAACCAATCCACAAAACTACAACTATCTTATATTTGATAAAGGGGCTAAAAGCATGAAATGGAGGAAGGATAGCATCTTCAACAAATGGTGCTGGGAAAACTGGAAATCCATATGCAACAAAATGAAACTGAATCCCTTTCTCTCACCATGCACAAAAGTGAATTCAAAATGGATCAAGGAGCTTGATATCAAATCAGAGACACGGCATCTGATACAAGAAAAAGTTGTCTAAGATCTACATACTGTGGGGTCAGGCTCCAAATTCCTCAATAGGACACCCATAGCACAAGAGTTAATAACTAGAATCAACAAATGGGACTTACTCAAACTAAAAAGTTTTTTCTCACCAAAAGAAACAATAAGAGAGGTAAATAGGAAGCCTACATCCTGGGAACAAATCTTTACTCCTCACACTTCAGATACAGCCCTAATATGCAGAGTATACAAAGAACTCAAAAAATTAAACAATAAGAAAACAAATAACCCAATCAACAAATGGGCCAAGGACCTGAACAGACACTTCTCAGAGGAGGACATACAATCAATCAATAAGTACATGAAAAAATGCTCACCATCTCTAGCAGTCAGAGAAATGCAAATCAAAACCACCCTAAGATACCATCTCACTCCAGTAAGATTGGCAGCCATTATGAAGTCAAACAACAACAAGTGCTGGCGAGGATGTGGGGAAAAGGGTACACTTGTACATTGCTGGTGGCACTGCAAATTGGTGCAGCCAATTTGGAAAGCAGTATGGAGATTTCTTGGAAAGCTGGGAATGAAACCACTATTTGACCCAGCTATTCCCCTTCTTGGTCTATTCCCTAAAGACATAAAAAGAGCATGCTACAGGGACACTGCTACATCAATGTTCATAGCAGCACAATTCACAATAGCAAGACTGTGGAACCAACCTAGATGCCCTTCAATAGACAAATGGATAAAAAAATGTAGCATTTATACACAATGGAGTATTACTCTGCATTAAAAAATGACAAAATCATAGAATTTGCAGGGAAATGGATGGCATTAGAACAGATTATGCTAAGTGAAGCTAGCCAATCCCTAAAAAAAAAAAAAATGCCAAATGTTTTCTTTGATATAAGGAGAGTAACTAAGAACAGAGTAGGGATGAAGAGCATGAGAAGAAGATTAACATTAAACAGGGATGAGAGGTGGGAGGGAAAGGGAGAGAGAAGGGAAATTGCATGGAAATGGAAGGAGACCCTCAGGGTTATACAAAATTACATACAAGAGGAATTGAGGGGAAAGGGGAAAAAAAACAAGGGGGGAGAAATGAATTACAGTAGATTGGGTAGAGAGAGAAGATGGGAGGGGAGGGGATGGGGGATAGTAGAGGATGGGAAAGGCAGCAGAATACAACAGACACTAGTATAGCAATATGTAAAACAGTGGATGTGTAACCATGTGATGCCACAATCTGTATACGGGGTAAAAATGGGAGTTCATAACCCACTTGAATCAAAATGTGAAATATGATATGTCAAGAACTATGTAATGTTTTGAACAACCAACAATAAAAATTAAAGATAAATTAATGCCAACTAAATTTCAGTTATGTACAAAAATGTTTTCCCTATATAGGGTAATTCCTTTTCCTTTTGTTGTGCAGACATTGATATTAATGTTATATTTTGATACAGTGCATGCCAATCACCACAGATTTATTATTATTGATTTATGCCCGTTTACTTTCAATTTGATATAAAAAGATGAGTAAGATATAACAATGCATTTGTACAGACTTTTCTGCATTTACACTCTAATTATTAATAGAGTTATATTAATGCTGCTCTTTATTATTTCATGATACTTTAGGTTGCTCTCTAGTATTTTTTAATTTCAGCCTGCAGGACTCCTTCTCATATATATATATATATATATATATATATATATATATATATATATATATATATATTTTTTTTTATGAGGCAAATTCACCTCTAACAAATTCTTTTCATTTTTATTCATCTGACAAAGTCTTAAGTTACTTTTCATTTCTGAAGAATTGTCTTAGAAATATAAAATTCTTAGTCAAACTGACTTTCTTTTATTTTCAGCACTTTGAATATCTTATCCCACAATTCCATGGTTCCCATGGCACTGGAGAGAAATTACCTATTGATTTCATTGAAGTTAGCATGTATGTAATAAGTCACTTCTTTATGGCTGCTTTCAAAATGTTCTCTCTCTATATATATATTAGTTTTGGACAGTTTAATTATAATGTTATCATGTGCTTATGTATATTTCTTTGGTATTATACTACTTGAGGTGTGATAAGCTTATTGGATAGAGATTAATATTTTCATCTAATTTGGAAATGTGTGGCTACTCAATCTGTAAATATTCTCTGTGACCCCTTTGAATTTCTCTCCTCATTTTTGGACACCTACCATGTATATGTTGGTATATTTGATTGGGTTCCATATATCAGAAGCTAGCTCTTTTCTATACATTTTTTTCTCTTCTCTTTCTGTTCTTTAGTCTAGTTGATTTCAGTTAACATATGTTAAAATTCAATAATTCCTTTTTCTGGTGGCTCAGATCTACTGATGAGTCTCTTGCTTGATTTTTTTTTTTTTTTTTCATCTTGGTATCACATTATCCAACTCCAATATTTCTATTTGGTGTCTCTTTATAATGTCTACATTTTTTAATGATATTGTTACTGCTGTTGATGAGTCCTTGCTTCCCCAATGTTGAAGAATAACACCAAAGAAGCATGTCGAGGCAAGGTCAGAGTAGAAATTAGAAGTTTATTAAAGGACAGCAGAAAAGACTTCTCCAGGAGGAAGAAGGGGACCCAAGAGGTGGAATCCGTGGAAGTGTGGTTGTCTCTCCATTTTATAGTTTCTTTCAGTGATGGAATGTAGGTGGGAAGGCCGAGGGGTGGGACACAGGTGGGCCAAAGAAGTAGTCTGAGCAGGAAGGACTTCATTAACACTTCTTTGGGGTGGACTTTGGCCTAGGGCCTTTTCAGGACTTCATTAACATTCCATGAGCTGTCCTGCCTTTCCCTGAATCATTATCAGCATGGCCTCCATTTCAGATTTCACTGGGTATTAGACCCGATTTACCTAACTACACTGACTACCTAACTTTAAATCTGGCTTCAATATCTTCTAATTTAGACATGAGTTCCTTTAAATTTTTGGACACATTAAAGTAACTGATTTCTGCTGTATGCTGTAGGGCATTATGTAAAAATGTGGATGTGTAACCGATGTGATTCTGCAATCTGTATTTGGGGTAAAATTGGGAGTTCATAACCAACTGGAATCTAATGTATGAAATATGATATGTCAAGAGCTTTATAATGTTTTGAACAACCAATAAAAAAAAATTAAAAAAAAAAAAAAAGTAACTGATTAAAAGATACTCTGTGTCTGCACTTTCCTGTGGACAATTTCTATTGATAGATTTTTTCCTTTCTGTGATTGATCTATATTTTCTAGTGTTTTGTTGGCATGTATCGTTATATTTATTAAAAACTTAACATTTTAAATACTATAATGTAAGAATGAATATCAAAAATATTCTTCTCCCCTAGAATTATGCTGCTACTGTTTATTGTTGATATTTTTATGATGTTATTGTTTGCTTGCTCAGTGACTTTTCAGAAGCAGTTCTATAATATTTACATTCTAGGTCATGTGTGTACATTGACATCTTTGCTCAGCTTTGTGGTAAGATAATATTAAGAAAAGGTACCTTCAATGCTTTGAAACAGGAAATCTTCCTGCTTTTTCAAGGAGTTCTACTAACATTTTTTAAATATACCCTCAACAGTGATCCTGGTGATTTACAAACCTACCAGAGCTTTCAATACTTCCTTGCATTGAAATTCAGTATCATGCCAAGGCAAAAGCTGACATCTTCTCTTACTCCTTACTACTATAAAGATTTTACAGTCTCCTATGGACACCTCATTCTCAGATTTTCATTTTAAACATTTTATCAGATTACTACCATTTTTTTTTTCAACCACTGTCCACAACCTTAGGCATCGATGAAGTTGAAATACTAAAAGTAACTGGCAAAACACCCAGGGGAGAGTTCCTTCTGATTGAACAAGTTCTGAGTTAGTTAAAATAATGAGAGCCTTAGAAATAAGTTTTGCAGTCAACATCTGACAGGTGGAAAAATACAAATTCTCCAGCAATTTTTTAAAATTTATTTTTATGGCTTCTTTTTTCAATATTTTATTAGATCATTTAGTTATGCATACTATTAGGGTTCATTTTAATATAATTATACAAGCATGGGATATGATTTGCTCTAATTCAGTCCCTAGAATTTACCCTTTCCCTTTCCTTCTCTTACTCTATTCCCACTCCCCTAATCAACTGAGTTTCTTTATTTATTTGTGGTTTTTCTTTTTTAATCAGTGCCTTATGAATAGACATAAATGTGAGATTCAAATAGTATATTTATATATTTACATAGGAAAGTTTTGTTAGGTGAATTCCACCATTCTTCCCTTTTCCTAGCCCCTCTCTCCCTCCCTATTAATCCCATTCCTCTTCTCTTATCTCTTTTTTGTTTTCATGGAATTTCTCTTTCTTTTCTTGCTATTTTGGTACAACTTCTGCCTATCAGAGAAAACATTCAAACTTTAACTTTCTGTGTCTGGCATATTTCATTTTGCATCATGGTCTCCAGTTTCAGCCATTTACTGGAAATGCCATAATTCCGTAATTTTATTTTTCTTTATGACTAACACTCTATTGTATAGGTGTGCATGTGTATGTCACATTTTATTTGTTCATCCATTTTTTGATGGACACCTAGATTGATTCCAGAGCTTGGCTCTATGAAATATTCTTCTGTAAGCATTGTTGTGTCTGCAACACTATCATATGCTGATTTTAGACCTTTTGAGTATATATGGAGAAGTGGGATAACTAGTTCCATTCCTAGTTTTAGAGGACACTTTCCAAAAGGGTTGCCATAATTTGCAGTCTCACCAACAATATATGAGTGTACCTCTTCCCCCACGTCCTCAAAAACATTCATTATTATTTACATTGTTGATAATTACCATCATTGTAGTGAGAAAAAAATCTCAATATAGTTTATATGTCCATTTCTCTGATTGTTAGAGATGTTGAACATTTTTTTTTACATATTTATTGGCCATTTGTAATTTATGCTTTGAGAAGTCTGTTTAGTTCCTTTGCCTTTTTATTAATTGGATTATTTGCTTTTATTTATTTGTTTGTTCTAATGTTAAGCTTTTTTTGAGTTTTTTTTTTTTTTAATATATTCTGGATATGAATCCTCTATCTGTGGAACATGTGGCAATCACCTTATCTCCTATGTAGATTCACTGTTCATGCTTTCAATTATTTTCTTTACTGCTGAGAGCCATAGCCAAGTAGGAATGAAGCATGGCATTTTTGGTTGAAGGTGACCCCAGCAAGCCATTGAGATGATAATGATTATGTTAAGATGTGCATTCAACTGGAGATTAGACCCCTGCTGTCTGCCTAGGCCTGCTACTTTGGAGCTCTTGCAGGACTCCTGGAGAGTTCCCATTGGTTGGGGAAGTGCGGTAGGAGGGAATTCCAGAGGAGGGATTTCCTGTTGGTGTAGTGTGTCCGGGAGGAGCCATGTGGCGTGGCATTTGGCATTTTTTTCCCCCGGGAGCATGTGTGGAGTGTGCTGGTGGAGTTCAGAAATCAAGTTTGTTCCTGCTTCAGTGGCTCGTGATTTGTGCCCAGCTAGACTGCGGCACTTTACTATGATAAAGCTTTTTAATATGACATCATCCCACTTAATATTTCTTGATTTTATTTCTTGAATTTTATGTGTCTTGTTAAGGAAGTCAATACCTGTGGAAGTATGTTGTTGTGTTAAGCCTACATTTTCCTTTAGCTATTGCAGATTTCTGGCCTAATTCCTAGGTCTTCATTCCACTTTGATTTGACTTTTGTGCAGGTTAAGAGATAGGGATCAACTTGCATTCTTTTGCATGTAGATATACACTTTTCCTGATATTATTTCATTATCATATCATTTTCTCCAACCTATGTATTTGACACCTTTTTTGAGTACCAGATTATGGTATCTATGTGGATCTGTCTGTTTTGGTACCAATACCATGCTACTTTTATTACTATAACTCTACAGTGTATTTGAGGTCAGGTTCAGCATTACTCTTCTTGCTCATAATTGCTGTGGCTATTAAGGTCTCTTATTCTTCCAAATCAATCTTAGAACTGTTTTTCCTAGTTCCTTGAAGAATGTTATTGGTATTTGATCAGGACTGCCTTAAATTTGTACAATGTTTCTGATACTATGGCTATATTGCCAATATTAATTCTGCCTATCTAACGACAGGGGAGGTTTTCCATCTTCTAACATCTTCTCCAATTTCATTCTTCAGTATTCTATTGTTTTCATGGTAGAGGTCTTTCACCTCCTTCATTGCATTAATTCTCAAATCTTTTTGAGGTTATGTGAATAGTAATTTTCCTTATTTCTTTTTCAACAGACTCATTGTTGAAATGCAGGAAAATGAATGATTTATGTCTATTGATCTTGTATCTGCTGCTTTACTAAATTTGTTTACCAATTTCAGAAGTCTCTTGTGGAGATTTTTGGCTCTTCTAAATATAAGATTATGTCATCAGTAAACAGAGATAGTATGACTTCTTGTTTTCTTAGTTAGTCATTCCTTTTCTATTCCATGGAAAATTTTCAGAAAGATTGGGCATTAGTTTTTCTTTATATGTCTGGTAGACCTTGGCTGAGAATCCATCTGGTCCTGGGCTTTGCTTTGTTGTAAAGCTTTTAATAGCTACTTTAATTACATTACTTGATATTGGTCTGTATTTCAGTCAGTTTTTTTTTTCCTGCTGTAACTAAAAGACCTAAAAAAAATTAAGGAGCAAAAACTTATTTGGGGGATCACAGTTTCACAGGTCTCAGTACATAGACAGCTGGCTCTGTTCCTCAGGGCTTGAGGTGAGGCAGAGCACGGTGGAAGAGAGTGTGGTAGAGGAATGTGGCTTGCATGATGATCAGGAGGCAGAGAGAGACTCCACTCACCAGATACAAAATATATACCCCCAAAACACACCCTCAATAACCCAGATCTTTCACCCACAAACTACCTGCCTTCAGTTACCACTCAGTTAATCCCTATCAGATGATTAATTCACTGATTGTATTAAGGTTATCATAACCCAATCATTTTATTTCTAAGCCTTATATCCTTCACACATATTCTTCTGGGGTTCACCTAATCTAAACCATAATAGTCTGTTTAAATTTCTGTATTCTCATGGTTACATTTGGGTAAGTTATATGTCTCTAGGAATTTATCAACATCTGCAAGATTTTCTATCTTATTGGATTGTAAATTTTCTTGGTAGTTTCTAATAATTCTCTGGATTTTAGTAGTGTCTCTAGTGACATCTGTTTTGTTTTCACATCTAAGTTTGTTAAGTTTGGTCCTCTTTCTTTTTGTTTTGATTAGTTTAGCTAGGGGTTTATGAATCCTGCTTATCCTTACAAAGAACCAGCTCTTTGATTCATTGATCCTTTGTATTGCTTCTCCCCACACCCCCACTGGAGATTGAACCCAGGGGCACTTTACCACTGAGCCATATCACCAGCCGACCCTTTTTTATTATTATTTTTTTTAATTTTGAGACAGGGTCTTACTAAGTTCCTTAGAATCTCACTAAATTGCTGAGGCTCTCCTCTAACTTGTACTCAAAACTTGTTTTAGTGTCCTGAGTCACTAGGATTACAGGTGGATGACAGGATCTTTTGATTTTCCCCATTTGAAGTTCTACAAGTCTCTTGTATTTGAATGTCCATCTCATTTCTAAGATTTGGAAATTTTTACTATATTATTTCATTGAAAAAAACTTTGCATTTCTTTAGTTCGTATTGAAGAGCCTTCATCTACACCAATAATTCTTAAATTTGGTTCCTTGATGCTATGCCAGATTTATTGAATGTTCTGTCCATGGTCTTTTAACATTATTTTATAGTCAACTCTATTTTGAAGACTATATATACTTTATCTTCAGAGCCTGAAAAATCTATCTTCAATGCTTTCTAATCTATTGGTGATTCCATTGAATGTTTAAATTTGGTTTATGAAGTCCTTTATTTCTAGCTTTTTCATATGGTTCTTTTTCAGAATCTCTCCTTAGTGAAATGATCTTTAACTTTATGTATTTTCTCTCTAATTTTACACCTTACATTTTCTTTTAGTTCATTGAACATTTTAACTGTGAATTTTCTAAATTCTTTCTCCAACATTTTGCCCACTGTGGTATGAATGGAATCATTTGTTCAAGTATTATAAACTGTTTGGGGTGGTTTGTTCTCCAGCTGTTTTCTTTTCTTTCTATTTATTTATTTATTAGCATCTTTTCCTAAAAGCCCAGGGCTAGGTGAATATCCTGATATTGATACTTTAACTCAATGTGTGTCCTCTACTGTTCCTAGTATCTGCACCATTTTGAGAGAAGACCCTATTTACTACAACCACTTCAGAGCAAAACCTCATGCTATTCACTCTTATGAAAAATGAAAAGTTTATTAATACTGTTATCCATAGTTCCTCTAATCCAGGGATAACTTGTAGTAAAGATCTCTCTGTTCAGCTGTTCCTTCACTGCCTCCTTTCTGTGCTGTGGAGAGATTTTGGGATCACTACCTACCTCTTCTCTGCCATCTTCCTCTTTTTCAAAATGAGACTTTAAAGAAGCTCCTACTTCTTTTGTCTACTTTGGTTGGTTGTATCTGCTCTTTACTGTGACTGTGGCTGCTGGATGACAAGAGAGAGATTGGATAAAAGCATGTTAAAAATGGCACAAAACTTATCTTGTAACTTTAAGCAAATGCTTCAAAGCCTTTTGTAAATAAGAAGAGTTCTGAACTGTTATTTTTCACATATTTTGCCATTTTGTTACTGCTTTTATAGGGAAGAGAAGAATTAGAGTTCTTTTCTCTGCCAAATTCAGTGACATCTATCTTCCCTGCCCAGGATTTAATTATAAAGAAGAGAGCAGAGAACACAATAAAGGTAATGACATCAGTCCTGGTGTGGGTTTGGAGGCAAGAATTAGCATAACAGTATGCTAATAAGTGAAGTCATTAGTCTGACCAGCACTGGAAATTGTGAAACAATTGGAATAAATTGATTTTAACCAATAGATGTAAATATCAAATGCTTATTGGATTATAAGAATTCTAGTCAAATAATCCCAATATGAAAGAGTCTGTAAATCTAACTCTCCCAAATTCAGCTGACAGTGTTTCTTGCTAAAGTTAAAGCAACAAACTATATCCATCCATTGTTCCATTGTTGTTTTATTGTTCATTGAAAATAATTGGGTTCTCTTTCATTCCGAAGGAGCTGTTTGTAATAAAATAACAACAAAAACTATAGAAAGGGAAAGGGAGATTGTCTGATTTTCTCCAGTTTTTCTCTTATGGTTTTGAGAATAGAACATAGGTTCTTAAGATGGTAGGCCAGGGTTCTACCATTGAACTATGTTTTCAGCTGTAAGTTTTTTCCATTTCTACCATAGTGAAAAGATAAAGAGTCTTACACTAGCAAATAAATGGTGTATGTCCCATCATTTCAAACTCCAGGGCTTAAATTGTCACATAGATTTGCCCTCACACTGTGATACCAGACGCACAATCTTCTCATCCACCAGTAGGTAGAAGAACAAAGAGATTCAGATGAATGTCCCATATAATGACAACTAGTTCTCACACCCTACAGGTTGCAGGACAGTGAGCATACTGGAACTATTATGATGTTAGCTTCACATTAGTGGCTATAGGCCTAGAACAGAGAAGACTAACCCCTTCATTTTTAGTGTACCTTTGGGGATTATTCTACAGTGAGACTTTTTTAGTAAGCCTTGATCTCCTTGATTTTTATTTGTGAGGACTCAGTTCCTTTTAAACAAATATGTGTCTATACATTTTTGCCAATGTGACTCAGTTTTCAACCATAAACACACAAAAATAATATTTTTATGCAGAAAACCTTATAAAAAAAACCCTCTGCAGAAAAAATTCCAAATAATAGAAAGCAGAATTTTCTAGAAAGTATAAAAATAAAGAGAAAACAAATTTTAAAAAAATAGCAAGAAGAGCCAAAGGATAGTTTTTACAGTAAAGAAAAAAGAAGAGATGCAGCACAGCAGTAAAAATTCAGTATTTGGTTTAAGCATGTACAGTAAAGGTAGTCTTGTTTCTACCCCTATATTCAACTGCAAGGTTCCAATGATATGCATCTGAACATATAACAAAATCCAAATTAAATTCTATTTTAGGCAAACAGGAAACATATAAATTTCTCTAGCCTTCCTAATTTATGTTGCCTTGGTAGAATATAAAACAGAGAAGATCCAAGTATGTTAATGAAGGAATTCATACATTGAAAATGACTCAAGGTAATTCACTGATGTTTTCTGAGGCTCTGTTCCAAAGATGGCATTTAGTAAACTTTGCAATGTTTACAAAGATGGATAAGATAACTTTTTCTTCCAAATTCAAATTCCTTTTGTCACTGAGTTCAATAATACTCACACATCCTCCTCTTCTTCCTTAGACACATTATTGACCCCCCCAAAAAATGTTCATTCTGAATATATTCTACTCCTTGGTAAGACACTAAGATTAGAGTCTGATGAGTAAGATCTAAAACCAGAAAATTTTTATGAGATTTTCATAAAGGCTTTTTAAGAGGGGGAAGAGCAGTGTATGATGATTACTTCTCATTACTATAATTATTCCAGAGCACAGGTGTGAACATTTCAACTCCCGTACCAATTTGGAAGTATAAGAAAACCTTTTAGATAGAGCAACACATAGCAAGACCATTGGAAAAAAAGAAAACCTAATTCTCTGTTGAATCTTTGGATCTACCACACTAATCATGAGTTTTCAGCCTTTAAACACTTATTGAGCCTTCCTCATTCTCATATACCTGACCATTGTTTCGCTAAGATAATATACTCAGATTTTTTATGGAATATCAATGTGATTAGTACCTATCATAATTCTGAACACATGAGATTTCACATTTCTATCCATCATTTAAGCCAAAAATCTAGAATCCACATTGACTCCTTTTATCCATCTTGCCCATCCACTAACTGATCATCAAAGTTACTCCCTCTTCTCAATTAAAGCAATACTTTCATTCTCCATCTCAATGTTGCTAGTCCCATGTAGCTACCCAAACAAAAGTCTCTATCATCTCCCACAGGACATATAATAGCTTCTGTTTTTCATAGTTGTAGTTAATCCACATAGTACTCCTTGATGGAAATTTCCAAAAGGAGTTTTTCCATGTCTGTGCCTGCAAAAATATTTAATTTTGTTTGAGATGATGGAAATGCAGTGAAAGTTTTTTACTGAATTCTAATTATCTGTAGGATAACATCTAGCTTCACAAGCACAGAGAATGTGCCTCCTGAACTGACCTTATCGACTCCTTCATCCTCCTCCCACTGAACAGCTCCTTTTTTATTCCCACTCCAGCAATACAGAGGCACAGGCAGCTTCCCAGGTGTGCCATTCTCTTTTCTGTTAATATCTTTTCAAAAATTGTGCACTTTGGCTGGAATGCCATCTTCAGTCTCATATACCTGACAGGTTCTTCACAAAATTTATTTAAGAATCACCTCTTCTGTTGTACACCATGAAGTACCATGACGTCTGTACTTTGGAACTTTGTGTATTTCACCATTATCGCACTTATGAAGTAGCAATTACATGCTTCTATTTCTAACTAATCCGGTGTGTGAGGCACATTTATCTCTGTATTTTCACCATTTAGAATGCTACCCCATAGACAATAATACATATGTAAAAGTCATTTTCAATCCCTTTGTTCACCACCCATGTGCACCAACCTGTTCTAATTTGCTTTGAGAGTACAGAGACTACATCTTTCACTCTCAGACAAGTGGACCCAGGATACTGAGACTAACTTAACTAAGAAACTTAGGGCTATGACCAGTTCTATGCCTTAAGTCTGATCCAGAATCTACTGACTCCCCAAACGCAGGCACTTCCACTTCCTTTGGGTTATTCTTCTCTTCAAATAGGTCTCCCCTTCCTTTCAGAAAAGTCAAAATTGATGTCATACCAACACTATGTTTTCTCTTAGACAACAAAGGTAAATGAAGTAAAGAAACTTCAACACTTATAGAAACTAAAGAGCTATGGAAGTGATCTGAAGTAAAAACCTAACTAAACCTTCCTTCCAGAGCAATATCACAGGGGCCAATGCTGGAGGAGCTCTGTGGAGTAGAAACTGACCACTTAAGAGAGGTAGGGCAGTGCGGTGATCAGCAGTGCAAATCCTGTCATCCTATTGTCTCTCAGGTCTAATATCTTGGCTCCAAGATGCTACTCAAATTTGAATGAGGTTATTTCTCAATAAAGCTATTATAATTTGAAAATGTCATAAGTAAAAAAAAAAATCATCTAACACTCACAACCCACTGAGCATCATAGTTTAGCCTAGCCTAATTGGACATTGCAAGAGAATATCATATTGCATATTGTTAGTCCAGAAAAAGATTAAAAAAATAAAAACTTGGAGTATATCTTGTACTAATGTGTATTGCTCTTGTTCTAACATTATGCCAAAAGTTTTAAATAAAACCACCAAGTAAGAAGCATCTGTAATTTATTCAGTAAGAGCACCTGGAAATATTGGAGCCAAGATATTAGATATGAGAGACAATATGTTGAAATTCACAATGTGGGCTATCTCCTGATAATCTGAGTTTAGTTTTCTGGAAAACAGAGAAAATGTCCTTTCATTTTCCCACCCCAACCTCATTTTCTCCATTCACTGCTCTTTGCTTTAAGGAATTCCTGAACATCTTCTCCCAGAATGGTCTTCAAGGAGTGGAGTCATACTTTAGCCGAAAAGAACACAATCAGACTTCAGCTCTTTCCTCCCCAAATCCTGGAGGTTCTGACCCATCGGTTGGTTTATTATTATTATTATTATTATTATTATTATTATTATTAGGTACCAGGGATTGATTCCAGGGGTGCTTAACAACTGAGCCACACCCCTAGCCCTTTCTTAAATATCTTATTTAGAGACAGGGTCTTGCTGAGTTGTCTAAGCCCTTGCTAAATTGCTGAGGCTTACTTTGAACTGGCAATCCTCCTGCCTCAGCCTCCTGAGCCACTGGGATTACAGGTGTGTACCACAGTGCCCTGCCTGTTGGACTCTTCTTAAATGTTGCTCTAATACTTCCGATTTTCAACATTCTTTTAGTAGCAACTGCATTCCAGTCTTAGTGTTAGGTCAGGCATTTGGAAATTGTGGAAGAATTAAAATAAAAGTCACAAAATTGCTGCACAGTGTAGTACTAAATGCAGCAAAACTATTTAAAGTATGCGAGGGAAACATACAGCATTGGCCTCAAATACAGGGAAACTTCTCTCATACAATGATTGTTAGGATCTATACTAAAGGATAATGAGTTTTAGAAACAAGTGAAAAGGTGTGGGGATTGGAGTGAAGCAGTTGTCCCAAGTAGAGGGAGAGTCTGGTCAAGGTAATGTGACAACTATGTACATATGGCCTTCTCAGAGCCCTCCCATAGACTTCCAAGAAAGAAAACATCAGCTGGCTGATTTAGGGAGAGCTCAGTGGCTGAACCAGTTACCTAGTGCTACATAAAACATTACTTAAAGTTTAGAAGTTTAAAAATATTTATTATCTCATAGTTTCAGTGGATCAGGAATATGAGCAAAGCTCAGCTTCTTCTCTGGCTCAGGGAGATAGTGTGTAAGGTGTTAACCAGGGCTGAAGTAAATCTCAAGGCTCCAGGAAAGAAGAATCAACTTCCAAGCTCATTCATGTGACTGTTGTCATGTCTTAATTTCTTGGTGTCTGTTGACCAGTGACTTCCCTCACTTCCTTAACACCCAGATGGCCCATAGGGGAGGTCAACTCATGTGTTTTCTCTTAGAGCAAATGAGAAACCACACTCAGGCAAGGATGGAAGCTGCAGTCTTTTTATAATGTAATTTTGCTAGTGATATCCAATAGTCACTTTCTATTGGCTCAAAGGCAGTGATAGTTGCCAGAAAAGATATGGTATGCCCAGTTAAATTTGTCTCTGAGGAAGAAGTTTTAAAGAATATCTTCCAAATATTACAAGGAAAATGCTAATATTTCAAAAAAAAGTCATATGAAATTCAAATTTAATTAGACATCATGAATTTTTGTTTTCTAAGTCTGGCAAACCTAAGGGAGTGACATCACCTCTGCCACATTTTATTCATTAGAAGCAAGAGTAAGTCCCTTCATTCTCAAGAAAATGGGGGATTATACAAGAGTGTGAACACTGGGGTGTGGGGATTATTGAAGGCCATCAATCTGCCTACAGCAATGATCAGAGAAACCTACAGATTGTTTTCCTTTCTGGTATCTTCTATGTCTATTCATTCCAAAATATTTTTCCTAAACCTTCTCAGTCCTTCACTGAAGGGGTCCGTATTAGCCTACGTGGGTTGTCATAACAAAATGTGGTGACACCAGATCAAGGTTCTGTCAGATTGGTTTCTGTTGGGGCCTCTCCTCCAGGCTTGCGATGGCAATCTTCTCATGGTGTGCTCACATGTCATTTCCTCTTTGCTCTTGAGAAGAAAGGGAGATCTCTGGTCTCAGTCTCTATCCCCCTCCCTCCTCCCTCCTCTCTCTCTCTCTCTCTCTCTTTCTCTCTCTCTCTTTTTCACCTTACAAGGACACAAACCTTGTCAGATTAGGGCTCCATCCTTCCACCTCAACTAACCTTAATTGCCTCTTGGAAGGTCCTGTCTCCTCTCAGAGTCACATTGGAGGTTAGGCTTTAATCTGTTTGTTCGTTTGTTTGTTTTGTCTTCAAGGAAAGGTTCCATTCAATGCCTAATAGTTTCTTCAACAAGAAAAAGACAAATTAGTACAATTCATGTGCAGCTATCTTACGGGTTGATAACAAAAACCATTTCCTCCCATATCGGGGTTTAGAAACAAGAAGCCTTCAGGTCTATTTATCCTAAAGTCTTGCCCAAGTGCCACAGCCTATGCAGTAGTTTTCAGCAGCTTATAAAGCATGACTCACAAAGGGTGCAATCACATTCAAAGTCTGATTGTTTAAATTTCATGGTGAATAATTTAGGCAATTTGATAAACTAAAGGTACTTTAGGGTACTTAATTTAGGCAGGTTGATAGCCTAAAGGTTGACATTAAAAGACAGACATAAAGGAAACTCCCTACAATTTAGCACTCCCAGTAGTAATTCTGTAACAAAACTGGAATAGGAAACAGAAGCAGATGGGTGAGTTCCGAGTTAAGGCATTTGGTTTTACAGCTAAGGGAGTCGGGTCGGATATCACAGGTTTATTGACTTGGCTGAAGAAGGTTTGGGAAACTGTTAGTACTCTTCCCTCAGATACTAGTTGCTGAATCTGACTGACAATTCCTTTTTCCTCCTGTTAAATATATCAGATTAGCAACTTCTTACACAAATCTTCTTTCTGTTGAGTCTCCAAATAGAACATTTGCTATGAACTTTAACTGCATGCTTGGCATTTTGTTTTGAAGACCCATACTGTCTCATTTCCTCTGGCCCTCTACAAAGCACTGTGAAAAAGTGAGAAGCTAAATAAATGATTCTGAGAAAACGTGCTGATTAATAAGAGTTGGAAGTCCTGCTTATGGAACTTGAAGACTGGGAGATCAGGTCACTGCAAAATCATACATTTTAATAGGTAATTTTTAGATGACACACAACCCACCATGAGAGCTAGAATCTTCCAGCTCTCCAGTCAATTTTCTTCTACTATCCTATCAGACTTTACTATTTTAAAATATTTGCTGAAAATAACATGCACTCTTTTTCACCTCTATGCCTTTGAAAATAAATTTCCACTATTTTGAATGCAAAACTTTTTTTTTTAATTGCCTAACCCTTAGCAATCCTCTACTAATTGGATAACACTTAGCAATACCTTCAGCTAACATGTCAATATCCCACCAGAAATTTCTTGAATGACAAATACTCTCTATATCCCTTGGCTAATGTGCCATATTTGTTTCCCCTAAAATTTGTACTTACCTCAATTTTAGCATGTATTGTTTTGCTATTGTTTACTTCCTTACCCTTACTCACACATAAAATGATACATAGTTCTTTGAAGACAGAGATCAGTATATTTATGGTTGTGTTCTTAAATTCTAGTGGATGTGTGGTACCAACTAATTTTCATATTAAAAAAATTAATAATAAGACCTTCTAAATTTATGATTCCTTGTAGTTGCAATCAAATGTTATTGCATTATTTCCCTTAACCATGATAGTAAATTATACCACGAAATTGTGAGTATCAAAATAGTATATCTGTTCAATGTTTCACATATCATTTGAAAAGTAATTGTTGTCAATTAAATAAACGTTTTTCAAGTCTTTTCTAAGTACAAAAATACAAACTAACATGTATTAACTTTTCGGCATTTTTTATACAGACTTTCATTCATTAATGCAATAAATAGTATTGATGTTCTGACATTAAACCATCCTTCACCTCGTATTTATTTATTTATTTTGGTGCTAGGTATCAAAGTCAGAGCCCTTCACATGCTAGAAAAACAGTTTTCCACTAAGATATATCCCCAGCTCCTCCTGGATTCTTAAAATCAGCTCCACTTAAATATTATCATAAGGTAGGTAATTATCTTTAAATCTTTATTTTCTGATTCTGAGTTATAGATGGATATGCCTTCTGAGCATAATTTTCTTTGTAGGCATTCTCTACAAAAAACTATATTTGTGATTAGTTATGGAAAGTATCACACAAGTATAAATATCTTGTGTTGGGTTCAGGGTACAGCAAGTAGTAGAGAGCTTACCTAGCATGCATGAAGCCTTAGGTTCAATCCTCATCACCAAAAAGAAAAACATTTCATGTGTGACTTCCATGGAAATTGAGTCCATGAGAATTTTTAAAATCTACCCAAAAGTCCTTTGATGAACACCCAGTGTTTTGTTTCAATGTAAACAAATAAACATCTTTCTAGTCTAAGGTATGTTTTTTACATGTAATGTCAATTTGTACACAACCAAACTCTGTTAGATTTGTAATACGTTATTTTAATATACTAGCTGAATTCAAAAAGTTGATATTTACTTTAGAATTTTAATATATTTGTACTTTTATTTTCTCATACTAACTTTGTACATTTTCAGAGCTAAGATTCCTATATGTTCAAATTCGTACTATCCATTGGGCCAACTACATTTTTTTTTTTTTTTTTTTTTGCTCTCAGGAACAAGTAATGAAATGTAGACATTTTCCAATGTTTAACATTTTAGTTGAAATTGGTCTAAATAATTTTAACATAGTTTTTGCATTTGCATTTATTATGACCTGAACTTTTTTGTTGTTGTTATTCTTGCTCAAGATTTTGCATTTCCCGTAATGTATCTTTATATATCTACACTCTTATAACATACTTAAGAATTTCTTATGTAATTAGGTCTACATGTACACACACATAATGTACACATTACACACACATAATGTACACATTAAATATTTTAGGATTATCATAAGAAGCTAAGTCACATATTTATGTGTATATATAATTTTTAAATATCACTTTAGATGAGGGAGGATTGGCAATTGTTCAAAGTTGGACAACTAATCTGCTACTATGCCTAAACATGACAGATATTCCTCAGAGTTAGTAGACTTTTTCCTTACTGTGCATAAACTTCTAAGGTATGATAACACATGCCTGTTAGCCCATCAAACAGCAGGACTGGAGAACATATGAAGTAGAGAGTCTGCAGTCCATTTGCACTACACCTGACATGGGGATGATAAAACCAAAAGACAGTAATGTTTTTGAAGAATGCTTTAAATAAGGATAAAAAGGCAGAGAACAATAACAACAACAAAATGACATTCAAATTACAAAATTAAGGGAACTTGCATGCAACAAAAAGTTAACTCTTACATTTTTCACATTCAATATGCTATTGGGAGTGGATCATTCCAGTTACTTTGCAGTAGCTGATTACTGAGAAACTAAGTATTACACCATATTTTAAAATAATCTTTTGGCCCATTCACACCATATAATCAATCTATGTTTTAAAAAATCCTTCAGATGTCTCTATAGTAGTACATTATTTTCATGTAGCAAGTGTTCAAGCTGAGATATGATGGTCGTAGAGAAAGATTTCATGATGTTTGCATCAAAGGGGAGCTGAGCCCCTAGGACGACATTTCAAGGCAATGTGTAAGAGTTCAGGGCTTTTTATAGATGACATTGCAAGAAAAGTGGCCATGTTTGGAAAAGAATGACCTATAAGAAACTAGAAACCCCAGCTCTGTACGTTCTCTATGCATATTGTTCTTAATAAATATAATTTAATTGCATGTTTCAACAATTGTTAGCTCATTATTTCCTTTTAGTATCCAAACACCATAAAAGAAATTCCTTTAAACAATATTATGCTAACAATTTCCAAATGTAGACAAACTGAACATTCTTAGAAAAAATAAAATTTGATGTCATAAATGTCTTCAAAATATATTTAAAAATCTATGAAGATTAATAACCAGGAACCGGAAGATTGCTGGGTGGTAGAGTGAGTGCTTGACAGCACCAAAATAATATAAACACTACTGCAAGTAATAATAAACACTAGATAAGTCAGGATATTATAAGGTATAACAATATACATTACCAAATTTAAATGATTATAGTTGAATTTGACAAAAATACAGCATAGTATAAAAAATATAGCATAGTATAGTATATAGGAAATATTATTCTCTAGGACTAAGAATAAAACTGAAATTTGCCAGTCTTAACAAAGAATATATCAAAGACTACAAGATTCTAATATCCTATTAGTTATTACTATTAGTAATAACTATTACTAATAGTAATAACTAACAGGATATCTGAATTTTGTAGTCTTCAATAATTATTAATTATTATTAATAGTAACTACTATCACTTATAGTCATAAATATTACTAATAGTAATAACTAACGGTATATCTGAATTTTGTAGTCTTTGATAATTATTATTTATTATTAACAGTAACTACTATTTCTTATAGTTGTAAATATTACTAATAGTAATAACTAATGGGATATCTGAATCTTGTAGTCTTTGATAATATTCTTTTTTAAGACTCGCAAATTTCAGTTTTATTCTTAGTCCTAGAGAAAACAACAAAATTCAGATTTGCTTTCATCCAGGCACAGAAAGATATGTCCTGTATGATCTCACTCATATGTACAATTCAATAATGTTAGTCTCATAGAAGTTGAGATTTTAGTGAAAGTTACCAGAGACTGGTAATAGTCAGGAACAAGGGAAATGGTTGATCAATGGGTACTAAATTACAGTTAGATAGGAACAGGAAGTTCTGGTATGCTTTTGAACAGCAGGTGTTCAAAGACAGCAGCAATAAACTGTGTATTTCAAAAAGTCAAAAGAAAGTATTTTAATGCCTTCATCATAAAGAAATGCTAAATTATTGAGGCAATAGATATGTCTAATTTTGTTCAAACATGCCATCGTTTGGATATAAGGTGTCCTCCAAAAGCATCTGTGCAGAAACTTTTAGAGGTAAAATGATTAGATTATGAGAGCTGTAACCTGGCCAGCCATATGAGTTGAATGGATTAACTGGGTAGTAACTGTAGATAGGTGTGGTGTGCCCTGGGAGAGTTCATCTTCCTGTGAGAGTTCATCTTGCCTTCTCTGCTTCCTGGCCACCAGAAACAGAACAATTTTCGTACCCCATGCCCTTTAGTCCCAATTTTCTGACTTTCTTTGGGCCCAAAGAATGGAATCAGCCCACCACTGACTGAACCATAAGCCCAAAGTAAACTATTCCTCCTCTAAGTTATTCTTGTTAGGTATATTGATCAGCAAGGAAAAGCCAACTAACACAAAATGTTGTACAATGTATACATGTATGGAAACCCCACATAGTATCTCATTAATATGTATACTTTTGATGTTTTTTATGTATTAGTTAAAATATATTTAATTAATAAAACACAAACATCATACTTACCCTTAAAATGGAATAGTGAATGCAATGGAAAAGAAAGCTGCTTGTGGGGTTCTGATAATGTCTTTTTCTTTAGTGGGTGATTACTGCATAGTGATTCTTTTTATGAAAATTCAATTAAGTGAATATACTAATTATTTGTATAATTTTCTGTTTGTTATCTTTCAAAATAGGTTTACTTCAGAAAAGAACACCTATGTTTTCTAATTTAAAGCATAATCACAATTTGGGAAATAATTATGTACACTAATTAACTTAAAATACATGAGCTATGACTTTTTAAAGAGCTAAAATAGTGGTTTGGCATTTAAAAATATATTAACATTAAAACACATTAACATATTCCTGAGGAAGAGTTACATAATTGTCTCTATAGATACATACAATTAATTCTATAAGAAACAATTCAATAGTTGCCATCCATTCACAGTGAAATTTATCCTTAGTAAAGTGGGAATAGAAGGGAAAACCCTAAATCTATTCCATTTTGAACTTTGGAAAAGTGTACTTATTAAGAATCTACAGCACACAAGATACCAGTTTAAGAAGACTTAGAAATGATCTCATTAAAGTCAGAAAGAGAAGGTGCCTATCATCTCTGCCAGCTTATGTCGAAATTGAAACATTAAGAAATAGACAACAAATAAAAATAAAAGACATAGAGATGGGAAGGAAGAAGACAAAATTATTTTGTGTACATACAATATATTATTCATATTAAATTATAACTAAAATTCTGATACAATTTATAAACTATTAGAATTAATCTCTATATATTCAACACAAAAATTAATATCTCTATACAAAAGCACAAAGGAAGTAAAAAAGTCTAATTTAAAAAAAAAATATATGTTACACATCCACATTTTTACATAATGCCCTATTAGTAACTGTTGTATTCTGCTACCTTTCCTATCCTCTACCATCCCCCCTCCCTCCCCTCCCATCTTCTCTCTCTACCCCATCCACTGTAATTCATATCTCTCCTTGTTTATTTTCCCATTCCCCTCACAACCTCTTATATGTAATTTTGTATAACAATGGATGTGTAACCGATGTGATTCTGCAATCTGTATTTGGGGTAAAATTGGGAGTTCATAACCAACTTGAATCTAATGTATGAAATATGATATGTCAAGAGCTTTATAATGTTTTGAACAACCAATAAAAAAAAATAAAAAAAAATATATATACGCTTTTCAAAAGAGCAACCGAGTGTAATTTTAAAGTGCTTAGAATTCAATCTAATGAGATATAAATATGGAGTTCTTAGAGAAGATGATATAATTTATTGAGGAAAATAAAGGAAGACCTGAATAAGTGAAGCATTCTGCAAAGTATATGAACAGGAAGACTCGATGTTATGAAGGTGCCAATTAATCTAAAACTCCAATGCCATTCCTTATTAAAATCTTAGTGCCATTTGTCCATGGAAATTGAAAAGTTGATCTTTGCACTCATGAAAAATTACAGGCTCAGAACTGACAAGTTTGAAGGTGAAAAATACATACTGATAATCTATGCTATCAAAGATTTTAAACCTATAGCAGTTGAAAAAGTATGGCATTTGGTACAGGTAAAAACCAAGCACATAAATGGATCTACATGTATATGGGAATTCGGTTTATGGCAAAGGTATGTGTGGATTGAATTTATACTTTTCAATAGACTAAGTCCTATAGACTATATTCAATCTAAAAAAAATAATAATGCAATGAAAGTTGTACTTGCTACTGACAGTATCACTACTCTGTTCAGATTCCCCAGGATTCCCTTCCATTTTTGTACACCCCTCCTGAGTGCCTGTGTAATTCTGCTACTAACAGTCAAAGTCTGCTTTTTCTGAACTTGGGGTCCAGAAACTTGAAGGTGCTTTGACTTTTTCACCTCTTCTCCCCCTCACCAGACCCATACTCTGGCCATTTCTGCTTTGAGAAAGAAAAATGAAAAAGAGAAAAAAAAATCTAAGCCCACCACTTAAAATTTTACCTACTGAGTGGACTGACCTTCCTTTCTGTCCTCCAGGGATATCAAACATTCATGTGGTGCCTGCATACAATGCAGAATGATCTATAAGCCAGATCCATGTTTTCTCTTTCTCTGTCAACTGATGGGGCCATCATGGCCGAAAGAGAGAGAAAACTTAATGTAGAAGAAGTTAAGGCCCAGAGAATTTGTGCCACTTCTTTGTGTAACTTAATTGGTACCCCAGTGCCCATTAGGAAAATGGTAGAGAGCTGCTGTATATTCCCACCATGAAACCTCTTGGGTCAGACAGCATCCTTTAATGATAGGAAGCTAAGGCGGCATGTTAATGTTTGGATCCATGGTTGAATGTTCAATTTCTACTAAAGACCAGCAACAACTAAAGTCTTTCAAAAGGAGCATAGTTACCTGCAGAGAATGTAGTATTCTACTAAAAATTCATGAATCTACAGTGTGATTCACCCATAGGGGTCAATCAAATATCACCTTCAAATGTCAGCTAACTGCCATTGCTACTGCCACTACCACTTCAAGTACTCTTTGTTCCTCTGGATCATATACTTAGGCTATCTCTAGCTCATACCAATTTCCCATATGACTTTATTCAAATTTAACATGTTTTGGGTGATTTGAAAAATGAATTAGAGATCTTATCCAAATGAGGAAGATGTTGCTTCCCACTCTCTGTCCCTCTATTTTTTTTTTTTTTTTTTTTTAGTTGCAGGAGGACCCAGAGGCAACAACACATTCAACCTGCAAGTGATATTTTGACATGCTGTGTATCACTGCATTTATAAGAATTACACTGAGATGAAAGGTCCCTGGATTTATAGGATCCATTCTCCACCCTCTGACAAGTAAATGTTTTACCAATATATCTGGCATAGCAGCTACTTTCTGCTGCCCTGGTTGAATCAACATAATATCACTGTGATAAGACAGCATGATGTCTCATGGAAGGAACAGGAAATCAACATGCCTGTGGGTTTAACTTTGACACAATCTGAAGACATACTATACCCTGAGTTAGGTGGCTGAAGAGATCTAAAGAGAAAAGATAAAGAAAGAACACTGCAACGTGAAGTTAGAGAATGTTAGCATTTATAGTGTGTAGGAAAATTAAACCTTGAGATATCCAAGGAGAAATAGAAGGAGACCTAAGAGAATGCTATCTTAAAAAGGTAAGAGAATCAAAATAACAACAAGGAGTTGTGGGTAGCACTAAATGCCACAGGCAAAGCTTTGGAGCATGACCGGTTAGAAGGGTGGATGGACTGGGGTACAGTACAATAAAGTCTCAGAGAAGATGGGACTTGTTGAAGAATAAACCTTGGTAAAAATTGTATGACAAATAATAATTATTCTAATTTACAAAACTCTCATTTTCTGAGGATTTTTAATAGCAAATTATTTTGTTCTTTCATAAAATATTATTTTGTTATACACATAGTATTCTTGTGTGTTTTTCTCCCAATAGTTCCAGTTAGGCTTTTTAAAGCATTCTTAAAAATACTTGGATTTTCTTTATTTGCTCTTGATTTGTATATCTTGTGCTATTGCTATTCTGATGATTTGCCATATCTATATGTGTCTGTAGTTCTATTTTTAACATTAATCTTCAAAAATAGTGTGATACAATATTTAGTATTTAATCATGTACATTTGATTTATAGCTCCTTCATTAGAAAAATTGCTCTGCAATCATATTTCAGAGATATTAATGAGAAAATATTTTACTTACACAACAACGGGAGTCTTGAGTTATGGGGAAATGAAATTGTTTTAGTCTTAAGAATTTTACAAGACAGATGACAAATAATAGATAAATAGAGAAATACAGAAATATCCATATATACATATAAAACCTATCACATTTAAAACTGTAACTCAAAAAAGACTTCTGCGTTTTTATCTTTGTTTCTTACAAACTATTTTTAGCTCAAATTATCATTTCTCAAACTATTGCTTGTAAAACTTTGTCCTATCTCCCTGCCTCAACTATTATTCCTCTCTGTATCTCCTTTACTGATTGTTACAGTTTTATAATGGATGTCCCCCCCCCTAAAAAAAACAAAACAAAACAAACAAAAAAACAAAACTCATGTGTGAGACAGTGCAAGAAAATTCAGAGGTGAAATGATCGGGTTATAAGAACTTTAGCCTAATCAGTGCATTAATCCTCTGATAGGGATTAACTGGGTGGTAACTATAAGCAGGTAATGTGTGGCTAGAGGAGATGAGTCAAAGGGGTTATGCCTTATAGGCATATAGTTTGTCTTGGTTAAGCTGAGCTCTCTCTCTTTGCTTCCTGGTAATATATCCTGAGTGGCTTTCTTTCATCCACACTCTTCTGCCATGATAATCCGCCTCACCTTACTCCTTGAGGAATGAAAGTGGCCATCTGTGGACTGAGACCTCTGAAACCACGAGCCTCAAATAATCTTTTCCTTTTTTGTTTTTTTTTTTTTTTACATTTGTCTTAGCAGGTCTTTTGGTGACAGCAGTGAAAAAGTTGATTAAAACACTAATCAAATTAATGTTGAATTCTGAATTATTTGGCCTGTCTGCTTTTACTTAACAAATCCATCTTTCACTAGACTCAACATTTTAGAATTTTATCAACTAATATTTATAGGACTACAATGAACTGTTAATCATGGCAGGAGATAGTAAGATTACTTTTCTCTTCCAACTTCCAAGCAAGTCTTCATCCATGTATAGTCAAATCAAGTAAAATTTTACCCATGTATTTCTAAAAGATTTCCCTGAATTGTATTTCACAGGAAATCACCTGAACTGAATATTAACAGACATCAATCATATGTAGAGACGTGGAGAGAAGTTGTGTGGTCAAAAAAATTCAGTAATTTCTATGATCTTAAAATGCAATGTAAATTGGTAAATAGGGTACACTATTCACACAGCATTTATAAAACTTAAAAGATGTCCTTGGGGTATAGTTCAGTGATGGATGGTAAAGCACCTGCTTGGCATGTGTGAGGACCTGGGTTCAAACCTGTCCCCCAAATAAATAAATATAAGACCTTCTGAGATAAGAACCTTTTAATGTCTTTTCATCTCCTTGTGAAAAAGGAAAAGTGGTGGTCTTCAAATATTTTTGTTCTGCTGCCTCCTAAAATTTTAATAAATTCTATACTCCCTTATCCATTTAAAGTTCATACCTAAAATGTTTCCACTTTCATTTAATTAATTGCATAGATGGAACATCCAACACTATAAAAATTGACATTTTAAATAAAACTGTTATATCACTTTTTAAAATGCATCCAATAGACTCTAAATACCATAATGATTTTCTATCCCTGCTTACCCACTGAATATATATGTGATTAAATTCTTTAAGTTGGAAATTTTATACCTTTCTCTCTTTGAACTTATATTTAAGTTCTAATTTCAACACACAATTTTAACCTAGCGTAATGTGTCATGTGTAAATTTTTTTTTAATCTTGATCCATAAGGAATGTGTTAACTCCCTTCCTCAGAAACCTAAATAGCTCCAGCTAAGTACGTCCACTGTATACTGGTTGCCACTTCAAACCGCTGCACCTTGAACTCCAATTTCTACCACTTGCAGGAGGCTGGCAAGACAGAACACAGCAACTTCATTACTTAGACATAGGATGCAAGGGACAGAAGAAACCCAGCATCTATCACAAGAGGCTCTGAAGGCATAGGAAGCTGCATGGGGGATGGAACCTTGTCTATTTCTGCCCCACTTGAACCACAGCTGAGGACCTCCAGAAACAAACCCATCGTGGATTTTATACCCCAGAGGCAATATGACACATTAGGCCTAAGCATTATAGGACATCCTGATTGTAGGGGAAGCAGGAACAGAGCCAAGGTTATTCCAGCCACTTCCTTCTTCCCTCAGAACATGTCATTCCCAGCACACTCTATAGTTATTCTTGAGAACTATGATCCAGAAAAAGGAGAAACTTGAGTAGATCCAAGGCCACTCAGAGAAAAGTATCATAATTTCACAGTTTAAAATGAAAGGTTCTGCAACTGTCAATCAACTTTCCCCAGTAAGGATTTCATGATTCCCATCCCCGAGTTTTTCTTTCAGGTGTCTATCTGTAGAAGCCCTTCAGTTTTTCCAGATGACCTGTTCCTTTTTCTTCCTTTCTTTTTTACTTTTTCTTTTTCTTTTTTTTTTTTGGTACATCTCCTTCATTTATGATTGCTGGAATTTTTCACACTGTGAAAGCTTCACTCCAACTGTTTTTTTTATATAGTCATGCAAACTATCTTTTTTTTTTTACCTTAAGTAGGAATTACATTTTCAGTCCTATTATAAAACTTTATTGGAAACTGTCTCATGACACATCACATCCTTCTTCAAAGCTTAGTTACATACATGTGTCTTGCCTTTCCTACCTGGATACTAAGATACTTGAAGGTGGAACACATATGCCAGTTGACTTTATATACATCACAATAAGAGCAAAAACATTTGCTTTAATTCAATCAGCAGACTTATTATTAAGCTATTTGTAAATAAGGTATTGACCTTAAGTTTTCGATCCATAGAGCTATCTTATCAGTTAGGTATCGCCATGAAAATGCTGATCAAAAAGTCAAACCCAAAATGTCAAATAATTTCCACAGCATGTATTTATTGTTCTTGCTTCTCAGTGTGTGGGTTAGTTGAGGTTCAGCTGATTTGAGGTGAATTCAGCAGAGCCTGGCTCCAGACTGCATTTCATCCTTGAGTTTGGTGGACATGTCTGGGTCTGAGACTTGGGATGAAGGACCAGCAACTTCCCAACATATGTAACTCCTGGTGATGACAGAGCACAAAAAGGCAAACCCAACCACACAAGCACATTTCAAGCCTCTGCCATGTCAATCTTCCTAATATCTCACTGGAGAAAGTAAGTCAAATGCCCTAGTAAAAGAAAGGGCTGGGAAGTGCATATCACCTACAATGAGAAGGCTGTAAAAGCATAACATTGCTACAGTGGAGGATTGAAGCAGGACCACGGGACATATGGTATTCAGTCTCCCATGTCCACAAAACTGTTAATTGTATGAAAAGTGATACATGAAAAAAAAATTATATAGAAATTAAAGTTTTGTCTTGTTTTCTTTTCCCCAACAGAAGAGATGACAGTGATGACTTATTATGGTTAACTGTTTGCCAGAAATGTTGGAGAGAAAAATATATGAGAGGAATAGGCTACTCTGCATAGGAACAGGAAAGGGATAGATTTGGGGGTACATAGTATCCTCAATCTAATGTACAACCCATTCTTTGACAAGTTATTCCACCTTTATTTTATAAGATAATAGACTACCAATATTAATTTAACATTGTTAAATAATGCTTTATGAAAATTGTCCTGCCAACTTGTACTATTTACTTAAAAAGTGTTTTTGAATAAAGGGGAAAAAATGGATAATCCCTTCCTTCTTCTATCCTTTCCTTCTTCCTTTCTAGTTTTTATTTGACAGATCTCCCTAAAAAATAGTATCATGTACATTATGAGATATATGTAAATATAATAGTTAACACTGTATATGTACATGTGTGTTTATGTGTATATATATATATATATATATATATATATATATATATATACACACATAAATTAAAGCAAATAGTAATAGAAAAAGAAAACAAATGCTTACTGAAGCAAGAGAAGCAGAATTGATTCAGCCTGTCTCGTTGCCTCTGACTGCACTACAGACAAGCTATTTGCTTTAGAACTACCCCAGGCTAGGCTGGCAAGGGCATAGTGACTCCCATCTTTAGTTATCATAGCTCACCCACCAGATCAGGGTCTTCTGACACTCTTCCATTGCCGTTGCTCTCCTAGGGCTGTGACACATGCAGGATTGTGAAAATGAAATAGCAACATCTAACTGGCTTCTGCTGTCCTCTACTGCCACCTGTATGCTGGAAGCAGACACCACACCATGTAGTGATCTCTAGGGCACTGGATGCACCTTCTGTGGCCGACCTTGAGAGAGATGGTAGAGGAAAGAGTTCTGGTGAACACAATCTTAGAGAGAGAGGCTCCTTATCTTCTGCAAAACTTCCCTTTGTTAGAGAGAGAGAGAGAGAGAGAGAGAGAGAGAGAGAGAGAGACCCCCTTTGATAGAATTTAAGAGAAGAAGAAATACATTTGACCCAGAAAGGGAGCCCTGGGTCTCACATTAATTGATACTATGAAAAACCACTGATATCATTCAGCTAATTCAATCAAATCATAAAAGACATTAGAAGTGAAATTAAAAATATCATGTACCCTATGATATATATGTAAATATACGGGGCTCTTCTCTGCCCTGTTGATTATAACCGCTTCTGAACTAGAATTCCTGATTACCAAAAAAAAAGAAACTGAGTCACAAAGTGGACTAATCAAATCACCTAGGTCTTGTAACTCAAAGTTGAAATTAAAGTCCTTTAAGTAAGCTGTATTCTCAAAATTACATGTAATACCATTGTGACTATTGGCTTAATTCACCCTATAAAACAAATCTGTAATTATAGCAATTGATGGTGAAACTGCTCTATCAGGAAATTTCTAACTTCAAACATTCTGTCTTATATACCATGTCAAAAAATATGTTTTGATTTTGAGGTTTGAGGAACTGGTTGATTTTGTTAAATAAGTAATTCCATTTAAAAAAAATATGGACTGTTTTGTAATGCAGATTCCAGTGACTTAGGTGCTACATAGCTTCTTGGCATAGTTCAGGGACAGAACAAGTGGCTTTGTGCATGCAGGGCTATAGGGGACACAGGAAAGTCTCCTTAACCACAAAACACCTCTGCAGAACATAAGAAGAAGAGGAAATGCATTGACAGATACCTAATCAATACTGATAGTCAAACTATACGTTCACTTATGTTTCTGAGAATGTATTTTGTTTAATTTTATTTCCTTTTTCTAGAGTCTCAATGCATAGCAGTATACATCATTGAAAAAAAAGAAGAAAGAAAGTGCTATAGAAAATCTACAGACCGATGAACCCAGACGCTCCTTCTGGAACCTGGTAATTTGACGTAGATGGAGAGTCAGAAATATCTCCATGGGCTGCCCTGATGTGTTTGAGCGTCACCCGGTTGTACTTTGGGCATGTGCAGTCTTGCCCACATTAATGTAATAAAAATTAAATTAACTCACACCTGTTTTTTTTTTTTTTTTTTTCCTTTTGTTTGCTCACTGTCAATAGTTCTCAATGTGCACTGTTGGTTGGCCTGGACTAAATTCAGTCAGCCTCAACCACAGATCAAATACTGTTAACATTCTGCTGTATGGCTTTCGACAATTCCTTTAACCTGTGAGACACAAATTCCTCATTATTAAAATAAGGTTAACGCTAGCTGGTACGTTTTATCTAATTTTGTTATGAAAACTGGATAACCTATATCCAGTCTGCCTATAATGTCTGCCTATATAAATATAAACCTCCTAATATTACATTCCACTTCTATGTAAAAAGCAAAAAAGACTGAGGGAATTCAAGTATTCCCTTTATGATGGATAATTTTTAGGTAGAGTTAATCCATAAAAAACTTTAATGAAAATAAGAATAAGGTAAGGAATATGGCAAAAGAAGCAAGAAATTTCAATGAGTAAGGAACTGAAATATCGTGCATAATGTTTTGAAACCAGATTACAAAGCAGTTTGTCACTTAATATGAGTGTAGTCCCTTAACCTGTCTGAGATTTTTGTTTGTTTTTGTTTTTAATAAAAGGAGGTTTGTATACCTGTCCTTCAAATTTCACTGAATTATAGCATAATAAATAGATCAAGTAAAAGCAGCTTGTAAATGAGAAAATAAATTACAAATTAAAGTTTTCATATGAGAAAATTAAGAAAATATGAGAGTCTGATCTCAGTTGTAATAGCTATTATAAAAAATTAAAATTACTGGAAAGGGATACACTGGTACGCTGCTGGTGAAAACAGGAATCAGTAGAACCATTATGGGAAACAATGTAGACATTCCTCAAAAAAAACCAAGAACTATCATGAAATCCAGGTATCCCAACGCTAAGTATATATCCAAAGGAAATTTAATGTGTACATTGAAGAGACATCTATACTCTCATTTTTATTGCAGTAATATTCACAATAGTGAAGATATGAAATCAACCTTGGCTTTCATTGAGGACTAGATAAAGAAAATGCAGTATAAATAATGGGATACTATTCAATCACTTTAAATAGTGGATTTCTATCCTTTATGGCTGGAACTAGAGGACATTATGTTAAGTGAAACAAGTCAGAAATAAAAAAAAAGAATAAATGCCACACATTTTCACTTACAGGTGGAACTAAGAATTTGATCTCAAAAGAAGTACAAATTATAGCGATTACCAAAGCTATAAAGATGTGGGGAAGGAGGGACTGAAAGAAGGTGCTCAGTGGGTATAGGGTATGGCTAGATATGAAAAATAACTTCTAATATTCTATAGCACTATAGAGTAAATAAAGTTGACAAGAATTGTGTATTTCAAAATATCTAGTATAGAGTATTTTGAATGTTACCAACACAAAGAAATAATAAAAATCTGAAATGATGGCATGCCAGTTACCTTGATCTGATCATTGCTCATTATTATACATGTATTCAATGTCACCTTGTACCCTATAAGTATGCAACATAATATGTCAATTGAAAATTAAAACATTTTTTAATCTTAATATCTACTTATAGAGGTTGGAATTTCATATAGTCTTTGAAGAAATGAGAGCTTTCAAATGAAGAGAAGGAAAGGAACTAAAGGATCCATAACCACTGAGACCAGTAGTTCTCAGTGAGTATGTGTGTGTACGTGGACGTAGCTATCCTGAAGACGTTGGTCAGTGTTGGAGATATTTTTGGCTGCCCCAACTGGTGGGGAGTTCTAACTAGCACTCTACTCAGGTTAAGGTCAAGAATAACATCCAGCCAGGTGTGGTGGCACATGCCTATAATCCCAGTTATTCAGAAGGCTGAGGCAGGAGGATGGAGAGTTTAAAGCCAGTCTCAGCAACTTAGCAAGGCTCTAAGCAACTGAGTTAGACCCTCTCTCTAAACAAAATATAAAATAGGGCTAGGGATGTGGCTCAGTGGTTAAGTGCCCTGGTTTCATCCCCAGTACCAATAGTAATAGTAATAGTAATAATAATATAAAATGTACTTGAATATATAGAACAGAACCCAAAGAAAGACTTATCCAAACTAAATTATCACTAGTGCTAAGGCAAGAAACTCTGCAACAGAAACATAGGTCACTTTTGTAGAAGACATAGAGGTCAATCCAAAATCTTTTGATGAGTTATGGCTATCCAGTAGGAAAGTAATCGTTTGTATGCAATGTATTCCATCTCAGTTATATTTCACACTCATTAAGAGGAGTAGTGGGGCTTGGGGTTATTTATCCCCTTGAGTTAGGTATAGTATCATGTCTTCATCCAATGAAATGGCAGCAGTGTGGAGATGTGTGTCTGTGGTGGTGGTGGTGGTGGTGGTGGGGCACCTATGAACTGTTAGATCTGCTGGGAGTGATGGTACATACCTGTAAACTCAGCAGGTCAGGAGATTGAGGCAAAAATATCGCAAGTTCAAAGCAAGCGAAAGCAATTTAGCTGAAGTCCTGTCTCAGAAAAAAAGGGGCGGAGGCTGGGGTTGAGGTTCAGTGGTGAGCTCCTGGGTTTGATCCCTGGTACCCAAAATTTCTCATCTCTCTTCTCTCTTGCCATGTGAAAAATAACTGATTTTCAGACATTGCAGAAACAAGATGATGGAGCTTCCTGACTGTTACAGGAGAATGGCCTTGTTCTCATGTGACCTTTACATATTTGTAATAGGGCATAGTCATCACCCTGTTTGATCTTCATGCATTTAAAACAAAGAGCTTGGCATAAAGGATGCTCAAAACTTCCTTAAGCACCAGCATTCTAAACTAAATGAATATTCAAAAATTTGTGGTAAAACACCCTTTTAAAAATTTTTCTATCTAGACAGGTAGAAACATTTTTAGAATGAAGATTAAGAACCCAAATTCTTAAATAATTTGGATCAATAGTCTCAGATTATGTCTTAAGCTGTTCTGATATCTTGTTGCTCTAAGTAGACACATCATTTGATTGCTAGAACAGTAACGCGGTAAAGACTGTCAATGGCTATGAAAATAGATGTATGAAAATAGGATTTAGACATATTTTAGCTTGTGCTGCTCAGATAATTGAACAGCATGTGCATATAATTCTTTCCCATAAAGAAACTACATTCCAAAAAGGTTGGAGGACTGCAAAAGTGAGGAATCATGGTTTATACCCCAGCTACCGTGCACAGTCCATGGTACCGCACACTCTTGATGACTCATGGAGTTGTCCATGGTGCTCCAGCGCATACCTCTACTTAGTTTTCTTAGTAAGCATGTTTTTATGTATGATTCACCTGCTAGCAATTCACAATGCACTCAAAGAATGAAAGCACCAGGCTCTGCATTCCCTTCCCATTCTGAGTTTTTCTTATCATTGCACTTTGTATCATGAGATAATTATACATTCATATGCATTCTCCGAAGTAACATGCAGAGATGACATGCTCCTTTTGAGTTGTTTACCCACGGGTAACATTTTGTAGAATATGGCATGTCCTATGCAGGATACCGATGTTGATGCATTAGCAATATAGAATGGTCCCAAAAGCAAAAGGGCTTTTCATGTGGCCCAGTTACAGTCATGTTCACTTTGCTCCATTTCCCTTTCATTTTTACTCTTGGCAATCTCTTCTCCATTTCTACAACTGCATAATATCAAGAATGATGGATACCATAGGGATTATTATTAAAATCAAACTATTAATGAAAAAGAATAGTGGGGCTGACATTCTTTCTCAGTTCCTATCAATTGGTATACTTGAGATAAGTTTTAGATTTTTCTCTAAATATTAAGGAGGTCTTTATAGTTCTAGCCTGTATTAATTTAGTCCCCTGTGCCATTGGAGAATAAAAGACACAGATGTAAAGAAATACTCTGGGTTGTGGGTAAAGCTCAGTGATAAAGCACTTGCCTAGCATGCATGAGATCCAGCACTGCAACAATAAACCAACCAACAAACAAATAAATAATACTGCCACCACTGAGTGATGCTATCAATGAACATTCATTTTTTCTAATATCACTTGAAGAAAAATATGCTTAGAAAATAATCTTTACTTTGTACCCACTCTGATCAGTCAACTTAGTCCACTTCCATTCATTACATCTTCACATTCAGCATTAGCAGTAATCTTCTGCAAGAAATTGGACAACAAACCATCTGGGTGGAAAAATAAATGTGCTCAGCATCAGGACAATTTTCCTGCGATGGACAGTGCATCTCTTTCTTTCTTCTCTGCCATTAAAGACTCTCTTTATGAAAGTTGACCCCTTCCCTACATTTTTTCACCACTAGGATCCATCATCTTTGGAAGCATTCCCCTTGACTATCTCACTGCACTAAACTGCCAGTAGGTGGATGTGGTTAGGGGTTAGCCACAGAATAAGTCAGAAGGAGTTTTGAAGAATTTCAAAAATTTCCTCCAGGCCACAGCTGTCATCTTTGCTCATCCTGAGCTTAATTGAAACTCCTCTGCTATTTTCCCAAAACTCAGTGTTTCATTTTCACTTTCAAAGACAGACATAAAAATCAACATTGCCACAGTTGGTCTAAAAAAATGACAACAAAGCTGCTTGAATGTCATGATATAATTATAGGCACCTGCAGTTGAAAAAATGTAAAGAAAGTGTCCATAGCCTTAAATTTGGGAATCTAGAGAGTTTCCCACCAATTATCCTCTGTAAAATATTTTTAATGCAAGATCATATACTCTAATACTCCTCATGTTGCACTTTTGCCAGTGCAGGTGTTAATTTTGACTTCTTGAATAATTACACTACCACTCGGTTCTGATTCCTCCTTTGTGATGGAAATGTTTATTCAAACAAGCTTTGTTCCTTGTACCTGACAGTCCTTTTAGCATGTTACCTCTCCTCTCACACTTGAGCTGCCTAGCCTGGCAACCTGATGACTCCCTGGCTTGTAGAGAAGCCCTAGGAGAATTAGTCTCATGCTGCTTTTGTTAGACAGGAGGCGTTTGAAATTCTTATGCTACACGCACAATTCTCTGAGGGCAAATCATTTACAATATCTGAGGAGTAAAGTTCTTTCCAATAGACAATAGGGTAACTTCTTTTGTCACACCTGTGACATCTGACATTGTGGAGTGATGAGACCCATTATAAATTTATGGGACATTTCTCTCTAATCACAGGTTATGAGGGCTTAGATATGTAACAAAGAATTCTTCCAGATGTTAGTGAGCTAAACAACTGTCTTAGTAATAGGCATTTTCAAGGTTATTATCTTGATTTCAAGTAGGACAATTGATAATCATTTTAATGGAGGTTTTAGAGGAAATTTCTTCATCAATTCACCTACAGCAAGTTAGTTTTATAATCTATGACTTTAAGATCAGTGAGGTTAAGAGGCAACTGCTGTATGTCTGTGTGTGTGTTTGCCCCTACATAAGCACGTGTGTTTGTGACATATTAATACAGATGCTCCTAGGTTTATAATAGAGTTATATACTTATAAACCAATCATAAATTGAAAATGCATTGAATGCACCTAACCTGCCAACCATCCTGGGTTAATAACACAGTGCGCTGAAGGGTCACAGGTGCTCACCCTGCTGATGGCATGGCTGATGGGAGCCCTGGCTGTTGCTGCATCTGGCATCAGAAGAAAGGATCGTACCACATGTTGCTTGTGCAGGAAAACACCAAAATTCAAAATTTGAAACAGGGCGGCTCCTGAATGTGTATCACTTTTGAACCACTGCAAACTTGAAAAATTGTAAATGAACCATTGTAATTTAAAAACTATCTTTAAAATATATAGATACAGAAAAATTCTCTACCACATTGGATTGTCCCATAAACATATTATTCTAGAATTTTATACATGTAGAGATATTAGATCACCTGTTTCAAAACTTTCACTTTATAAATAATGAAATCAAGATCAAAATCGGATAAATGATATTATTAAAGTCACACAGTCCATTTAAATCCAAATTATGTTAAACGTTCTCTTAATTTTGATTAATTTTCCTATCTGGACATTCATCAAAAGATCTTCAAACCTGCTGTTACAGTCAGAATGGTGTTTCTAAAAAAATAAAGTGGGACACTTTTGGGATTTCATAATTTGTTGATAATACTCAAACGCTAGCATGGTATAAAACACCATCCATGATGTCATTTCTGCTTAACATCTTCAGGCAACACCTCTCATTTTGCCCTGGTTCTGTTCCCTCATAGTTTCCACTCAGTGCAGGATGGATGAGCTGGGGCACTGTTGACATTTTAGATCATAGAATTATTTTCTTGGCAACCAGATCACTGCTGTATTCATTGTATAGGGTGTATCACAGCATCCTGGTTTCTCTATAACGGATAGGTATAGCAACCCTGCTTTCAACCCCAGTCGTCAAAACCTAAAAGGTCTCCAGAGATTGCATATAATCCTGGGCACCAAGTTGTCCCTCTTCCATTTTAGAAACATGGATTTGACACATTCAACCCTGAGACACAATGATTTTAAGCTTTTAGAAACCTAAACTTCATGTAACATACTTGTATACAAAGCACTTTTGACTATCTTAATCCACTGTAAAAGTGGCTCATTTTCAAAGATCTACATCAACACTAATAATATCTTTTATGAAAACTCATCTTATATCATTTCCTATTGCAATACCCATCCATTCATTTTCCAAGGCACAAGGTAAACCTTTGTGAATACCTCAAATAGAATCCCTGACACTTCATTGCACTCATTAGTGAATGTAGCACCTCACTTTGCAACTGTGATTCAGCTGAGACCATTCAGATTCATCTTGACCCCATCTAACGCCATTCATGTATTCAGATTTCAAAGTATTTTCTCTGAATATGTGAGTGAGTAAAGAAGTAAATCAATGGACAACTGGAATGGAATAGTGAGTAGATAATTGTTTTATGTAACTCACTTGATATTTATAAATCCAGCTGAGTTTTTACCAAATTACTAGCTAAATCAGAGCCTAATAGCTATGCAAAAATCAATCATGGAAGTAACTCATAAATCTGACTGGAATGATTCTGTCCTTCTAGGAAGGTGAAGTCATATTCTGCTCTACTTCAACTCAGTAGACACCTCTCCTGTATTCTCACTTAAATATTAGTCAAAAAGGATTTTGTGAAGCCATAATGTAAGCAGTACAAACAATGGTTTTCTCCAGCAATTTGTGGGGGAAAAAATCATATATTTGAAGATATGAACCTTTCATCTCTTCATGTACACAAAAGATAATGAAGGTGTAATGAAGCTTTTATGCTGTTGCGACTGAAAGACCCGACCAGAACAACTGTAGAGGAGTAAAGGATTATTTAGGGGCTCACAGTTTCAGAAGTCTTAGTCCATAGAAGGCTGTCTCCATTCCTTGGGACAGGAAGTGATGCAGAACATCATGGCAGAAGACTATGGCAGAGGAAGCAGCTCACATTATGATCAGGTAGCAGACAGAGAAACTCCACTCTCCAGATAAAAAATATATACCCCATAGCTGTGCTCTCAATGAGCCACTTCCTCCAGACAAACCCACCTGTCTCCAGCTACCACCCAATTAATCCCATCAGGCATCAATCCACTGATTACGTTAAGGATATAACCAAATCATTTCTATTCCAAACCTTCTTGCATTATCTCACACGTGAGCTTCTGTGGAACACCACATCTAAACCATAACAGAAAGGTTCATTATATTATGCAGCTGTATCACTAATTGCTTCCTCCCTCACATTGATTAAACCAACCCAAACTCCATCTAAAGAATCTTGGAGCAATTTCCAGTAATTGAACAAACATTTAATTTTTACCTATTATAGTCTAAATATATTAAAAGTTGAATGTTCCCAGCTCAAAACTTCAAAATGCTCCAAAATTTAAGGTTTTTTTTAGCATGCTCATGATGCCACCCACAGAAAATTCCTAACTCACTTCATAAGTTGTAGAAAAATGCAATCAAACCCAAAACATTGCAGGAAATATCTTCAAACTTGTGTATGAAATACACATGAATTTTCTGTTTAATCTTGAGTTCCAACCCAAAGATATCACATATATGCTAATGTTTCAAAATCAGAAAAAAAAAAATCTAAAATCCAAAACACCTTGAACCTAGGCATTGTGGATAAGGGATAATCAACCTATAATCAGATACTTGTGGTATCTATGTTTTCAAATTCTTTATCCCACTCTTCTCCATGCCCATAAATATTTATTGCTTCAGCAGATGTTGATCTAAAAAATATATCATTAGTCAGTCTTAAAGACTACCGAGGATTAAATGTGGAAATATACTTGGTTGACAATGTTTAGCCAATTACCATTTACATTTAAAAAAAATCCCTTCCAATTTCCTAAGACATTATGGAAGAAGCATGGTTGTAGCTTAAAAATGTGTGGTTTTGTTGTTGTTGTTGTTGTTGTTTTTAAAAAAAAAAAACACTGTCCTACTCCCCAGGCTTTTCATGCTTCTCAACTGTACTAGAAATCTACTGGTCTTTTATTGATGTTGTAATTTTGGCAGCAAGGAAGACTGAATTGGTATGTGTGTTGAACTTGGTTACATATATATTTACACAAGCAAAAAACTGAGGCAAGTAAAATAGAAATAAAGAAATACACTGATATAACAATCAATATTAGTTACAGAGGAAAAGAACTTTGAGTTCACTGAAGAAGAGAAATTCAATAAATGAAATATAATATTTTTGTAACCTTACTAACACTAAATTCCAATATTATGAAATATTTACTATGCAAAAGTGCTGTGACTGATGTGCCAACAGTGTCTGTAAGTGACTGTTACTCCAGAGGCCATTCTGCAGCCTTTCTGCAGATTCATCAAATAGTAAAAGAGACCTTGTGAATCCTAAGTATACAAATCATTATTATTCCTTTGTTCTGAATTTTCTTAGAACTTCATTCTGAGTACTCTACTATGAGATGTGGTGATACTCACAAGATTGCTGTGACCTATGCAATAAAATGGCTAAATATTTTACCAAGACATACATAAATAAAGTTAACAGTGATGTCCACACAAAACCCAATCTCAGAAAACTGAAATTCAAGAATGTATCTCATTTTCATGTGCCCAGGAATGGAGGAGTCACAGAGTGTGGCCACAGACTTAATCTTCACTGTTTTATAGTAGCTCCTTCAAAATCATTGTATAAGTAATAATCATTGTTATAATAAAATTTTAGGAAGACAAAAGCAGAGAAGACAGTTTAAATCTTCAATTAATCAGCAACTTTTATAAAATAATGGAGAACATTTTAACATGCTACAAAGCAGAGCATGGTATTTTCTAAAACACAGTCCTTCGGATTCAGTAGCGTACTTTAAACAAGTAAATTCTGACATTAGATTTCCAAGTTCTTGACTTTGTTTCATAAGATGCCTAAAAAATATTTCCTAGCTTCCCTTAGTACCAAGGATAGAGGAAAATCAAGGTGGGGGTGGATGTTCTAAAAATCAAAGGGAAATTAGTAGAGAAAAGGGACAAGCGGTAAGAGGTAGGAGGGAGAGGGGGAAAATGCTGGGCACTGATATTGGCCAAATTTTATTGTTATATTGAATGTATGTAAGAATATGTAACAACAAATCCCATTAATATGTACAACTATGAAGCAACTATAAAAATGTAAAAATGAAAATGGTATTAAACCATTAATCATACTTTGAACAGATCTGGCCCTAGTTAAGGAGAGAATAAACACCTTCTGTCTACAAAGGTGAGAACAAAAAATTTTATGTTTTCTCTTACAGGTTTGAGACTCAGAGAGAGAGAGAAATAAAGATGCCAATAAAATCATTTTAATAGAGCAGGAACTGCCCGGATCTTAGAGATCACTTAGGCTTACTTCCCATTGCTAACGGGGAAACTGAGCACCCCAAACTAGGACTTACTTCAGATTTGACCAACAGATGGTGGCCATCTGAGATCTCTAGACAGAGTCTCTGGAATTTCAGCTTAGCAGGAGGGTACTTTAAGTGGTTGAGAGAAGTAGAAAAGAAAAAAAAAAATGTTTCGACCTCCTGACTTTTAATGTAGGTTGAAAAAATACAATATTGCGTAGTCGACATTTTAAGATACATTGCAAGAAACAAAGCAAAGTAGTATATTATCATATAAGGGCCAGTTAAAAGAGGATGGGAATGAGTAGGTGAGGCAGAGTGGAACATCAGGGGTAAAAGTGGAAATAGACAGGGAAGGGGAAAGAAAAGGTAAGATAAGAACTGAGCCAAAGAGACATAGAGAAACACACAAGCAGTAATGGGTTTTCCAGAGTTTTAAACATGTACGAGGCCTCATTAAGTTTTAATTGACTAAATGAATGGAAAAGTGTTATTTTCTTCAAAAGAATATGTTTTTGTGTCAGCTTTTTCACTAGTGTGACTAACAGGACCTGACCAGAACAATTTTAGGAGAAAAAGTTTATTTAGGGGCTCACGGTTTCAGAAGTCTGGATCCACAGACAGTAGGCTCTGTTCTTTGGGGCTTGAGGTGAGGCAGGACATCATGGTGGAAGAGTGTGGCCCAGGGCAGCAGCTCGTATGAAGATCCAGAAGCAGAGAGACCCCACTCTCCAGATACAAAATATATACTCCATAGCCACGCCCCCAGTTAACCACTTCCTCCAGCCACACCCCACCTGTTTCCAGTTACCACTCAGTTAATGCCAACAGGGATTAATTCACTGAAGTTGTGAGGTTGAGACTCGCACAACCCAGTCATTTCTCTTCTGAACTTTCTTGCATTGTCTCACATGTGAGCTTTTGGGGGACACCTCACATCCAAATCATAAAATAATGTTTTGGTTATTTTCAAACATATGCATAGAGAAACATACAGAGTTCACATTGTTGTTATGGCAGAAGAGAAAACTGAGGCTGTTTTTCTACTTTTAGTTTACCCTATCATTTTTTCAGTGTTACTACCTATTGTTATGACCGCTTTTTATTTAAGAGACCACCACATGTTATATTTAACTAATGCTATAAGACTTCTAAATTTGTAGTGCTCAGTCTTTGGGGGATTTATTCCAGGACCCCTGTAGATATCAAAACTCAGAGGTGCTTAATTCCATTATGTAAAATGGCATAGTATTTGCATGTAATGTATGCACATCATCCTGTATACTTTAAATCATCTCTAGAATATTCATAATACCTAATATACCATAAATGCTATATAAGTTGTTATAATTTTATATTAAGATAATAAGGGCAAGGGGAAAACTACATTTTAAATACAAATGCAATTTTATTTTTGAAGCACTGTGCTTTTAATCTGGGGTTGGTTGAATCTGTGGGTACAGAACCTATGTATACAAGAGAGTATATAGTACTCAATCTTTTATTAAGACACTACTCTGTATAAGTCAGCTAAGGTAGGTCATGTGACATAGAAGAGATTTCCCCTCCCATCTTTTGAAAGCAGGCATCAGAGTCCTATCTTGCAAGGACCCAATAAATTAAAATGAAGTTTCTCCTCTGGCTGGAGATTTCTCACTACTAATTTACACAAGCCAGTGAATCTGGTAATTGATTTAGATTGTTTTACTGTCCTGGATTTATCCTTATCTTCAATGTGTTTTGTCAGCAATTTAAAAATGATCAACAAATTTCACACTCTCCATTACTAAAGGGATCTAGGAAAAGTTTTAAAAGAGGACAGTTGAATTATTACTCTGCAACTTCTTCCACCACAAATATTCAGGCAATTATTTTAAATTTTCCAGAGTCCCGAACATGTAATATATACTCATTAAATATTCGTTGAGTAAATGAATGGAAAAAGTGTTATTTTCTTCAAAATAATGTTTGGGTATTTTCAAACATTCACATAAAGATATTCAATTTAGACTTGTAAAGTCTTACTCATTCCACTGGTGCATTGATACCCATAGGGAATACAGTCGAAATAAAGTGATTTCTATCTAGTTTATCTTAGATGAAATGGTGATGTTGCAAGGCATTTAATTCAACTGTTTTTGCACCCTTAGGGAAACAAAGAATAGATTTCTATTTAGCTTAGTTTAGTAAAAACTTTGGTATCTGAAGGTTCTTGTCAGTATATCAGAAATATCTAACCAAAGCTCCAGGAATGTAAAACCCTCTGGGTAACATGAATCACAGAAAAAATTCTACCACATGCAATAAAAGGTTAATTCTAATGAAACTGTAAGTTTCTCTGCCTGAAAATTCCACTCTAAATTCCACATTTCAGTATTATTATAGTGCATTAACCTTTGTCTCCCTCTAATTGCTCAAATAAGTTAAGCAGTGAGATAAAGGAGAAGAAGAGAAGCATAGAGGCAGTGGAGAGCAAGCAAGGGCTTGGCTGGAAGACCACCCTACCCACCACTGCAGTGACTGAACAGGGTGTGAGTAAGAGGGCCTCAGGCTTACCCTAAACAGCCCTTTAGGTGGGCCACTGTATCTGTGTTGAGGAAGCCACAAAGAAATATTCACTGAACTGAATCATTGCTCTTCATATATCTCCTTGGAAGAAATAGCCGACCATCTAGAAGAGTCCTTCATCCACTAAACTGTTGATTGAAGTGCATGATCCAAATGCAATGTATAACTGACTGGCTTCTCATGTTGGGTTCCAGAAATCTTAGCATCAATCCTGTGACTCACAGAGAAAAACAGTAGTTACACATATTTAAAAATCATTACCTTTTAGCTCTTATTTTACTATATAATTTTATTTTAGGTAACTTTGTAAAATTATAGATATAAATGCTTATATAACACTATGTGTCTTGCACTATTAGAAAGACTTTGCTTCCACGATCTTATATGATTTTTATAATACTCCTCTGGGGAAGGTAGAATAGTAAGCCTGTATCCTGGGGAATCTAAGGGTCAGAAAGCAACTCAGGGAGAGTAAATGGCTCTCATTGAAATACTGGCCATTAGGTCTAACTTTAAAACTCTGCACATCGTTTCAAGTTATGCAATTACAGTGTTAAAGAAAGGCACTGAATAATGGGGGAAAAAATTACCCAATCAGCTCTTCACATCATCTTTATGCTGAGGAACCATAGGACTGAGTTTTCTGATTGGTATTTGTGTTCAGTTAAAAAACTATGTTTTCTATTCTTTCATTATTTAAATAGGCCAGATGATTTGATCGATAACATAAAAGAAAAGCATATTTAAATGGAAGGAAATCACTAGTACAAATAATAAAATGTAAGAGGATGATTATAATTATATGTAAAATACTCAAATGTACTCTAATAACTAATGTATAACAATATGTTAATATTAAATTACACATTGATTTTGTTAGCAAATACTTATTTGCAACTCACGTTTTGAGACATGTAGTAGTCGTTGAGCATATGGAAATAAATGTAATAGCCTTTTATCCATAAGAAGGTTAAATGTGAAAGGGGAGGACATTTGAAAGGTAGCTTGTGAACACAAGCTACCTTTGTGAAATGAATTTCGTATTGGTGCTGAACAGTGGACCAAGACAAAGTAATGGAATTGTCCATCCTGGTGTAGAGATCATAAAGGGAAAAGACAGAGAAGTACCTATGGTAAATTCTTATGATTGTCATGATAAATTTTTAACACTATGTGATCCTTTCCTGGCACAAAAATAAGATAATTATAAAGTTATGTAAGCTGTCTCTGGCAAAGACACATTCAAGCTCAATCTTAAGAAAATAAAATAGTACAACTTACTAAAAGGAGATGAGGGAAGTCACAAGAAAAAGTACTAGGAAGTTAAGTATGGAAGCACTCAGCACCTCCAGTGTACTGAAATAAGGTCCTCAAGTACCAACCTTCCTAATTTCCCAACATTAAAATTAATGACACATTAAAAACTGAGCTAAATTTCAGTTGCTCAGATAAATCTTCAAGGAAAAAATATGGGAGGGCTTATTTCTTTCTATAGAGGGATCAAGAAGCTCTTTTAAATAATACTTTAAAAAGCAAGGTATAAATGCATTTAATTAATTTAGGCTGTCAGGTCCATAAATGTTGCATCTCTTTTCTTCTCTAAAGCACTTTCCCACTTCAGTCTTAAAGGGCACAAGTACCATACCAAGGTATTAGAGGAAATAAGCATTTAAGCTTGACGTGATACTTAAAATAAAGCTAATATAAAGGGAGTGAGGAGTTTAAATGGACAAACTAATCATTTGTCAATTTTATTTTACCACATGAACTTTCAAAATTTAACTTTAAGAGGGACTAGCTATAAACATTTGCTCAAAGTGCCTAAAACTTAATAAACACTTAATGAATTTCAACTGCAATTTTATTAATTACAGTATTTTTTCATTACCATTCTCATTATTATATATTTCACCAGCATTTTGATGAATTAAAGAGAAGCTGGTTTTAGAAAATTACCTGATTGTTCCCAATATTTGATCTGATGGCCGCTTTTCTGGGAAATAGAAAAATGGAAAACTATTTTTCACACAATTACAGTTGCATTAGATTAATGTCTTATGTTGACTTATTGAAGAGCTGAGGTCATAAAGTAACTAACTTAGCCAAAAGCTAAGGAGAGAAGGCACCTTTGGAGAGAAGAGATGATAGAAAATACTCAAACTATGCAACCACAAAGACTAGATCAGCAAAAATAGTTGAAAAGGTAGTAAAGCCTCTATCTGATATTTCACCATAGTATAACATCCATGAGTTCCACTGAAATTGGAGGAATTTACACCCTTTTGAAGACTTTTTTTCTCTTTTCTTTTTTTCTTTCTTTCTTTTTTTTAAGAACTCCAACAGTTGTCCAAAAACAATATCAGAAAAAAACTTGAAGAAATATTTATGGGCTTGAGGAAGTGAACCGCTCTGTCAGGTAGATCAGAAATATTGCCTGATCCACAGATTATTCTCCTTTCTCCACTGCAGCTTCATTCTAGGAGGCAGAGGAACCGAAGCACTGCTTCTAAGATATAGGTGAAATAAAACAAGTAAGGAAATAGAACAAGTAAGGATTAAAAAAAAAATTATTGGGCTGGGGATGTGGCTCAAGAGGTACCGCGCTCACCTAGCACGTGTGAGGCACTGGGTTCGATTCTCAGCACCACATAAAAATATATTGAGTCCACCTAAAAAAAAAAAACCTAAAAAATAAATATAAAAACATTATTTCTTACCAAAGAACATGGATAAATGCTGTGACCACAATTTCAGCCTGAGAAAATAAACAAACCAAAAAACTAAAAGGCCATGCCCATGAGATCCAGGAGCATAATTTTTCCTCAACGTGTAAGGCTTAATCAGAAGCACAGAAATGAAAATTCACCCCAATTTAATTAAAAGGATGAGCACTGGCTAATAATAGCAGAAAACAGTTGGCTGAAGTTCAAGAGATATCTTTTCTGAAGCACAGTGTCAAGGGAAGATGTGAAACTCTGAAATAAACAGATAATTGCTTGGAAAAGATAAACTACATACTGTTTTAGTCAGCTTTTTCAACACCGTGACCAAACTACCCAACAAGAGCAACCTAAGGGACGAAAAGTGTGATTTGTATTGGGGGCTTATGGTTTTAGTGGTCTTAGTCCATACAGGGCCAACTTGATTGCTGTGAGCCCAAGATGAGACAGCACTTCAAGGTGGAAGGGCCACAAAGCTTCTCAGTTCATGGTGGCCAGGAAGCAGACAGGGGAAGAGGCCATAGAGAAGGTACTTACCATCTCCAGTCATGACCCACCTGCCTATGGTTATCACTCAGCCAGCCCATGAAAACTAGGATGGAGTAATTAAATTATATCTCTCACAGTCTAATCATTTCACCTCTGAACATTCCTGCATTAGCAGGAGCTTTTGGAGGACACATACTATCAAAAGCATATAATAACCATAGCAATCACTTTTATAGGAATTTGAATACTCTGGTGCACTTATGTGCCATAGAAATAAGGTATCTCACAATCAATTTCCAGTTATATTAACTCAAACTTAAACTCAAATGCCCTAGGTAAAGCTCTATCAGAAGGAGAAGAATGACCATTTTTCAGGAATAAAATGCAGTAGTCTTTGGTATACTATAAAGACTTCAATCACACAATAAAAATTTATAGTACATGCAAATTATGTTAAAAAATTATGATCAGAGGCTGGGGTTGTAGCTCAGTGGTAGAGTGTTTACCTAGCATATGTGAAGTACTGGGTTCGATGCTCAGCACCACATAAAAGTAAAGAACATAAAGATCCATTGACAACTAATTTTTTTTAAAATTATGATAAGAATCATTCTACAAAAAGACAGATTTTATAGTTTCAAGAATTTTAAATAATGATGACTTATATGTTAAGGGATTTAAGAGAAAAAATAGAGAACATACCAATTAATGTGGCCGTGTTCAGCAGAGAAATGGAAACTATAAAAGATAATCAAATGGAAACACCAAAAATGAAAAAAAATTAACTTTAATACAGATGATGAATGCTTTCAGTATACTCAAAACAGCTAAAGAAAGAATCTGTAAATTTGAAAAATCCAATAGAAATTATTCAAACTGAAACACAAACAAATAAAAAGAGTACAATAATAAAAAAAATCAAGGCCAAACATGTACAAACTATGGAAAAATATCACAAATATTTTAAAATGTGAATTTATGATATCTGAAGACAGAAAACAATTTTTTTTTTCCAAAAAGGCTGGCATCAAAACACAGACACAAAAATATTAGAAAATGCTGTGCAGGAAAAATAGAAAAGAAGCAATATAATAAAATGAAAACCCACATATACATTATAAGTATCATACACAAACTTCTAAAAAATAAAAATGAGACAAACTTAAAATCAGCTAGAGAAAAATAAAAATATTTTATACAGAAGATTAGCATTACAGTATAATTCTCAGAAGCTATAAAATACAGATTGAAAAAGAAGAGTAGCATCATTTAATGACTGAAATAACCCCTTTACCCAAACTGTCAACTACGATTTCAAAAATCCAGAGAAACAAATGTTAGAACACTTCTCAGGAAAAACAAACAAACAAACAAAAAACCTTCATAATTCATTGCCAACAAACTTAAAAGGAGGGTTATTATGGCATCAAATTAAAATTTGGATCTACACAAAGAAATGAACATTGCTGCAAATAAAATTATGAAAAATTGAATTAAATCCACATTTTCCTTGGTTTAATTGTTCTACATATAACTGACTTCTAAAGCAAAACAGTTCAGTCTTTGTTTGTGTTTGTTGTGATTATGATTTAAAATCCATGACAATAAGCACAATAATGAGACAGAGAAAATGGGATTTTACCACTGAAAATTTTACAGGTGAGGTGACATAAACTCTGAAGGTAGACAAAGACTATGTTAAAATGGTATAAATGACATGTAAGAAAAAGACTAAAGTAAAACAGAAAGAAAAAGTGTTCTGAAATACACCTGCTTAAGAAAAAATTGGAAAAAGGAAAAAAAAGACACACAAACACATGAGACAAATAGAAAATAGTCAGCAAGATTATATATTATAATTCAATTCTATTAATAGTCACATAAAATGTGGTTAGTGTTAATAAATTAGTTTAAAGGCAGGGCTGGGGTTATGGCTCAGCTGTAGAGCACTTGCCTAGCACATGTGAGGCCCTGGGTTCGATCCTCAGCACCACACAAAAAATAAATACATAAAGTAAAGGTATTGTGCTCAACCACAACTAAAAAATAAATATTAAAGAGAATCAGTTTAAAGACAGACATTGATAGATTGTGTAAAAAGACAAAAACCAATTATAAGTCATCTACCATGCTAACACTAACCCAAAGAAAACTTATGAAGCTATATTAATATCAATGAAGTCAGAACAGGCCCAGCGGCCTGCTGAGGGGCAGAGCCGCCCCCTACCCCATCACCCCGCGCCTGCCAGGTAGGTGGAACTGTGACCACCATCAGAAAAGGCCCAGTGGCCCGCGGAGGGGCAGAGCTGCCAACCACTTCTGCAAGGTAGGAGGGCCTGGGACCCACCGGCAGAACAGGCGCAGCGGCCTGCTGAGAGGCAGAGCCGCCCCCTCCCCCCGCGCCGGCAAGGTAGACGGAACTGTGACCACCCACAGAACAGGCCCAGCGGCCTGCTGAGGGGCAGAGCTGCCCCCTACCCCACCCCACCCCCGCGCCTGCCAGGTAGGCAGAACTGTGACCACTGTCAGAAAAGGCCCAGTGGCCCGTGGAGGGGCAGAGCTGCCAACCACTCCTGCAAGGTAGGCGGGCCTGTGACCCACCGGCAGAACAGGAGCAGTGGCCTGCTGAGAGGGAGAGCCGCCCCCCCCACCCCCCGAGCCTGCAAGGTAGGCGGAACTGTGACCACCAACAGAACAGGCCAGACCTGCAATCGACAAACAGAACAGGCCCAGTGGCCTGCGAAAGGGTAGAGCCGCCACCCACCCCCGCGCCTGCAAGGTAGGCGGACCTGCGACCCACCGGCAGAACAGCCCCAGAGGCCTGTAGAGGGGCAGTGCCGCTGCCTGCGCTGCAAAGTAGGCAGAACTGCGACCACCGACAGAACAAGCCTAGTGGCCCGCAGAGGGGCAGAGCCGCCACCCGCGCCTGCAAGGTAGGCGGACCTGCTACCGACCGGCAGAACAGGCCCAGCGGCCTGCCGGCGTGGTAGGCACATTGCCCCAATTGGAGGAGGGGCAGAGCCGCCACCCGCGCCTGCGAGGGAGACTTTGCAACTATACAAGACCAATATAAATATATAGGGGGAAAATTCAATAGCACAAAGTTTCACCAAGCAGAAAGAAACACGAACAGCATGAAGAGACAAGGAAAGAAAGGACCACAAGCAATGCAGGTCAACGCAACGTTAGAAGAGGTAATAGCTGCAGCAGATGGAATGTCAGATAAAGAATTCAGGATATACATGCTTCAGATGATCTGGAGTCTCAAGGAAGACATCAGACAGCAAAATCAGACAATGAAAGATCACTTTGACAATGAATTACATAAACAAATCCAAGAAGCAAAAGATCAACTATACAGGGAGATAGAGGTTATAAAAAACAAACAAACAGAAATCCTAGAAATGCAGGAAGCAATAAACCAACTTAAAAACTCAATGGAGAATACTACCAGCAGAGTAGAACACTTAGAAGATAGAACATCAGACAAGGAAGATAAAGTATTTCAACTGGAAAAGAACATAGACAGCTCAGCAAGACTGTTAAGAAACCATGAGCAGAACATCCAAGAAATATGGGATAACATCAAGAGACCAAATTTAAGAGTCATTGGGATACAGGAAGGGACAGAGTTTCAAACCAAAGGAATGAGCAATCTATTCAATGAAATAATACGAGAAAACTTCCCAGACTTGAAGAATGAGACAGAATCCCAAATCCTAGAAGCCTACAGGACGCCGAATGTGGAAAATCATAAGAGACCCACACCTAGACACATTATAATGAAGATGCCCAACATACAGAATAAGGAGACAATTTTAAAAGCTACAAGAGAAAGGAAGCAGATTACATTAAGGGGTAAGCCAATCAGGATAACAGCTGATCTCTCAACACAGACTCTGAAAGCTAGAAGATTCTGGAATAACATATTTCAAACACTGAAAGAAAATGGGTTCCAACCAAGAATTGTGTATCCAGCGAAATTAAGCTTCAGGATGGAAGATGAAATTAAAACCTTCCACGATAAACAAAAGTTAAAAGAATTTGCAGCTAGAAAACCATCTCTTCAAAACATCCTCGGTAAAACATTACAGGAGGAGGAAATGGAAAATAACAATGAAAACCAACAGTGGGAGGTAGGACAGTAAAGGGGGGAAATAATCAAAGAGGAAAACAAACCATGTTTAGTAACATAAATAAACAAATATGGCTGGAAGAACAACCCATATCTCAATAATAACCCTAAATGTTAATGGCTTAAACTCACCAATTAAGAGACACAGGCTAGTAGAATGGATCACAAAACAAGACCCATCAATATGCTGCCTACAGGAGACGCATTTGATAGGAAAAGACATACATAGGCTGAAGGTGAAAGGTTGGGAAAAATCATATCACTCATATGGACTTCAGAAACAAGCAGGTGTGTCCATACTCATATCAAATAAAATAGATTTCAAGCCCAAGTTAATCAAAAGGGATAAAGAGGGACACTACATACTGCTCAAGGGAACCATACACCAACAAGACATAACAATCATAAATATATATGCCCCTAACAATGGTGCAGCTATGTTCATCAAACAAACTCTTCTCAATTTCAAGAGTCTAATAGACCACCATACAATAATCATGGGAGACTTCAACACACCTCTCTCACCAATGGACAGATCTTCCAAAAAAAGTTGAATAAGGAAACTATAGAACTCAGTAACACAATTAATAACCTAGACTTAATTGACATATATAGAATATACTCCCCAACATCAAGCAGTTACACTTTTTTCTCAGCAGCACATGGATCCTTCTCAAAAATAGATCACATATTATGTCACAGGGCAACTCTTAGACAATATAAAGGAGTAGAGATAATACCATGCATCTTATCTGATCATAATGGAATGAAACTGAAAATCAATGATAAAAGAAGGAAGGAAAAAGCATACATCACTTGGAGAATGAACAATAGGTCACTGAATGATCAATGGGTTATAGAAGACATCAAGAAGGAAATTAAAAAATTCTTAGAGATAAATGAAAACACAGACACAACATATCGCAATCTATGGGACACATTGAAAGCAGTTCTAAGAGGAAAATTCATTGCTTGGAGTTCATTCCTTAAAAAAAGAAAAAAACAACAAATAAATGATCTCATACTTCATCTCAAAATCCTAGAAAAAGAAGAGCAAAACAACAGCAAAAGAAGTAGAAGGCAAGAAATAATGAAAATCAGAGCTGAAATTAATGAAATCGAAACAAAAGAAACAATTGAAAAAATTGACAAAACTAAAAGTTGGTTCTTTGAAAAAATAAACAAAATCGACAGACCCTTAGCCATGCTAGCGAAGAGAAGAAGAGAGAGAACTCAAATTACTAGCATACGGGATGAAAAAGGCAATATCACAACAGACACTTCAGAAATACAGAAGATAATCAAAAATTATTTTGAATCCTTATACTCCAATAAATTAGAAGATAGTGAAGGCATAGATAAATTTCTTAAGTCATATGATCTGCCCAGATTGAGTCAGGAAGATATAGACAACCTAAACAGACCAATATCAATCGAGGAAATAGAAGAAACCATCAAAAGACTACCAACTAAGAAAAGCCCAGGACCGGATGGGTATACAGCAGAGTTTTACAAAACCTTTAAAGAGGAACTAATACCAATACTTTTCAAGCTACTTCAGGAAATAGGAAAAGAGGGAGAACTTCCAAATTCATTCTACGAGGCCAACATCACCCTGATACCTAAACCAGACAAAGACACTTCAGAGAAAGAAAACTACAGACCAATATCTCTAATGAACCTAGATGCAAAAATCCTCAATAAAATTCTGGCGAATCTGATACAAAAAATATCAAAAAAATTGTGCACCATGATCAAGTAGGATTCATCCCTGGGATGCAAGGCTGGTTCAATATACGGAAATCAATAAATGTTATTAACCACATCAATAGACTTAAAAATAAGAACCATATGATCATCTTGATAGATGCGGAAAAAGCATTCGACAAAGTACAGCATCCCTTTATGTTCAAAACTCTAGAAAAACTAGGGATGACAGGAACATACCTCAATATTGTAAAAGCAATCTATGCTAAGCCTCAGGCTAGCATCATTCTGAATGGAGAAAAACTGAAGGCATTCCCTCTAAAATCTGGAACAAGACAGGGATGCCCTCTCTCACCACTTCTGTTCAACATAGTTCTCGAAACACTGGCCAGAGCAATTAGACAGATGAAAGAAATTAAAGGCATAAAAATAGGAAAAGAAGAACTTAAATTATCACTATTTGCTGATGACATGATTCTATACCTAGCAGACCCAAAAGGGTCTACAAAGAAACTATTAGAGCTAATAAAAGAATTCAGCAAAGTGGCAGGATATAAAATCAACACGCATAAATCAAAGGCATTCCTGTATATCAGCGACAAATCCTCTGAAATGGAAATGAGGACAACCACTCCATTCACAATATCTTCAAAAAAAATAAAATACTTGGGAATCAACCTAACAAAAGAGGTGAAAGACTTATACAATGAAAACTACAGAACCCTAAAGAGAGAAATAGAAGAAGATCTTAGAAGATGGAAAAATATACCCTGTTCATGGATAGGCAGAACTAACATCATCAAAATGGCGATATTACCAAAAGTTCTCTATAGGTTTAATGCAATGCCAATCAAAATCCCAACAGCATTTCTTGTAGAAATAGAGAAAGCAATCATGAAATTCATATGGAAAAATAAAAGACCCAGAATAGCAAAAACAATGCTAAGCAGGAAGTGTGAATCAGGCGGTATAGCGATACCAGACTTCAAACTATACTACAGAGCAATAGTAACAAAAACAGCATGGTACTGGTACCAAAACAGGCAGGTGGACCAATGGTACAGAATAGAGGACACAGAAACCAATCCACAAAACTACAACTATCTTATATTTGATAAAGGGGCTAAAAGCATGCAATGGAGGAAGGATAGCATCTTCAACAAATGGTGCTGGGAAAACTGGAAATCCATATGCAACAAAATGAAACTGAATCCCTTTCTCTCGCCATGCACAAAAGTGAATTCAAAATGGATCAAGGAGCTTGATATCAAATCAGAGACACGCCGTCTGATAGAAGAAAAAGTTGGCTACGATCTACATACTGTGGGGTCGGGCTCCAAATTCCTCAATAGGACACCCATAGCACAAAAGTTAATAACTAGAATCAACAAATGGGACTTACTCAAACTAAAAAGTTTTTTCTCAGCAAAAGAAACAATAAGAGAAGTAAATAGGGAGCCTACATCCTGGGAACAAATCTTTACTCCTCACACTTCAGATAGAGCCCTAATATCCAGAGTATACAAAGAACTCAAAAAATTAGACAATAAGAGAACAAACAACCCAATCAACAAATGGGCCAAGGACCTGAACAGACACTTCTTAGAGGAGGACATACAATCAATCAACAAGTACATGAAAAAATGCTCACCATCTCTAGCAGTCAGAGAAATGCAAATCAAAACCACCCTAAGATACCATCTCACTCCAGTAAGATTGGCAGCCATTATGAAGTCAAACAACAAGTGCTGGCGAGGATGTGGGGAAAAGGGTACACTTGTACATTGCTGGTGGGACTGCAAATTGGTGCAGCCAATTTGGAAAGCAGTATGGAGATATCTTGGAAAGCTGGGAATGGAGCCACCATTTGACCCAGCTATTCCCCTTCTCGGTCTATTCCCTAAAGACCTAAAAAGAGCATGCTACAGGGACACTGCTACATCGATGTTCATAGCAGCACAATTCACAATAGCAAGACTGTGGAACCAACCTAGATGCCCTTCAATAGACGAATGGATAAAAAAAAATGTGGCATTTATACACAATGGAGTATTACTCTGCATTAAAAAATGACAAAATCATGGAATTTGCAGGGAAATGGATGGCATTAGAGCAGATTATGCTAAGTGAAGCTAGCCAATCCCTAAAAAACAAATGCCAAATGTCTTCTTTGATATAAGGAGAGTAACTAAGAACAGAGTAGGGACGAAGAGCATGAGAAGAAGATTAACATTAAACAGGGATGAAAGGTGGGAGGGAAAGGGAGAGAGAAGGGAAATTGCATGGAAATGGAAGGAGACCCTCAGGTTTATACAAAAGTACATACAAGAGGAAGTGAGGGGAAAGGGAAAAATAATACAAGTGGGACAAATGAATGACAGTAGAGGGGGCAGAGAGAGAAGAGGGGAGGGAAGGGGAGGGGAGGGGGGATAGTAGAGGATAGGAAAGGCAGCAGAACACAACAGACACTAGTATGGCAATATGTAAATCAATGGATGTGTAACTGATGTGATTCTGCAATCTGTATATGGGGTAAAAATGGGAGCACATAACCCACTTGAATCAAAGGTTGAAATATGATATATCAAGAACTATGTAATGTTTTGAATAACCAACAATAAAAAATTAAAAACAAGAACAATTCAAAAAAAAAATACTCTTCGCTTTTCTAACTACTTATTTATGTATGGCTGAATTTTCCTCACATTTGAAATAAAACATATTTTATTAGATTGAATGTGAGAGTAGATATGAGAATGTGTCATCTATTAAACCAAGCATTAAAGAGATCAGAAAATTTACACAATTTTTGGACAAGAAGTTATTTTTAATTAAAAATACTTATATTGCCATGTAATTTCTTACTTTTAAATGAATTTATAAGCATTTGAGAGATTTCTCAGCTTTAATTTCTATTACAGTAAACACAGCAAACATAACCCACATAAACAAGCCCTCTTGGGAGTCCTTAATAATTTATCAATGTAAAAAGAGATGCTGAGACCAAAGGGTTTCAGAACTGCTATTCCAGACTGCACTCTAATACTAAGTAACAATTAAAGCTGTATAATTTGAAAAGCCAAACTTGTCCCAAAACTATTCTCCTATTGTTAATCCATGACAGAAAAAGCCACTCAGAATTTAACAATGACCTCAACCATCATTCTAGCAATCTTTGCTACAAAATGACTAAACCATTTTATTTTGAGACATGAGCTTTTTAAGGGCCTTTAAAAAAGATTGATATTTAAAATTTTTAAATAGCTTCAAATTATAAAAATATAATTTTACAAATGGTTTATAAAATGCTATGAAAAATTATGAAATTTTCATTATTAAATACACTTTTATTATTATTATAAAAAAATTTCCCTAGGATTACAAGCATCCCAGGATAATTGTTAAGAAACTGTAGCTGATAATCAAATAATTTTAAAAGCAAAATTATAAAAAAAAAGAAAACAACTTTTGTTTCTTATGTAGCCAAAATAAAAATGTTTAATGAGGGCTGGGGGTTGTAGCTCAATGGTAACGTGCTTGCCTAGTATATGTGAGGCACTGGGTTTCATTCTCAGCATCACATATAAAAAAAAATGAATAAAGGTCCATCAATAACTAATAAATTTTAAAAAAAAATAATTAAGTGATGCACTTTAATAATGCTGATATGACAGAGCTTAGTGGTCTCGGAAAGAGTAATTACCTAAAGTGTACTAAAGTCTGTAAATGACTCCACTCCTATAAACACCAAAATAACTTGTTAAATGAAAAATGTTGAATTATGTCCCATCTGATTCAAATGTATGATATGTCAAGGTCATTGTACTGTCATGTGTAACTAATTAAAACAAATAAAAAATAATACAAAAAAAAGAAAAAAAAATCAATGAAGTAGACTATAGAATAAAGAAACTTATTAGAATTTTTTAAAAGGGCATTATATAATGATACAGTGGTTAAATTCCACAACAATTATGAATGTATATGCAATTATATATAGTGATACAAAATGCATAAGGAAATAGCTAGAGATTTGTAAAGAAAAATTAAGCAAGCACAATTGTATTTGCAATGTTTTATATCTGAAGATTTCATCAGTGATTGATAGACTGAGTAACCATGAAATTATGACAGATATAGAAGCACTATGCAAGACCCTTCATCAACTAACCTATTTGACATTATAAGCCATTTCATCCAAAGATACAGGATGCACACTATTTTCAAGCATAAAGTTAATCATTACCATGGTAAATAAAACTTTAGGCTATAAATGAAATCTCAAAACAGTACAAACATATCAACCATGAAAAGCATGTTTATGGACAAAAATTGAATGACAACAAAAATTAAAACAGAAACATGTTTTAAAAATCTATTTGTAAATTAAGCAATACACTTCTGTATAATCCCTGTGATAGAGAAGTAATATCAAGAGCAATTTAAAAGCACTTTGAACTGAACAAGAACGAAAATAAAACATCTTAATCCATTCATCTATTTAAGGACATTGTTGATTCCACAGTTAGCTATTGTGAATTGAGCTGCTATAAACATTGATGTGGCTGTGTTACTATAGTATGCTGATTTTATTTTATTAATTAATTTATTTTTTTATTAGTTGCTCAAAACATTACAATGATCTTGACATATCATATATCATACATTTGATTCAAATGGGGTATGAATTCTTATTTTTTCCCTCGTGTACAGATTGCAGGATCACATTGGTTATACAGCCACGTTTATACATACTGCCATATTAGTGTCTGTTGTATTCTGCTGATTTTAAGTGCTTTTGGTATAAATCTAGGAGAAGGATAGCTGGGTCAAATGGTGGTTCCATTCCCAGTGTTCTAAAAGAATCTCCATACTGCTTTCCAGATTGGTTGCACCAATTTGCAGTTCTACTAGCAATGTATGAGTGTGCCTTTCCCCCCACATCCTTGCTAACACTTATTGCTCTTTGTATTATTGCTAACTGCCACTCTGACTGGCATGAGATGAAATCTTAAAGTAGTTTTGATTTGCATTTCTGTAATTGCTACATATGTTGAACAATTTTTATGTATTTGTTGATCAATTTTATATCTTCTTCTGAGAAGTGTCTCTTCATCTCCTCAGCCCATTTATTGATTGGGTTGTTTGTTAGGTGTTACATTTTTTGAGTTCTTTATATATCCTGGAGATTAGTGCTCTATCTAACATACATGGAGCAAAAGTTTGCTACCAAAATATAGGCTCTTTCTTTACCTCATTGATTTTTTCTTTTGCTGAGAAGAAACTTTTTAGCTTGAATCCATCCAATTTATTGAGTCTTGATTTTATTTCTTGCACTTTAAGAGTCTTGTTAAGGAAGTCAGTGCCTAATCCAATGTGATGAAGATTTGGACCTAGTTTTTCCTCTACTAAATACAGGGTCACTGATCTGATTCCTAAGTCCTTGGTCCACTTTAAGTTGAGTTTTGTGCCTGGTGAAAGATAGAAGTTCAGTTTCATTTTGCTGCATATGAATTTCCAGTTATGGCATTTGCAGGTAAATGGATGGAGTCGGAGAATATCAGCTAAGCAAAATAAGCCAATCCCAAAAAAACAAGAGCCAAATATTCTCTCTCATAAGTGGACACTGATCCATAATGGTGTGGGGGGGGCATGGGAAAAATGAAGAAACTTTGTGCGAAGGGGAGGGAAAGAGGGAAAGAAGGCATGGGGACAGGAAAGATGTGGAATGAGATGAACATCATTAACCTAGGTACATGTATGCCTGCACATATGATGTGATGCTGCATTGTGTACAACTAGAGAAAAGGAAAGTTGTGCTGCAATTGTGTACAATGAATCACAATGCATCATCAATATTTACATTAGAATATATAAAAGTCTTAATGCAAAGATTCCATTCTAATAAAACCACAAAAGAAGAGCAAAATAAACCAAATCACTCAGAAAATGAAAATAATAAAGATAAGGGCAGAAGTCTATAAAATTGAAAGTGTAAATAATAGAAAAATTAATCTCTAAGTAGTTTTATGAAAAGGTCTGTATATTCAAAATCCTCCAGTTATACTGGCTAAATAAAGAAGCTACTAATTAAAAATATCTATAATAAAAGGAAGATATCATTACAGATTTTAAAGTCATTAAAAGGAAGAAAAGGATATAGCACAAGCAATCTAAACCCATAGCTTCAAGACATTATATGGAAAACATATATTCTTTGAAATAAAAATTATGTTAAAATTAATTCAAGAATAAATAAATAACATGAAAAATCATATATATATATATATATATATATATTTTAATTAAATTCACAGTTTAAACCTTCGTGAAGAACAAGTCCAAAGCTTGTGCTTTCACTGGTGAATTTCACCTATCATTTATGAAAGAATCCTACATCTTCTGTTTTAGAAAATACAAGATAATGAAATACTTCTTAACCCATCGTATAAACCTAGAATTATCATAAGAGCAAAACAAGGAAAACTAACATCTGCATGAGTCTACACAAGAGGAAAAACACAAATCCTCACCTGAGAAATTCATAGCCAACAATCTAGAGGTGAAGGACTCAATACTTCTCCCTAATATCAGGAACAATAAAATATATATTCTAGTCTGGGCTATTAGACCAAAAGTTACAAGAGAAATGGCATAGAGAATGGAAAGGAATTGAAAACTCTCTCCATGTGTACATGTGTACATGATGCAATTTTATAGACTCCTAAGAAAGCCACTAAAAGTAAACTATAAAACTAATAATGCTTTAGTTCAAAAGCTTGCCAGAAACAAGACAAACATAGAAAATATAATAATTTTACCCTTCTTTAATAACAAACAAACCCAAAGTGAAATAAACAAAAACAATTCCAGTGGAAATTGCCTTAAAAATAAAATACTTAAGAATAAATTTTAATAGGAACAATAATTATATTTTGAAAACTACATTGTAAAAAACACTGTTAAAAGAAACTGAGGAAAACCCAAACATACAAAGACATTCCATGTTCATGTATCAAAAGACTTCAGCTTGTTAAGGTGTTGATATATTCAGTGATCATAAAATTTGTATAGAAACTCAAAGTATCATGAATTTTCAAAAAAAATAACATCATTGAAATACTTCCAACTTCTTCATTTAAAAAAGAATTTCCAGAAAGCTACATTTATCAAGAAATGAATCCCCTAATAGGGTTTAACTGAGTAGTAACTCTAGCAGACATGTAGCTGGACATAGTGGTGCACACCTGTAATCCCAGCCACTCAAGAGACTAAGGTAGAAGAAATACAAGTTCAAGACCAACCTTATCAACTTAGGTGACCCTTTGCAACTTAGCATGACCCTATCTTAAAATAAATAAATAGATAGATAAATAAATAAATAAATAAATAGGGTTGGAGATGTTACTCAATGTAACAGTGCCCCTGGGTTTAATCCCCAGTACTAAAGAGAGGACAAAAAAGAAAACGGAAAAAAGAGAAAAGAAAAAGAAAAAGTAGACATGAAAGACTTATAAATCAATGGGATAGAATAGAAAGTTCAGGAATCTATTCTCACATTTATGCTCATATTGATTTCCAAATAAGCTAGCATGCCATTTTGATGGTGAAGAAAAGAGTAGCTTCAACAAATGTACTGAAACAACTACCTATTTACACACAAAAATGGAATATCTGTACCTTACATCATATATCAAAATCAACTCAGAAGTGAATCGAAGACCTATATGTATGAGCTAGAATTTTTAAATGATTAGAAGAAAATCAGGTATAATCTTCATAATACTGGGTTAATGATGATTTATTAAATGTGATACAATATGCAGAAGAAACACAAATAAAAGCAAGATACATTGTTCACTAGCAAAAGTAAAAAATAAATCTATTGTGCATCAATAGACACCATCAGTAGATTTGAAAGGACAAGTCATGTAAAGAAAAAAATACTTATAAATCATATATCTGAAAAGGGACTTGAATCTAGACTATATAGATGGCAACTATAACTCTAGAACAAAAAGATAACTCAATTTAAAAAAATGAAAAGATTGCAACACACTTTATTGAGCACAAATAGCTTATGAGCACATGAAAAAAAATGTTTGGCATCCATGGCCATTGCGAATTTTTGTGGTCATCTCACAGTGACCAGATGGACTCTCACATAAAGTTTAGCTCAGTTGTCAAGATTAATAACACATAGCCTGAGGAGGTAAGAAAGATTTATTATTTACATAATGAAGCTATCTAGAAATGCATGGTAAGCCTCTCAAGGTAGTCTACAAATGACTTTAGAGAGTAAGAAAAGGATACTGATTTGGAGTTACTGTGGTAGTTACAAGGTCTTATGGTTTAGATATTAAGTGTCCCCCAAAAGTTCATGTGGCTGCATCATTGTAGTATGTTGATTTTTAAGTCCTTGGGTATAAACTGAGGAGTGTGGTAGCTGAATCAAATGGCATTCCATTCCATGTGTGAGACAATGCTAGAAAGCGTAGAGGTAAAAATTATTGGATCATGGCAGTAATCCAATCAGTAAATGAATCCCCTAGTAGGGATTAACTGAGTGTAACTCTAGGCTGGGAAGTTGTGACTGTAGGAGGTGGGTCATAGGGGAAATGCCTTTGGGATAGGTATTTGGTGAGCTGAGCTTAGTCTTTCTGTCTCTCTGCTTCTGATGTGATGTCCTAGGCTACTTTCCTCTGCCACACTCTTCCACCATGATTTTCTGCCTCACCTTGAGCCCCAAGGAGTGGACATGCTGTCTATGGACTGAGACCTCTGAAACCATGAGCCCCAAATAAACATCTCCTTCTATAAACTGTTTTTTTTTTTGTTGTTGTTGTTGTTGTTTGTGTATTTGTTTGTTTTTCAGGTCTTTCAGGCACAGCAGCAAAAAAAGCTGATTAAAACATGGAATAATGCTGGTTAACTTTCCCATCCACGAACAAGGGGTTACATGGTGTGAAACTTCGGTCCGTTTCAAAGGAAGACAGTGTCCAGGTTTTTTTGTTGGTAGTGGTGCTGTTTTATTTTGCTTTTTTGTTTGTTTTGTTTGTTTTTCAACTTGCTCAGATACAGTGCAGAGAGGAAGAGAAAGGGACTTAATAGCTATCAAGGTCAAATATAAAAACAGATTCAGAATGTTTACTACAAATCAAAACCACAGTGAAATACCACTTCACATCCAGTACCATAGCTCTAATCAACAAGAAAATATAACAAGTGTTTGCAAGAAAATGGAGAAATTGTATCACTTGTCAAATGCTGGTGGGGATGTAACATGGTTCCATCATTGTGGAAAATAGCTTGGCAGTTTCAAACAGTTCTATATAAAGTTACCATATGGCCCAGCAATATCACCCTTAGGTATGTATCCAAGAGAAATGAAAACATATTCACATAAAATTTGTATGCGAACTATTAACAGCACTATTTATATACTAACTAAAAAGTGAGAATAACTCAAATGTCCATCGACTCATAAATAAATAGAATATACTGTATTCATGTAGCTAAATATTATTAGTAATAAACAGAAACTTGCTCAATGCTTATGAACCTTGGGAACATTATGCCACAAAAATCAGCAATCACAGTAGGCCACCCATGTGGGATTCCATTTATATAATTCCAAAATAGGCAATTTTTTTTTTTTCCTTTTGGTACTGGGGATTGAACCCATGGATGCTTAACCACTGAGCAACATCCCCAGCCCTTTATTTATTTGTTTGTTTGTTTTTACATGTTCCAATTAGTTCCAATTCTACCAACACAGTAGAATGCATTTTGATGCATTGTACACAAATGGAGCATAACTTCTCTTTCCTCTGGCTGTACATGGTGCTTAGTTACACCAGTAGTGTAAACATAATATATAGGGTAATAATATCTGTTTTGCTCTACTGTCTTTCCCATCCTCACAGCTCCACCCCTCCCCTCTCTCCCCTCTGCACAATCCAAATTTCCTTCATTTTTCCCTACGCCCTGCCTGCCCCCACTGTGGATCAGCATCTGCTTATCAGAGAAAACATTTGGCCTTTGATTTTTTGGAATTGGCTTATTTTGTGATAACTAAGGGATGATATTCTCTAATTCCATCCATTTATCTACAAATGCCCTAATTTCATTCTTTGTAAGGCTGAGTAATATTCCATTGTGTATATATATCACAGTTACTTTATCCAGTCATCCATTAAAGGGCATCCAGGTTGGTTCCATAGCTTAGCTATTGTGACTTAAGCTGCTATAAACATTGATGTGGCTGCATCATTATAATATTATGAATTTTAAGTCCTTGGGTATAAACTGAGGAGTGCGGTAGCTAAATCAAATGGCGTTCCATTCCAAGTTTTCTGAGAAATCTCCATACTATTTTCCATAGTGGTTGCACCAATTTTCAGTCTGACCAGCAATGTATGAGTGTACCTATTTCCCCCACATCCTCGCCAACACTTATTACTGCTTGTATGCTTGATGTTTGTCATTCTGACTGGAATGAGTTGAAATCTTAGAGTAGTTTCAATTTGCATTTCTCTAATTGCTAGATGTTGAACATTTTTTCATGTTTGTTGATCAATTGTATTTATTCTTCTGTGAAGGGTCCATTCAGTTCCTTTGCCCATTTATTGATTGGGTTATTTGGTTTTCTTTTGGTGGTAAATTTTTTGAGTTCTTTATATATCCTGGATATTAATGATCTACCTGGTGGGTGCGATAAAGATTCTCTCCCATTCTGTAGGCTCTCTCTTCATGTTATTGATTGTTTCCTTTGCTAACAAGAAGCTTTTTAGTTTGAATCCATCCCATTTATTGATTCTTTATTTTATTTCTTGCACTTTAGGAGTCTTGTTGAGGAAGTCAGATCCTAGGTCTACATGATGAAGATTTGGACCTACTTTACTTCTATTAGGCACAGGATCTCTGTTCTAGTGCCTAAGTTATTTTTTTAATGTTTTATTTAGAGACAAGATCTCTCTGAGTTGCTTATGGTCTTGCTGAATTGCTAAGGCTGACTTTGAACTTGCCATCCTCCTGCCTCAGCCTCCTGAGCAGCTGGGATTACAGGCATGCATCACCATGTCCAAACAAAATAGGCAAATTTATAGACAAAGAAAATAGACCCACAGTTTCTTAGTGATAAGGGAAGAGGACTGTTGGCAGCAGCTAAAGGGTGTGGGGTTTCTTTTGAGGATCACAAAGGTATTCTAAAATTTATTGAGCTGATAACTGCAAATCTTTACTAAAAGCCATTCAGTGGTACACCTTAATTGGGTTAAAGGTACAATATGTGAATTAAGTCTCAATAAAAATATTCATTAAAAATAATAATAATCTTCAACCTTTATTTCACACCTCATATAAAAATTAATTCAAATTGCTTATTGAGTTACACATAAAACCTACAGCAATAAAATTTCTAGAAGTAAGCAGAGGAAAAAAAAAAAATCTGTAACTTCAAATTAGCCATAGTTGTTAGATATAACACACAAAGTATCATGCATTAAAAAAAGAAAGCATGATAAATTGAATTGTACTTATTTAAAACTTTTTTTAGAGAATAGTCATCCTTTGCTAAAGAGAATGGAAAATGTCATGGCCACTTCAGAAAAAGTTCTCTGTTCTTTATAAAACTAAACATGTTCCCACCATATGATACAGAAATTCCACTTCCACCCAAGAGGAATGAAATATTGTGTTCACACAAAAATATGTACATGAATGTTTATGGCAGCTTTATTCCTTTTGCACAGAACTGGAAACAACCCAGATGTCTTTCAACCCATGAAAGCATAAACAATCTGTGTGATACAGCTGTACTTAAAATACTGCTCCTATTAAAAGCAACTAACTATTGATTCATGCAACAACTTGGATGGCTCCTAAATGCCTTTTGTGAAGTAAAAGGATCCAGACCCAAAAGGCTACATATTGTCTGATTCCATTTGTATTACACTTATCAAAAGGAATAACTACAGGGAAGAAAACCAGTCAGTGTTTTCCAGGGGAAGGGGGTATACAAAATGATCCACAAATGCATAGTTTGGGGGAAAGTTTGTGATGACAGAAGTGTTCAAATCTGGAAAGCTGTTAGTAGACACATAATTTATTCATTTTTCTAAACTCCACATAACAATACAATTTTGAACATTATTTTGTGCATTTTTTTTTAAAAAAGAAACTAACATATAGAAGTAATTGACTCTTCAAAAGAGTCAAGATTATGAAAGAGAATATAAAAGTGACCCACCATCTGAGGTTGGAAGAGACTAAGGAGATATGACAAGTAAATTCAATGTGGGGTCAAAACCAGCAAAATCCAAGTGAGTTTTATACTTGGGTTAAGCATTCTACCAAAGTTAATTTCTTTATTTAGGTAAATGTCCCATGGTTATAGTAGATGTTAACACAAGAGGAACCTGGATAATGATTACATAGGAACTACAAATCTTTTATAAGTCCAAAATCTTCTCAATTTTTAAAATAACAACCTTTAAAAAGCATTATACTAAGCTAAAGGGTTTTCAAATATATCTCTCCTATATATACTGTCTCATGCAGTTTCAACCATGTGGTAGTCTAATCCTCCACACCCACATTCACACAAAAATATTTATGCCTTAATCCCCAGAACCTGTGAATGTGTTACCTTAAAATAGAAATAAAGATTAAGAAATTCTCTCAGTGGCCATGTGGGGCTATAGTTGCAATTAAATTCTTGTTTGCTAGTATTTTAATATTGGATGATTTTTTTTTCAATTTCATCCTACTTCATTCTGATAGTAATATATTGACTGGAAAGTATTCAAATCTATTTTTTTCTGTTTCTATGCTAACCATTTGCTACAATTTTTAAACTACATGAGTTTGTATTCTTACAGTTCTGTTCATCATGAATCTAAAATCCATTTCACTGGGACAAAATCAACTGTCTAGGACCAGGCTCTCTGCAGACACTTTAGAAGAGAATCTGTTTCCTTGTCTCTGCTAACTTCTGGCTCTGTGTTCCTTGTCTCCCTTAGCTTGTTCCATCTTCAAACCCAGGAACACAGTGTCTTCAAATCTGTCTGCTCTCATCATCACATAATCTTCACTTCTCTCTAGATCTCCAAGTTTGATCCTCCTGCCTCCCTCCTATAGGGGCTCTTGTGATCACATCTGTGGTCACCTGAATCATTCAGGATAATTTTCCTGTCTGCAAAATCCTTTTGCAATGAATTTTTTTTTTTTTATCTCTGTGTGTGAACTCTTAATATCAGTGGACCCAGAAGTCAAACTTAGTTTGTACTTACGTATAATCTCTGGTGTCTACACTACATAGTCGTAGTGATGACACATTCTATAGTAACAGCACTATAGATTTTCCTATTTGATAGATCAGATCATTGAGAGTTAGTCTTCTAGTAAAGATCTAGGACTAAATAATAAAAAATATTAAATGTATTGCATGAATTTCTGGGAAAATGGCCTATTTTATGAGTAAAATGATGATGTCCAAGGTAAACCTGAGAGAAGTAAGAAGAGCTGTTTCTTCTGACCATTGTGTCACACATGAATATCAATGAGGTGGTGGGGCAGTGGTCAGGTTGTCAGTTGGGAGAAGAACAATAATAATTAGGGCAAACCTCTAGGCCATTTGGGGGCTTAATAAAGTCCATGTTTTTAGACAGGGGCTTGAAGTTCTCAGATTAGAGTGTGTTTCATTATATCTCATTTTGTTTAAGAACCAAATGATTGTCTAAGAGAAATTTCTCGCTAGCCCCATTGGATTATCCAGGAGTAGAAACTCTCATCTGGAAGTCAGTTGCTCTCATCTCCACGTGCTAAAATATCATCAACCTATAATTATATTTTCCATGTAAATCAAAGAGATTCAGATAGCATATTCATATTTTAAACCTCTTGTTTAGTGTATAAGGAGAATGAAGTTAATAATTTAACCTAATATTTCATCATCTTAGAAACAGACATATGTAAGGGCATACCCCTTGACAATAGGTAAAATTTAGTTTCAGAGAAAATTTGATTGAATTAATTTTAAACAAAATAAGTCTGTGAATAGTGAGTGTAGTAGAATTAGAAGTAGAAGTAGAAGAGGAATGAATTAGTGTGCTTAAATATGTTTGAGTATGTCAGGTATGTCAGTGATACCTAGTGAAATAAATATATATATTTGGCCTTATATGCCAGCCTCTTTGTTAACAGTTTGGTATTTTAAATAATGTATTTAGCTAACATCTTTCTCTTTGTGGTTGCTCATCTGAAACTGGATATAGTCTGTATCACTGGGATTGTATCGGTATCATTAAATAAGGCAAAATGTAATGATAATAAAAATAGTGAACTGCATGGGTAGTGCATAAAATATAACATTTTGCTTAAACTATATTTAGAATTTCATTTAAATATGATATTATGTATCATTATTATAAAGTCAACTGTATAAGATCTTGTGGAAAATTCCTAGTTTTGCTAAAATCGGCCCAGCATCTTTGAGTTCAGGAAAGAACCATTATTTCTTTGATGGTTTTATATTTCTAAAATGTCAGATACTAGCCTATCCTAATCTACCTTCACTAGTTCTAACATTCAGCTAGAGTTTAAATTTGAGTTATTCAATTTTACTTTTTCTAGAAATGCAATTTTCTGATTTAAAATTCATGTAATAATATGCATTGAATTGACGAAGAGTTACTAATTAGAGAAGCATCGGGGACTTCTTTCGGTCCTCACAACTATCTGATATGTAATGAGCAGAAAACTGCTCATAATAATGAAAGTCTTTTAGTATTTGAAAAAGAAGGGCTAAATTTAGTAATTTACATTATTCTCAATAGTCTTTTAACACAATGACTATTTTTGTCAACATTTTTATTTTTAAAGCACTTTAGAAATGAAAGTTCTGTGTTACAATTTCTCTATTCCTTAATAGAATCTTAATAAAATAAATCTTGTACATGAAACATCCAATGCATTTATTAAAAATTATTTATAATAGCTATGGTTTGATGATATATATTATCAGTTACTTTTGAAGTTATCTTTCTTGGAAATGCATACTCATGAACAGTCTTGAACCTCACAGTTCTATTATGAATATGTTTATCCCCATTCTACAGACGAGGAAGCCATGACTCGTTTGTTCTAAAATCATATGTTCCATAATTGGTAGAGCCATAATTTAAACACAAACTGAAGTCTTTTCCCATCCTACTTCACATTCTCAGGCAAAACCCGTTAAATAGTGCACTTGATCCATCTTTGTGGTCTGAGTTTTTATCCTCTGTGAACTAGTGAACCGAGTCAGTGCCCTGATTCTTCATATGGATGCAGCAGGTGACTGCTCTTTCTATACTAAAGCATCTTCAGTGTGGTTGACCAAAGATGAGAATTGGAATAGCATCTGGCTCAGACTGGTGCCTTTAGTGAAGAAATATTTCCAAATATATCATGAATAGGAAAAGATCCAACTTCAAGCCTGTAAGTTCTCATTAATAAAGAGAATGTTGGTACATCTGATTTATTGGGAAATCTTTCTTTACCAGAACAGAAATGTGTTCATGTCTGGGGTTTTATGTTCCACTGAATTTCTTGATGGATATATTATTCTGGATCACCTGAAATTGAAGGGTTCTTTTAAAAATACATGTTTTAAAAAAGCAGCAGTGCTAATGGCACAATAAAATTGACAAGTTGAAAATAAAATGTCAGAAATATAAAAAATTAAAGTTCTCTTAGCAATATTAACCTACCATATAGCACATAATGTCTAAATTATGGGGGATTTACAGACCTAAGTAGTAAGCCAAAAAATTATTCTGTGAAAATGTGAGCAAGAAGTTTTGATCCAATTTTCATGCCATCGCAAGTAGGTCTTGATAAATAACAGTTTATATTATTGATGCAGTATTATTGGAGCGTCAGTCGGCATTCATGACAAAAAAAAGAATTTACTTTGCTGTTGGGGAGAAATGAACATGAATCCATGTTTTTCTCTTTTCTTTTTTTTTTTTCCTAATGTTATTACGTTTGTAATTGACACATAGTGGATGTCAAATTTATGGGGTACAGTGTGATGTTTCCATTTATGTATTCATTATGTAATTATCAAATCAAAGCAATTAGCATACTGATTGAATTGCTTCCACCCTGTCATTCTGTTCTCTTATTTTTAAAGTGGAGAAAATACTTCTGTGAGGTAGAGCAAGAGAAAGACCTGGAATGCTAGCTCACAGAATGCAAGTTCTGGTATCAATGGTAATACCCTTTTCTTATAAATGAATGCCAATAGTATTCATACAATTAAGGAGAAAAGATATGGTGTAATACTCCCCATTTATTTAACTCAGTAGGATTCAAATTCTCAACATGGTATTGAATTTATGTTCTAACTTCTTAATTATCAAATTTATTTTTTAAATTTTTAGCCCAGTAGAATGTGAGATGTACAATAATTTTGGTAAGAAGGTAAAGAGTTTTAATAAAATTTTGACATGATAATGTCACAAGAGTCACATGAAAATTCATATGATTTAACTTATTCTTGAAAGTGATCGTATTTGGCTACAAGGCGGGAGTCAAGAAGAGAGAAGGGAATTGTAGCTGATGAGCAAGAAGCCCAGAGGGATAATGCAAAAGAAACGGACCAATTCTCCAGGTCTTACCTTCCTCATGTGCAGATTGAGATGGCTTGGGTTAGATCACATGTAGAATATATTCTGACTTGAACATCTTTCTGGTATTGTACTACAAAAATATGCATCATGTCTAGGATGTTTAAAAATCCAAATATATTTCCAATCCCCTTTCTCCTTTTCTTGTCTTTCTCTTTCTACTTCTTCCTCCACCACTTATGCTTTCTTTTTTTATTTCCCTTGGAATTCCTCTATTTCCCTTTTTCTTCTCCTTTTGCTTTTTTTCTCATTTCTATATAATCTTTTTGTTCTTCCTGTTCTTTTCATGCAGAATTTATAGACCCACTCATATTTTATGTAAATTTTCCAACAGAGGATTGATAACCTGTTCTCATAATACTATTTTTTTTCTTTTTTGCTTAAAATCATTCTATTCCTGCTGAAGCAAAAATATATTTTCACACAGTGTATTTAAGCAAAAATATCCTTATTTTCAAACAGTCTATTGAACTCTTTTTCAGCTATGATGCTTTTGCTTTCAGTCCATGGTAACAGGGGTTTTTCTCACTGCCATGTTTAGATTTCTGCTGCATACCACATTCTGTACTATGAGGTTCTTTAGGATCTGAGACTTTTCTTGTCACATTTATATTTGAAACACACCTTTTTATTTTATTTATTCATGTGTCACTTTGCTAAAAGGGCTTGAAGCAGGATGAAATAAAAGTCATAAATAATAAAGCTAATAAAACTGGAATGGAATTTTTTTTAAAAAAATCAGACATTGAAAAATAAAATGAATTAAGCCCATCACACCATATTTAGTTAACTGTGTCCTCCATGGCAGTCAAATGATAAAGGACTGTCTATATATTGTTACATTTCAGTCCCTCATTAGGAAGAAGAAACCTGTCAATTAAAAAATACATTTTCTTGAATAAATACATGTTATTGAATAGAAATTTGCCATGTGGTAGTTTCTATGTCCTAATTAACTCTTTGAAAGCATTCCTACCAACAGCAGAATGTACTATCCATATTTTATAGTGTTTTTCTCTTTAATGTTTTATTGTTTAAAAACATTTATCAATATTCTGCCATCCACAGATTTAAGTGAAAAGGCAACAGATTTTCTTTCTCTGTCCTGCCCTGCAGCTTTATTCCTGAGAAAAAAATGGTTTAAGTGAACACTTTTGGCCTGGTTGTTGCCTTCATATCTCTGCATCATGTGCTTGTACTCCAATTGCTTAATTTATTACAGTAAGTGTGCAATTTCCAGTTTGATAGAGGAGCAATTAGGTTCACAACTCACATGCATACACACACTTTCACAGGTTACCTCATTCGGCTCTGGAATATAGATATCTGTTATGAATTAAATAGATTTACAGCAATATAACTAAAATAATCAGTGCAGTCAAAAAGTGCACTATATCATGTGTCCTAGCGCGTGAGCTCCTGGAAGAGAATGTTTTGCTGTGTGGTGTTATTTTTACCATGGTGCCTCCAGGTTTTGAAACACTTCCTGGGCTGTTGTCAACAGTCAATAATGAATTGCTGAATAAATAAGCTTCCTTTCAGAGCCTCTCCATTTTCTTAAACTAATAATTAGCTCACTTTTATTTTGCAGTTTAATACACACACACACACACACACACACACACACATATATATATATATATATATATATATATATATATATATTTCATTTTCCAAAATACTTACTGATTATTTTTCTATTGAAGTTATGCCTGCATAGATCTATCACACCCAGATACACTTACTTGATTGCTCCAGATGAAGCTAGTGGCTCCCAAGATTATCATATTAATACATTTTAATAAATGAAGATGACATAAGCATAAAAACATGTACGGATGACAGCTACACATGGGAAATTAGTAGAATAGCTTATTTAAAATTTTTCGTCATCCAAGCATTAATTCTTTCACATATATTAATTTGTTCTTGCATTCATTCATTAAACAAAATTTTGAGTGATTAAACACTGTGCCTCTATTGAATTTCAAGGAACTAGTACTCAAGTTATTCACATTTAGGTAAAGGAGACATGTAACAAATCCAGCAATTGCATTTAGAATGTGGTCAGCAAGTCGAGTGGGATATGAAAGAGAAGAATCAGGGACTACATGGGAACAGATAACTGAAGAGTCTACACAGAGATCATTGTTCAAGTTCATGAAGGATCAATGGGCAAACAGGAAACTGGAAGAACAAAGTCAAAAGCAAGAGCCCATAATATTCGAAAGCTATATCACATTTTGAAAAAAGACACTGTACAGGATTTTTGGAGCACAAGTTTTTAGGAAAGGATGAATAATAGGGTCTTGCAAGCCAGCTAAGGCAGTTTGTTAAGGAAAAGATTAGGATTTAGGATTATCACTTGACAGATACATGTAGGATGCATTAGTAATTGAAAGGCTGAAAATAGATCACTTAGAAATCTTTCACATGAGGCTAGGAGACTGCATTGAGAGAGCTTAGACACTGTTGGTAGAGTTGTAGAGAAGTATGTAGAATTGAGAATTGAATAAGAGGTTTAAGGCAGGAACTCAATTTGAGCAAAGATCAATTCAAAATTATGCATTTAAGGAGGTCTATCTTGATACTCACACTTCAGAGTTCTTAGCTTAGTCCACCGTGTTCTTCAGGAAATTAGATACAGTTCATCATGTCTAATTTTTTATTTGGATTAACTAATACATTATGCACTGTGTGATACATTTATTTAGCAATGTCAGCCTTCACAAAGATTAATTCTGGTCAAAAAGGAATAAAAGCATATTGCACTTGAAAAAAACACAGAGCGTTATAATTAGAGACAGATCATAAATATAACAGCAGTTTATGGAGGACACAGGTCAGGGAGAAAAAATGCAGAAACCCCACACATGTCACTTCTTTGGCTTTTCAACATGTCGAGTCCAAATAGGGGTTTTCTGAACCAAGGGTATGATGGAAAGTGATTATCAATGCTTTTTAAACAACAATAATTGGTATCTGGTAAGCCCATGCTCTGGAAAATGGAGTAAATTCATCTCTGAGCATATCATTAAATAGAAAACAAATGGAGGAGAATTAAAGAAGATAAAAATCAGAAGTAGAAAGAAAAGTTGTTTTTAGAATAAGTGATTTATATTCACTCTATGATTTATTTTTATGATGAGACCCCATGAAAATTCATAGCCCATCAATGAATGCTGACTGAGTGTTCATAAAGAAGAATGGACAAATGTCACCATGGATAAACCAGGGAAATTTTCTCCTGGACAACAGGACATCTTCATTTTTACAAAACTCCTTTTGTTTCATGCTCTTGTTGTGCTCCTTTGAGCTGTTCCTCTGCACAAAAGAAACATAAGCAAAAGTCATGATATGATACCTTAGAGGTATATGTCTCTGTGTGTGTGCTCATTCTGACCTAAGCAACATTTTTAAATTCTTCATTTCCACAAAATTACCACCACAGCAGGTCTCACTCCAATTAATTTCATGATGGAAAATAGTCATTAATGAATAAAATCCCTGCATACGTATTTCAATTGAAAGCAGTGAAATGATGGAAGGGAAAACAATGTACCAGAAAGAGACATTTGGGAGTGTTCACCAGGAGCCTGCAAAAGTAGGTTACATGCTCCATTCAGGGCAGCTTTTTCATCCCTATTATTCAGACTATTAATATTAATGGATTCTGGGAGAGAAAGTTAGGGACCTAGTCTTCCATCTTGCTGTGCAGGAACTGAATATTGCATGATACAGAATAAATGGAGTGTTACTGATGCCATTTTGTCTCAAATGAAGTTATGGCAGAGAGCAATCCTTTATCCTCACTCTTTCTTGTTCAGTTGGAATCAAGGCCAAAAAGCAGTAATAATAATAATAATAATAATAATAATAATAATAATAATATATTAGGTGATGTATACATGTATATGTATATAGTCCCTAGCTTGCAAAAGCTGACAGGTATGTATTGGGTTAGTGTGACATGAGAGAATCCTAACCTTCTCCCTACCCAAGGCCTCTCTTGGCTCCACAGAGTGGCAACCTGTCCCCTGGCAGTGTAATTTAACATGATTTAAGAAGGAGGAGACTTATTATGCAATTTACCAACCCACAACAGAAGTGTAAGCTGTTGATGTCCAAGGAAAATTAGGCATGGAATGAAAATGGACTGGCTGGATTCATTAGCTGTAAATTTCCCATTTTTCATTAAGTGCTGTGAGGCTGAGTGATTTCATAAAATGTTTTTTTACTGCACAAAGAACAGGATATTAAAGATAATAAAGATAGGTGGTTCTACCACCTGGGAGGGGATGTCTTACTAAAGGATGCAGCTTCATTAGTTCTTATGACTATACACTTTAGACGTCAAGGCTCAAGCATTGCTCAGCTTTGGTTTTTCTATTAATGCTGCATTCCTTTGAGAATTCTGAAGAGCAGTTGAGATTCATGTGTTTTGGAACAAATGAGGTTTCTCTTTGGTTTGTGTGCATGCATGACTCAGGACCTATAGGAATCTGGAAGGAAATACAAACAGTTTAATCTGGTGTCTCAAAGCTACTCAGTACAGAAAGAAGGAAGGGAAAAAGAAAGCATGTTTTTATTTCTGGCGCAGGCAAAGTGAGTCTGGTCAGTGCTTGAATAAAAAAGATGAACATATGCTCTACTGATACAGATCTGGTTGATTCTAGTGTAGTTTTTAAATGAAAAAGAAAATATTATTTTCCCTTAATTTGATATTTTTTCCGTGACTTGGCTATGTTTTAATACATTGAGAACACTTGCACTAAAACATCATTATGAGAGCATTTGCATGATACAGGAAATAGAACATGATTGATCTGCTAAGAAACTACAACTGCTCACCTTCCAAGAATAAATAAATTAAGGTGATAGAAGAAGGCAGCTAGATGATTTTTAATGGAGGATTATATTTCTTTTGAAATTTTTAGAATTTCACAACTACTTCTAGATATCCAATTGTCCCAATGTCAATTATTGGGAAGAACATTCTTCTTCTTTTTATTTTTTCTTTTGTCTTTTTAAGTATCCATGACATATTCATTTATCCACTCATCCATTGTAGAATGCATTTTGGCAGATTACACATACATAGAGTATTACTTATTCTATTTAGGATTCCACTCTTGTGGTTTTGCATGATGTGGAGTTACCCTGGTTGTGTATTCGAATTCAAGGTTAAGAAAGTTATGACCAATTAATTCTACTGTCTTTCCTATTCCCCTCCCACTCCCTTCCCTATATTTTCCTTTGTCTAATCCAATGGATTTATAGTATTCTACTCCCTAACCTCCCTTGTTTTGTTTTAACACCCACATATAAGAGAGAATATTCAGCCTTTGTCTTTTGGAGATTGGCTTATTTCACTTAGTATGATATTCTCCACTCCCATTCATTTACTGATCAAAGCCACAATATCATTCTTCTTTATGGATGAGGAATATTCCACTGTGTATATATACCACATTTTCTTTATCCATTCGTCCATTGAAGGATACCTATGTTGTTTCCATAGCTTGGCTATTGTGAGTTGAGCTGCTATAAATATCAATGTGGCTGTATCACTGTAGTATACTGTTTTTAAATCCTTTGGGTAGGCCCAACTCTCCAACATGTCAGCTTAGGAACTGAATTCCTTAATAAGGACAAGAAGCACATGAAGTAAAATCAAGATTCAATAAATGGGATGGTATCAAACTGAAAAGTTTCTTCACAGCTTAGGAAACAATCAAGAATGTATACAAAGATCCTACAGAATGAGAGAAAATCTGCACCACCAGTACCTCAGTTAAGGCATTAATTTCCAGGATATAAAAAGAACTCAAAAAACTTAACACCAGAAAAATAAGTAACCAAAATAATAAATGAGCAAAGGAACTAAACAGACACTTACAGAAGAAACACTAATGGTCAAAAAATAATCTGAAAAAAATGTTCAACAACTCTAGTAATAAGGGAAATGCAAACTAAAACCACACTGATATTCCATCTCACTCCTGTCAGAGTGGTAATTATAAAGATTACAAGTAACAATAAGTGTTGGTGAGGATGTGGAGCAAAAGGTACTCCAATACATAATTGGTGGTACTGCAAATTGGTACAACCACTCTGGAAAACAGTATGGAGATTTCTTAAAAAATTTAAAATGGAACCACCATTTGACCCAGTTATCTCACTCCTCTGTCTGTACCCAAAGGGATGAACATTCTCTTCCCATTAAATGGACTCAACATCCTGACAGAAAACCAATTGAACATAGGCTGAAATATTTACATTTTCTGAATTGTTGGGGAAGAGACAGGTATACAAGTCAAGTACATTTCCAAACAATTAACGTTGGGAGGCTTCCTTTAATCAAATGAGAAAAATGTGGATCTGGTTCATTGAATTTTCTAGTCTAATTTTATAAACCATTCATGTTAATCTTTTAAAATGATCTCCCATTAATCATTTCTTCCTGATAGATTTCTCTTTTTTCGCTCTATTTTCTATTGTTTGTTTCTGAAGAACAGCTTGCTCATTCATCCTGAAATTCACAGAGACTGACACATAGTCTGTTTACTAGTTATTGAGTAAATGATAACTTTTCCTCTTTAGATATCATGTGCAAGTTTCCCTTCAGATGAAGAATTTGAAACTTGGAGAGATTCTTTTCAATTTGTCTATGGCAGCACAGCAAAGACCGGTCCTGAAATTCCTATAAGGGCTTGTTCACCCTGTATCTAGACTTTTGGCATGAACCAGATTTCAATAAAGTTTGCTATAAGCTACACGACATGAGTACACCTGGTTCAATCTTGAAGTGCTTAACTAATGATGCAGTTAACCAGCAATTAATGCTCACATAATATAGAAATAAAATACCAGAGAGAGGAAAAAGAATGGATTTTGGTTTTCAGGAATACACATTTTACTTTTCCTTTCAGATTTGCCAAGCATTCATGGTAACATTAAAGCAAGAGGTTTCAAATAAGTAGGATATCTTAGACACTCCAGAGAAATGCTCATAAGAAATAAAAATATATGTCCTGGAGGAGTCAGGATATTGATTAAATTCCAGCATTTGACATCATGCTTTCCAAAATTACAGTGAGAAATAGCAGTTAATTCTGAGGTGAGATTTAACAGCAAAACAAAAAAGTAGACAGATTCCACTCAATTATCATGGGGTTCTGGAGGTTTGACAGTTGCAATCACACAAATAGCCAGAGGGTTAATTTTGATTAAACACAAAAACATTGATAATAGATCAACAAGAGCAGCAGCCAAAACAATGAAAACCCCATTGCATTTGGATTTTACTGGTCACTTGATTCCAAAACGTAAAAATAATAATTAAGATTATTTCAACAACTGAACCAACAGAAAATTGAAATTTTCATATTTTTTTTTTTTTACTTTTAAGTTAAGGAATCTAAGGTATATGTGAACAGATTAATGATAATGTGCATGATGTTTGAAAAAAAAAAAGCATGACAAAGATTTCTGGTGTCTGACCAAGAACAAGATTTTTCAGTTCTATGCTTCTCTATGTTTCTTGTTAAGAAAGAGAACTTGAAAGCCCTGGGTTATTTATTACATTAGTTTCACCATGATTATTAGTCACCAATCTTTGAGTTTCTTCCCACTTTTTTTTTCTTTCCATCTCCTTCATGATGGGCTTCCTGACAAGCAGACTCTGAATGGAAATTATGAATATTATTTATTGAGAAAAGATTTCACCCATATGGTGGACAAGCAAGCAGGATGGATTGAAGAAATCAGGCAGCAATATAGTCTTAGCAAATGCCTCAGTCGATACCTGAAAGACTTCTGGAGCAGAGGTGTTGTTCAGAATGTTGCCGTATTGAGGTGAGAATGAGAATTTATGACCTACATTGACCAGGCTGCCTGAGCATGGGGCATGATAAGGGAGAGGCAGCTCTTTTCAGTTGAAGGCAGCTCAGCCAAGAATCTACGTGTATCTCACACACCAAGGGGAATGGAGGGAAAGCACCCTAGCTGTTCCTCCCTTCTCCAACATAGATGACATTCTTTCCAAGACCCAGACAAGAGACTTTTGCATTTTGAGCATGCTCTGAAGTTAGGACATTATGTCACTTTCCACAGACCTGACCAATAAGATCCCTGGGGGCTCTGAAGAATGTTTCTCTACCTTATGAAATAAAAAAGGGTGGACAGAGAGAATAGCAGAGAGACTTGTCCAAGGAGCTACCTTCTATCACAATCCTTCTTTCCTTTACTGGATGTTTGTTAAGGCACAAACCTTATAGCAGTAGCATCCAGTTTCTAGAAATAGAAGAAAATGGGAGAAGGGCTATTATTCTGTTATCTAGAAAATTAAATCAAGCAATTTGGGGACTTCTTACCTGAATGTTTTCATTCTACAGAACATATTTCTCTGCCCTAGGCTTTTAGGTCTTCCCCTATCCCCACCCCCACCCCTGGGGATTTTTCATTTTCGCAGATAAAAATACCCAAACTGATGTGGAGTTCAAATAGTTGAAAGATCTGACACATAACAAAAATGTTTAATATTCTTCGTTTCTCTCCCCTAAAACACACAAATCATTTTATAAGATTCAGCTGTATAGAACTCATAAAATGGATCATTTGATTAGAGTTGGATTTTCTAATAAAGAAAATCTGATGGGCATAATTCTCATATGTAATGTATAATGTTTTATTTTCTGGAAAGAAATCTTCTAAAATTTATATATTAATATCTACTGATCATCAATATGAACTGTACAATAAAATAATATTTTTAATGCAGGGCAAAGCAAGGAAATATATGTGCTTCTACCTTAAAGGTCTCAGGATCTTGTGAAATTAAATCCTTATTACTTTCTGGAACTCTCCTTTACCATCTGGCTACCAACTGTTAAGGTCTATGGCTAACAGGTTCTCTAGCCCAGTCCTTCCTGCATTTATGTAACTGTGGTGATCTGTGTAGACCAATGAGTTAGTGATCTAACCCTGTTAGAACTATGATCAAATTATTAACAGAGTCTTTCAATGAACAACTGTTGGCTCTTTGGTCTGTGAATTTCACTAGTGGTCCATTGGTATTTTTTTTTTTCGGGTTCTTTGGATGTTAGCTTCTCTGATACATGAGATTCTAAAAGGACTAGAGTATAGACATGTATTGGTTCGGTTTTCATCGCTGTGACCAAAATGAGAACAATTTAGGGAAAGAAAAGTTTATTTTGGCTCACACTTTCAGAATTTCAGTCCATGCCCAGCAGGTTTCATTGCTCTGAGCCTAAGATGAGGCAGCACATCCTAGTGGAAGGGTCCAGCAGAGGAAAACGTCTCAGCTCATGACAGGAAGCACAGAGACAGTGAAAGGGGCCACAGGGAAGATCAACCCTCCCAGGGTGGGACCCCAGTCACCTGCCACCACTAGCCATGTCCCCAGTGCCTACAGTTACCACTCAGGCAGGCCATTCAAATGAGGATGGACTGACTAGATGACAGCTCTCACAATACAGTGATTTCACTGGCAAATATTCCTGTATTAACATAGGAGCTCTTGGTGGACACCTCATATCCAAACAAGGTACGTAATGTCTTGCATCTTCCTTGTCTTTTGTCATTTCTAAATCTTAACAGTCATATTAGCAGAAGTATGTGTGTATATATATATATATATATATATATATATATATATTTCTTGCTCAATGAAGACTAATACTATATGTTTTATATTTTATTTATACTTAACAAAGTCCACAAAAACAGGAAGATCATTTTTGTTTTAAAGACAAATAAAAAGGAAAAAAAAAGATTCAGATAAATGCTGGCAGACCTCATTATTCCATTGTCTTGTTTTTTAGTTGTTTTGCTGTTGTTTGTTTGTTTGTTTTGGTACTGGAGATTGAACCAAGACACACTTAACCACAGAGCCACATCCCAGGTCATATATATATGAATAAAATAAAATACATATACACAGAGTAGAGTATATGTATATCATAGATAGATAATGATATAAATATAGATATAGATATAGATATAGATGAGTTACTTAGGGCCTTAATAAGTTGCTGAAGCTGGCTTTGAACTTATAATCTTCCTGCCTCAGCCTCCTGAGCTCCTTTGGATTACAGGCTTCTCTCTCTCTCTCTCTCTCTCTCTCTCTCTCTCTCTCTCTCTATATATATATATATATATATATATATATATATATATATATGCCTTTTCTGCTTTGGGTTATTTTAGCTACAGGTAAAAATCTCTGGAAATTACAATAATATATAGAAGTTTTGCCCATATTTTGATACTGATGTAGCCAAAACACTAAAACTACCCAGTAGAATCCCATCTCTCTTCTTCCTTTTTGCTTCTAGAATTTGTATTCCTATTACTGTAAAACTGCCTTCAACACAGCTTGTTTTTCATAGATTTGGGAATATCACAGTCTTCAGTCATTTTTTTAAAACTAGGCTATCCATAGAAGAAAGAACAGTACTTTATTTACTTTACTTGGAAATATGTTCAGTAGCACGGCTCCATAAATACACATCTTTGCATCTCATTTTCATGATGATCTCATGGGTACAGCAGTCACTGAGCATTACTGAAACACTTCCATGCCAGGAACACAACATAACTCAGGAGACTCAATATAAAATTATTATTATTATTTTAAGTGTTATTACTTTTATGGCTACATGAATGCCTGTGGTGCTTTGCAGTGAATAAAATATGCATTATCAAATAAATGTATACAAAATATCAGAACTAAAGAGCTCACAATTTAAAAACTAGAGTAGCAATGGAAGGCAGGTGCTTAAAAAATGAGGACAAAGTTGCCCTAAAAGTCTTGGAATGAAAGAGGGACTTCAGGTAATACAGTTCTAAAGTTGGGATGATGCTAACTAAGCAGATTTATTCAACCATGCCGCTGTCATTTAGGGCATAAGAAATAACCAAGCCATGCAAGCCAAAGTTCACTCTATTAAAGGCAAAAATGAAATACACATTAAAAATTCACTAATGCAACCTCATTGCTAGGGTATGGTGGAAAATGAGTCCAACTTTATCATGGTCCCTTAATTTCTCACTTTCCTCAGTTTCTTCTTTTCTTACTTTGCAGACCCCGTTTTACCTTTTTCCCTTTTATTAGTTTCCTGATAGGGCCCTTCCTGATTTCAACTTTTCCAATTGTCATTGCATGGTTTCTCCTATATCCACATCTGCCCTCATGTCATATAAACTCTCAGCCCATGACAGTCAGGAAGCATAGAAAGAGTGAAAGGCACCACAGGGAAGATCAACTCTCCCAGGCAAATACATCACTCCATTCATAAATGAGAATTGAATGCATAAAGTTTATTCAGAAGATGCGGAGAGACCAAGAGAGAGTGAAAGATGATGTTGGTAAGAAAAAGTCAATAATGGGTTAGTTTAAGCAGTGACTGGGTTATTCATCACTGCAAGTCAGAATGACATGGTGGACACAGTGAGGTGGCCAAATGTACAAAGTGGAGCATCAATTGCATCTACTATAATCTGACTTCAACTACATTCATGTCTTACTTGATAGCTGTATGTGGAATCTTCCTAACCTTCCTGTGCTTTTTGCCTATCTCAAAAAGCAGATGTTCAACTGCAAATTTACTTGATTACATTTTAACTGATACAATAAAAGACACTTCTAAACATGATAAACACAAGATGATATGTTTTAAAGCTTCTACTTTTGTAGCATTATTTGGCACAACATTATTTTACTCTCTTACATCAGGGCCCATTCTTAGTGCTGTTTATCCATTTACATACTTACTTAGATATAAATGAATAAAACAACTGACTGTGTGATATGCTTTTACTCTGATCTCTTTGCTTTCATCCTATCCCTGTTTTCCAAAGCAAACTGCATTTTAATAACATAAATACAATTTGAGGTTCTTTGAAAAAGTGGATCATGGACCAGAATATTGGGAGAGTATTTGTCGTTATAGATCAAATGTAAAGCAAGACTGTCAACAAATAAAAATAAATAGATTATAACTGGAACATAGTGTGCACTTGAGAAATGAAGGGAGAGTAACTGACCAGAGTTCAGCATGTATTAGACAATATTAAGAATTTTATTAGAGCAGTTTTCAATGGATACTATGGAAAGAGTTAAAATTAAAAAGTGAAGCATAAATGGTTTCAGAACTGATGTCTTTCAAAGACACCAGAGGTCTTTCTATTGTACTGTGAAAGGATTTGAGGTTCTTTCACACTTGAGAAAGCTACTGAAATAAGGAATCTTTTTGCTATGCTTTTATATCCATTTAATTATTTAATGTGTATCACAAAAATTTTAATAATCATCTCAACTGCTAACACAGGATGAGGTTTGTTCTGAATTAGAATAAAGGAGGAAAAGCACATATATGACTTGTCCCAATGATACAAAATTCTCACAGATATGGTTCTATCTATATCAGCAGGTGTTCTGCCTATGAAACACTTCTCTATTATCTTCAGTAGAAAAAAAATAAACTGATTTGTTGACTGGAGGAGTAGGAAGAGGCAACAAACTAGTTTGGATGAAAGAGGAAGAGAGAGAGAGAATATTTATATGTGCTTTAGAGGAAAATAACACAAAAAATGCAATTAATGAAGGTTTTTTTGTGAACCCTTGCTTTAAATCCCACAGTCTCCTTTAAACAAACACTCCAAATGATTATAATTTAAAAAATCTTTCATGGAAAGATAGAGACTGCTGAGTCTTTAAAAAGCATCATCCCTAAGATTAAAATATCCACTTTCTTTCCTTATTATTTATCTATATGGTGGGACTAATTAGATCTAATTAAAGTGAGTACAAGGATACCAAACCCTAATGAGTGTCTATTTTTGATATATTTTTAAATGAAGTGCAAAATGAGATGCTTTGGAGAGTTTCCTCCTTAGCAAAGGACAAATAAACAGGAGAGGATGTGTTTCCAAGGTCAAAACCAAAATGGGTCAAATGAAATTTATAAAAGAAAAATTTCTTTAGAAAATATCACGGATAATCATAAAACATGGCTGATGTCTTCCAATTAGCAAAGTCACTAGTTCAAATTACAGCATGAGCATGCATGTATGTGCATGCGTTCACACACACACACACACACACACACACACACACACACACACACACACTATTTTAAAAAGCCTCTGGTATTTGATTGAAATGGTAAATGAACCAAGGCAGCTATGTTATATGAGAGAAGAAACTTAAGATACAACACTTGAACCCATACAGAATTCAGCTGCTGCTATTTAGTTTCATATATAGTGTGTTTCTATCATTCCCGCCCCTTGAGGGTGAGAAAGTAAAACCTATTCTGGCACTTCCCATTTCTTGGCAAGGAGAGAGGAAGGCAATCTTGTTTACCATTCAAGAACCTGGGCTCTGGAGATAGTTGAATCATCTGGTGAAAACACCTTCAAGATAGTTCTGATGAGGACTAAAGATGATATACATAAAAGATCTTATTATGCTTTGGATCTAGATTGTTACCTCAAAATTTCCATGTTGAAAGCATGCTTCCGACACACCAAGGTTCAGAGGTGGAGCTGTAGGCAGTGATTACATCATAGTGGTTCTAATCTGATCTGTGGATTAATCCATTTGGTGGATAAAATCCATAGACAGCTGAATAGAATATTGTGACATGACCCAGGTGGAGGAAGTAGGTCAGTGGGGGATGCTTAGGAAGAGTTTATCATCTCCTAACCTCTCTCCCTGTTTCTCAGGGGCCAAGTGCTGAGCAGCTTTCCTCTGTCACATTATTCTACCGTGAGGTTTCTGCCTTGGAACCATCAGAGCATACACTAAGACCTTTGAAACCAAGTACCTAAATAAACAGATCCTCCTCCAAGTTGCTCCTGTCAGGTATTTTGTCACAAAAGTGCAAAGTTGACAAACACAGATCTGTATCCTAGCTTCTTCTATTTCCCATTTTTTCAAGGTTGAGTTCTTCAAAGTTGGCAGTCTATTAATCTGTTTCAGAGACAATTCCCAACAAAAATGTAAAAATCTTCTCTTTTTTTTACTCTAACTTCATCTGAAACTCAGAGGAAAATTTTGTCAACCAGGAATTTGCCAGGTGGAAAACAAAATCAAGGACTAGCCTTGCACATCTAAGAAGTAAACTAAATGCCAGTCCTGCATTCATTCATTCATCCTTTTTTTTTTACCTGATTTGTTTTGTTATATATAAGGTTGAGTAATAAGCCAGCCTTACATTTCTATCAATTGCAGCCACACCTGGTGAGTGCAGTAAGGCCCATCTGTGCCCTTGCACTTGAAGGTAAATTTCTGACTGGGCAAAAAAAGGATGTTCTTGGCAGAAGTTATTTGGGAAGGTAGAATCTTCTAATATGGGTATGTGGTAAACATAACTATTTACTAAATTTTATTTAATTGATAAGGAATTTTATGTTTCAGTTTAAAAATAAAACAGGGCTAAAGATTCACAATAAGCAGACTGAGGCAGGAGGATTGCTACTCAAAGCCTGGTTCATCAATATTAGACACCACTTAAAATAGTAGCTGAGAATTATTCCTCTTATTGAACCATCTCTATATTCTATTATCCCAACAGTGTTCCATGAAAATGTTTTGTTTAAATAATCACACAGATTTCATTTCATAACATACACATAACACCCCCCCCATATATATATATACATTCCACATATAATGCATAGCGTATTCAAGAATTCTGTTATTAAGTTTATTTTCTTATGCACCTGTCTACATGTTTTTCTTGGCATTAATAAACACTTATTTTAAAGTTTTTATTTGACTAGGTTTATTAGTCTCTCTCATTTTTCTATCAAAACTTCACTAGGACTTGCAAATATTATACAATACAATACCTTTTAAGTTCTTTACAATGAAAGACTAACAAGAGAAAAAATATATATATTTATAGTCTTTCCTCTAAAAACAAAATAATCTATTAGTTCCATCAACTAATTTCTGAAATCCTCTTCTGCTGTAACTTTCCTCCCTTCTCCCTTGGGACCAGCTGTTCTCTAGGGTTCTGCAGTGCTTATTCCAATTTCCCCTTGTTACTTTAAAGTACAGAATCCTTTATTTTCTAGATCCTATACCTACTACTCCCAAAATTTTACCTCCTGGCTGTAAGAAAGTACAGTTTGTGATAGCTTTTTAAGCTATAGGAGAATAAAAATATCTTTCCTTTGCATTTTCATGGGTTCAAGTTCAAGGTCTTTATAACAAAAGACAAACTACCTAGAGAAAAACGTAATTTTGTTTAATTATGTGACATGATATTCTTCCATAAGAAAGTGAAAATACAAAGGAATGGCTAGATCTGTGCAAATTTTCAAGCTTAGGCTGACGAGGAGTGGACAATCATGAGTAAATATGATTAGAAGACAAAAGGATGTCTAAAATAAACTGGGGAACTTTAGCAAAGTTTGCTTGCTCCGATCCTTTTGTCCTCTCTGTGTCTTGGGTCCTTTTCTCCAGATGTAAAGAGGATATGTCTGGAATAAACTTCTTGTGACCTGCATTCATTGGGAAGGGTCAGAGCAGAGAGCTACCTTCCTGCTTCTGAGCTCTTCTCAAATGTCAAGGTGCCATGTTTTGGAGGAGCATGTCTCAAATTCCATCTAGATGCTTATTTTTATAATTTTGCAAGTTTGGAAATATATGTAATCTGTCTTTGAGTTTAATAATTTGGCCCAATACAGAATTTTATAGTCAAAACAAAATTGTCCTTAAAGTTTTAGAGGTCTTTCTTCCCTAGAAATCTATATCACTCTTGAGAAATCTGGTGATGTTCAACTCACAATTATCTGTAATAATTATAATTTCATATATATATATGTAATGTGTGTGTATATATATATATATATATATATATATACATACTTATATTTCTATGGTGACACACAAGTTCATCATCAAACAATAAATTTTGTCTATTAAATACAGAGATGTATGCAGAAAATGAACCCTCAAGAATAATGTGTGTGAGATTTGAATAAGTTTAATTTAAAGAAAGTATCAGGGGAAATATTTTGGGACATGCTTAGAATCATTAGTCAAACAAAACTTCTGGTAAGTAGAGCTTTGTGCTTCATTTGCCTTCCTGGCTCCACAAATTATTAGCTTCATGACTCTGGGCATAGTAGCCTCTCTGAGCCTGAATGGCATCAACTAAAAGATAAAGGTAATATTTGCATTGCATGTTTGCTTCTTTTCTAAAGCTTTAGCCAATACTCAATAGTTATGCCTTTCTGTTTCAGGAGGGCCTATTTACTTTTTGATTTAGAAAATTTGGAAAGCCTTTTGTAAGTTGATTTCTTCAGGAAGTAGCCTTACTTTGATATAGAGAAATATGCATTCCTCCAATCCAAGCAATTTAGGAGACTGAAGCAGGAGTGTCACAAGTTGGAGACCAGCCTGCAACTTTAGTAAGACCCTCAGGAATAGTGTCATTCTTTCCAGAAATTAAAAAAAATAAGTAAAAGGGTGGAGATATATTCAGTGGTATAGTACCCTTGGATTCAATCTCCAGTACAAAGAAAACTTATGTGTGTTCTTGTGTGTGTGTGTGTGTGTTTGTGTGTGTGTGTTAATGTCAGCCATCGCAAAAAAAATAAATAAATAAGTAAAAGAATACAAGCTGACAGGACACATTTATTGAAAATAGACAATGCTTCAGTCAACTCCAAATTACTTGCTTGAAGTGTTCCCCTTGCATGTTTGCTAATTAAATATGTACAGTTTGAGTGGGACATAGAAATAATATTAAAGAAAAATAATGTAAAGCAAATAGAAGAAGTGCCTTCAGTTTTCTCAGTAAAAAAAATCAAAGAAATGATTAATGTCACTGCTTTTTATAACTAAATTAATATGTGTGGAAAACAAAAAACAGCAATGCATCAAATTCCAATCAAAGGTGTGGAAATGAAAGAACACAAATTAAGTTGTTCATTGTACTTGTCAGTTATCTGCATTAGATAACAAACTTTAAAATCACAACTTGCAACCACGGCTAGAATTTCTCTTCAACTATGCAAATGTGCTTATGGTTAACTCTATTTTCCTGATAGGCAATCTAACACTTTGGGCTTCTCCTTTCTTGTTCTGGCAATTTAAGCCCACCTAGTGTATTTTCTGAGTATTCATCTCACTTTATCAACAAAGATTAAAGACTTAGTCTAACTGGTAATCCCATTATCTTGCATGATAAAAGTAAATGTATCTTTGGTCACTGCCTGCAGAACTCAAGGGATTTATCATGAGTGAGTACAAAATCCAATTAATCTCAGCTTTCTTAGCAGTCATGTCGATCATTAGTCTATTCCCTGAATGCATGTATTTACCTTTAGTTTACCAGAGGATTTTCTAGATTTTAAAAGAAACATGATGTAGTTTGATTTGAATCAAAACTAATATGTTTTAAAATGAGAACTGTATATGTTGTAATGTTTTTAAAATAATGAATACTCATATGGAATAAAAGAACAAGATGTCATCCCTTTTAAAAAGATGAATAGGCTAGGCTTATGGTTTCATTGAGAAGCTTTTTTTTCAAGATATGAGATAGAGGGCTGCATTCTTCAGAATCAATCCAAATTTTCTATCTTTGAAGAATAAACACATTCATCCAATTCTTCCTTATCACAAACATTCTTTCCCTCTCCCTCTCCCTCCCTCTCTCTCTCTCTCTCTCTCTCTCTCACACACACACACACACACACACACACACACAAGCACATGCATGAACACAAACTTTACAACATTTGGACAAATAAAACACACAAACTTTAGAACATTTGGACAAATGAAACTGGCTATTAGCTTTGTCAAAATCATTGTGCTACTGTGAGGTTTAGATGATGAGATAATATTTGTAAAACTGTTTTTTTTTTCAAATTTAGAGAAAGCAAATTTGAATAAACACTATTATCATTATTATTTCCACAGTATTATTCATAAAAGACTTTTGAACTTATTTTGTTGCTTTGGGGAACTGAAATTAATTGATGAAAAATTTACCTGGCTTGTTGGCTCTAATATTTTAGAGTGCCTAATGGTATTATATAAAGGCAAATACAAATTATAAATAAGAGGCTTATTTCTCACTGTTGAAAATTATGGTAAAAGACTTGACATTTTCTCTTTTTTTTCTTCAAAATTTCTTTCTTTGTCTTTCTTAGCTGCATAGAAATCTTTTTCATTGTTAGTCCACATCTCAGGAATGTTCAGGGACCTTAGAACATCACTTTGAAATGTTACCACCAAATAAGTCAGTGCTTTGTCTCCCTGGAGAAGTAAGGAGATTGGCCTAATGTCAGTTGTCACCTCACCCCAGCTTGCAAAACCTATCTCATGTATTGAATGGATTATATCCACTTAGCTATATAAAACAGATTGTCTTTGAAATATCTTTAGTGCATTACCAGTGATGATTGCCTCATCCTTTTTGGTTTAACATTTTCAATAAAACTTTTACAGTTTCAGAGACATTTTCTGGGTTGTAAGGAAATTTTGTTTTCAGTTACATTTCTCCAATAATTGTCACTCTTCCTTTTCCTCGGTGTCTGCATGACAATCCCCAACCTCAGTGTCTCCCAATTTTACCCTCAGAATTACATGGGCAACAGTGTGAACCACAGATTCTCAGTGAGGATGAATAGTAGAGTCTGTGTGACTTTGGAAGAAGCTTGCCAAAAGTCCTCCAAGAAAATGCAAGTGTCTAATTTTTTGCCCTACGTTTATTTTTATTTTAAAATTTTGTTTTTTTTTTATTTTTAATTTGTTTTGCACCAGATATTTCTTACAAATGGTAAGGTAATTTTTTTTCAAGATATGCTAGGCAGACACTGTGCCCATAGTCTCCCAGAGACTAAGGAGGCTGAGGCAGAGGGATCATAAATTTGAGATCAATCTCAGCAACTTAACGAGAGACCCTGTCTCAAACTAAAAATAAAAAGAGTTGGGAATGCAGATCACTGGTAGAGTTCTCATGTATTTAATCTCCAGTATCAATGCATCAATGTGTGTTTGGGGTGGAGGGGAAGACTTCAGTATAGAACTAAGCTCTACTCCAAATACGGCAATGACCGCTGGTTATTTGCATGCAAAGAGCAGAGTGAGGTGGGTGGATGGAATATTTCTAAGAGGATCTAAATTGGACACCAAGTTTGGGGATCCCTTCTAAACAAGACACACAGAGTTCTTGTTAAGGCAGAACAGAGACTGGGGGGCTGAGTTTAAAATGGCTCAGAGGAAGCTGGTTAAAATGTCCTACAGGAGGGGCTTGGGTTTGGGCTCAGTGGTAGAGCACTTGACTAGCATGTGTAAGGCACTGGGTTCAATCTTCAGTACCACATATAAACAAATAAAATGAAGATCCATTGACAATTAAATAATGTTTTGTTTTGTTGTTTTTTTTTTGTATTACAGAAAGCTTCTGCATAGTGGTGGCTATCCTAAATAGAAATTGAAAGTAGGGAGAGGCTCAGATCTGAGGTCTGAGAGAAAAAGCTATTGCTAGAAAGAACCAGAAACATACCACAAAAACTTTAATTAGTTAAAATCAACTGTACCAATAAATATCATAAAAGTTAGAAATATCTTTTATGTAAATATTACAATTGAGTCTTATTGTATAAACATGCTTTTTAAATTAAGAGGCAAACATTCAATACATTACAAATTCTATTAGAAATCTACAGCTCAGAGTTAGGTCTATCCATTAATTTCATACAATAATTTTTATAGTAAAAGCCTACATAATTATTTCACAAATCAGGGAAGCAAAACAGGGAGAACTGGTAATCTGCCAAATATAACAATACAAATCATTTAACTAAATTTTGTTGTGTTTTGACAAATGGTTATAAAACATAGCTTACGTTGAAAGTATTGAATTAGATTCTTTCTATTATAAAAAGAATAAGAAATCAAGATCCTCTTCATGAACTTCTTAGAAAAACATAGAACCACAGCAAAAGAGCCCCCAGTAGAACATGAAAACAGAAATAAAGAAAAATGCAGTCATGCCTGCGCCCAGCTTCTGCCTTCATTATAATTATTTGAGTGACCACAACGTGTGTAAAGTGAACCTCCTTTTTACATATCCTGTTTAATCTGCATGTATTTCAAATATTTCTGATTTTTTTTTTTTTTTGGCTAGGGATAAAATTTAATTATCACCTGATACTTTTATAGCTGAGAATGAAACCTTAATTTAAATGAGCAATTTATTTTGGAAGCCAGAATAATAAAAAAGATAAGCCTTTCCCTACCAGTAGACCCAAATATCCTTGTGAATGTGAAAAATATTCTGCATTTCTTCAGGAACACTTTGCATTTTATTTTTCTACTTGAATCTGAGTTCATCCTGACAACCTGACCTAAGAAACTAGAAAGTTTAATTTTATGAAGTATTGATTTAATTCAATAGATATTTGTTCAGCACCATTTCAGACTTTAAGAATAAGATATAAAGATGAAAAAAAAAGACATGCTGTAAACTATTGAGGTTATGACATGGAAAAATACATCAAATGTAAGAAACCCTGAACTAACAACTATAGCACAAAACTAATGAGAAAGATGGTAGGCAGACTTCAAGGTGGTGCCCGGGTGATTCTCCACCATGTATCTTCACAACCTTGCTTGATCTCTTTCCACACTTGTCCAGATTGGACTGTGTTGTCAACTGAATATTGCATAAGAAATGGATTTCTTTTCCAAGATTAAGTTATAAAAGGCATCAAGGTTCTGTTTTGCTCCCCCTTTCACACTCTTCCCTGATTCTGGATCACACTCCTGCTGAGTGAAGCCAGCTGCCATGTAGTACCCTTATCAGTGAGGAACTAAATCCTCCTACTAACAGCATAAGAGTGAGTGGAAAAGAGAAGCTCTTGGGCTTCCTGTAACTTCACCCTTCACTGGTATCTACTCAAGAACCCATAAGAGACTGAGCCAGATTCCCCTAATATAAACCACAATTGGGTTTCTGATGCTTAGAAATTATATGGCATGACAAATGTCTTTTGTGTGAGCTGCTAAGTTCTGGAGGTGTTTTGCAACAAAGACAACTAATGAAGAGAGCTCTGCAACTGATGGAGGTAAAATTCAGAGATGGATTTGTTTCTTCCTTCGTGGTAAAGAAAATGGAGCACATTATTATGGTGCTAGCAACCTTTTGAAATGATTGTAAGAAATAGATTGGATTTGGAGAAAATATGTTCATGGGCAAGAAATCCTGGGAGGCAGGGAACATACTTAAGTGTGCAAAGGTAAAAATGAATTCATGATTAATTAACAATGCTTCAACTACTTAAATTCTAGGTACATGGAGGGTGTCAAATGAAGATATGTTGGAGCCAGGTGAAGAAATGCACATATTTATTGTTTAGGAACATATCATGTAATAGACAGGGAATGAAGAGTAATTGTATTCTATTCTCAAATGAGAAATTCATAAAATTAAGCTGCATTTAAGGAAGATTTGCAGGGCAATGGTGAATGGCAAAGATTCTTTAGTCTATATGCAGGGATATTCTGAGGGATGAGAGAACATTCTCATTGCTGAAAAGATTACAGGTTAGAGAAAAGTGTAGCCAAGTAGAACTGTTACAAGACAGGTCATGAGTATTATTATGGAGGAACACAAAGACTGAGACAAGTTATTGTATTAGGCAATGTTTTGTGTGTTTCTTGAAAGAATAAATACATAAAGAATAAACTAAGAAAATTAAGAGGTCAAAAAGAGAAATTGTACATGCTATCTCTGTCTTTCAAGGGAGGCACGTTCTTTATACATGTGTAAAATTCAATCTTTATAATACTGTTCAGCAACTGATATTTTTTAATGCCAATTCACAGGTGAGAAAAAAACGAAGCAAGTACTTTAGTTACACAGCTGGGAAGAGATGGAGCTGGGATTTGAGTCAAGATCTGTCTAATAATACTTCCCTTACACTTTATACTCTACTCTGATGCCAGAAAGCTGTGTTTGTCAGCAGTCCCTGTAATTGGAAGTCAAGTTTGCCAAGCAAGGCTGAATCAGATAAGACTTTTTCTTTGCTTTCTAACTGAGAGCTAGATTGTCTCTGTTGGGGCTGATACTCCAACTCAATTAAGCTAATGCCATATGATCGGTTTGGTAGAAATCCATTATCTCAGTGGAGTGACTGAGACTGCCACATTTGTAACAAAGAATCCATCAAAATATTTACTCGGTTAGCTTTATATAAATAGTACCTCAAATAAACACCTTGCAGATTTATTTTCACTTTGTGAAGTCATATAAGGTAAGATGGGAAAGATACTATGTCTAGTCAAATATCAAGGTCAAAATAATTAATTTATTGAATGGGAAAGCTTTCTATTAGATAAGAACAGAATGAAAATTTTACCTTTGTCCCAGGCTCTAAATCAATTATAAAAAGAATAATAGACTATATTGAACAGAAAAGCATATTATCCAAATGTAATTTTCATGGTTTTTACAGATAAAGAATTGGTCTTTACATCCTCTTATTCTCCTGAGTATTATATATTTACTTTTCATCCACAATAAAAAGCAAATATTTGAAAGAAATATGCTATTAATATACTATATTGCTCAAGGGATTTATGTTCACAAATGTTTGCTTAAGTGTTTATAATTTATTCTCTTTACCCCTGTGGCACAGAAACCTACTTTGGGGAAATCAGTTAACTGGGATCCATCAGTCTCGTGACCCATGAACTTTTCTTCTTTTCATTATACTTTTCTTTAGATTATTTTCACATTGCCCCTGATCTATTTCTTCTTTATAACAATTTATGATGCCCCCAGATTTTCTTGAAGCTACTGAGAAGCACTGGCCTGGCACAGGAATTCTGCAAAAGGACAGTATTATAATAGGTGAAACAAGACTTCCCGTCTCATCACCTCCAAATTGAAGGTGGTCTTCAGTGAGAGGTGAATGATATGGCATGCCAGCCAAAAGCAGCTTCAGAGGATCCTGCGCACATCAGAAATTGCTTGTGCTAAATCTTCTTACAGTGTACTTAAATGCAAACCTCTGTAGTAGTGCAACTGAAAGAAAGAATCTGAGAAGCATATTGCATGCCACTGACCTTCCCTCATCAGTGGGAGACTTCACCCAGAACCTATGCCTATTTCTGAAGGTCATTAGGAAATGCTGGGCTACTCACATTGCTGTATGTTAGACACTGGCTTCACCCATAGAGTTCCTCAAATCAAGTCAGAGGGGTGGATTAAAAAAAAAAAAAGTTCAAACTACACAGTTTAACCTATAACCAGACCACTAATTTCTGATACATAAAACTTTCCTAAATTTTTAAGCACCAACAATAAAATCGGCACATTTTCACTATTTCTCTCTTCTGTCTTCTTTCTCTTACACACGCATGCGCGCGCACACACACACACACACACACACACTCACACATTGTAGAACTGGAACTGTTTGTAAAGATAAAAGACAATGTAGTGATAGCCTATTCTATTCCCTCCAATTTAAGAATTTCCACATTACTCTAGGTGTCATAGGAACATTAAGAAAATGTAAATTTGAAATATCCCTTGAAACCACACCTTAATAAAAATCCAGATCTTTCTAAAATATGGAATGATAATGAAACATTGCCTGAATACTTTTATGTAAATAACATTCTGTAATAATATTAAAAGTCATTATTGAGCATTTGTTTTGAGCCAGGTACTGTGTGCAAGGAAAATTCCCAAAGTCCACACTCAGATTATTAATTAAATCAGTCATAAGTGGTTGAAATTTATGATTCTTGCAGCAGAAGCCTAGTCTTACACCATTGAGCTGATGCTTGGCAGTTAATTTGGTGGGATACATTTAATCTGATTGAATGATTGAAATTGAATTTACCACTTACATTACTGAAATTGATTACCATCAACATTTTTGAACCAATCACCTTATATAGCGACCCTGACAAAAAGAAGAAAAACTTATTAAATTGTTCTCATCCTATAAGTTCTATCTGCAACCTCATTTATTTTTCATACTCCCATGATGAGAAAAGTAATGGTAGTAGTACTAGTAACAGCAGCAGTAATGTGTGTGTGGGCACGCACACATGTGTGCATATCTGAGTAAAACAGTATCTCAGGAAAGTGTTGTAACCCACATGCAAAAGTCTTTCCATCCATGACACTCCAACAATGATGATTTTCTCAAAGTCTCTGTTAACTTTCTTAGTCAGGCTCAACCATGTGGTGAGCAGCATTGCTCATAGCCAGGCCATTCACACCAGCAAGGAAGGAGTCATCTCTTTATGTGATTAAATACATCCTGTGCTCTACTCACACTTATTCATTAACTATTTTATATTAACATTGATTGAATGTCTTCTTTGCATCAGACATTGTTAGCTTCTGGGATTACAATCCTATGTAATAAGATACAATCTTTGCCAAGTGTGTGACCCATATCTGTAATTCCAGCAACTCATGAGACTGAGGCAGGATTTGAGGCCAGCCTTAGCAACATAGTGAGACCCTGTCTCAAAATAAATAAAAATGACTCAGTGGTAAAGTGTCCCTGGTTTCAAAACAAAAACAAAGGACCACCAAAAAAAAAAAAAAAAAAACGGAATGAAGGAAGAGTGAAAGAAAAGATGCAATCCTTTCTCAGGTTGACTAGAATTGAATTGGTGAGGTAGACAATCATAGTGCTTGGGAAAACACCATGATAATGATAAGTCCACAAGCAAGAAAAAAAGCCCCCAAACTGCTGATACATCAGAGGATATGTTGCCTGACTCCAACTAAACAAGAGGGCGATTGCAAAAGGCTTTCAGATGTTGCAAGACCAGTAAGCCCCGTAGTCAAAGGGCAAGAGAGAAAATGATATGAACTGGCCTCTGCACATTCTTCTATATACCTGACTGTAATGGTGTGAGAACAGGAAAGTTACACTAGCAGAGTTCACTCTGATTATGGCATTGTTAATGAATAAATGGATAATGAAAAATTTGGATCATGAAAATTAGAAGGGTTTAAGGTGATAGGTATTTATGATGGGCTAAATTTAAGTAGTGGTAATATATAAAGGAGGAAGAAAAGAAAGTTAAAAATAGGAGCTATGTGAGATATGTGCAATAATGACACTAACCATTGCAAGCTTCTTGAGACATGTTCATGTTCTTCAAGCATACAAGCCTTTTAAAATAGAAAGCCTAGAAGAGTGTTTTACCAAGATGGGGTTCTCCAAACTAAAATTGTCTGTAGCAATGGTCTCCTTCAGATTTATATAGAAATAACAAACTTGTTTGGTATTTATTTATGTCATTTAGTGTTGTGTAACTGGATAAAGGTAACCTGTTGTAATAAGTTATATATAAAATTTTGTGTTACTCATTAAAAATAGTTATGATTATTAATAGAGGAAGCAGTGTATTCTCCAATTCCTCCATTTACCTGCAAATGCCATGATTTTATTCTCTTTTAATGTTGAGTAAGATTCCATTGTGCATATATACACATTTTCTTTATCCATTCACCTACTGAAAGGTATCCTGGTTGGATCCACAATTTAGCTAATGTGAATTATGCTGCTATAAACATTGATGTGGTTGTGTCCCTATAGTATGCTGTTTTTAAGTCCTTTGGATATAAACTGAGGGGCTGGGTCAAATGGTGGTTCCATTCCCAGTTTTCCAAGGAATCTCCATATTGATTTCCAGATTGTTTGCACCAATTTGTAATCCCACCAGCAATGTAAGAGTCTGCCCTTTTCCCCCACACCCTTGCCAACACTTTTAGTTGTTTGTATTCTTAATAGCTTAATGGTGGAGTAAGATGAAATCTTAGAGAAATTTTGATTTGCATTTCTCTGATAGAGATGTTAAACATTTTTTCATATATTTGTTGATTTTGTATCATTTTCTGAGAAGTGTCTGTTCAGTTCCTTGGCCCATTTATTAATTAAATTACTTATTTTTTTGGTGTTAAGATTTTTGAGTTTTTTATATATCCTAGAGACTAGTGTTCAATGTGATGTGCATGTGGTAAAGATTTGCTACTATTCTGTAGGCTCTCTATTCATCTCACTGATTGTTTCTTTTTGTTGTTGTTGTTTTATTTTTTGTTTTTTGTTGAGAAGAAGCTTTAGAGTTTGAATCCATCCCATTTATTGATTTGTGATGCTGATTCATAACGGGGATGGGGGGAAACATGGGAGGAATAGGAGAACCTTAGATAGGACAAAGGGAAGGGAGGAGAAGGGAGGGGGCATGGGAATAGGAAAGATGGTGGAATGAGATGGACATCATTATCATAAGTACTTGTATGAAGACATGAATGGTGTGAGTCTACTTTGTGTTCAACCAGAGACATGAAAAATGGTGCTCTATTTTGTAATATGAATTGAATTGCAGACTGCTGTCATATATAACAAATTAGAATAAGTAAAATAAAAAATAAAAGTAGTAATTCATTTGAGTGAAAGAGTAAGAAAACATGAATCTCTGGTTTTCATATTATGGAAATGAAGTCATAATGATGAAGAAGGGGGTTGTCTCAGCATGTATATACAGTACACATTTTTGAAGACCAGCTGGAGAACGACTTCAATGAACTCACTATTGGACACAGGGAGCCTTAAGTGACATGGGATATCTAAAAAGAGATGTTAAGTCACCAAATGAGTGTAGAGGTTATGCACTCAGGAGGAAAATACAAGTCACCAGCTTCTAGGTCATAGTACTTGGATTCACCAAAGCAGAATATGTGTAGGAGTGAATCTAATTCTATACTAATGAATACTAAAAACAAGCCCAGAGAAATCTATGTGTATGCACATATTTAAAAATTGCAAAACCTTCAGAAATCAAGGTAAAAGGAAAAAGAAACATTGAACTACTAATTTTTTTAAAAGAGGGTGCTATTGACATACTATTTCATTGATGCAAAGGTATCAATATCCAAAAATAGAGGGTTGAAAGATCTGTGGAGATGAGCGGACTTCTTCATGAAACTCACACCCTTCTCTTTTCTTTCATATCTCTAAATTTTCTTATACAGAACTCATTACTCAGAGGAAAAAAAAATTCTCTGTGGTACAAGAATGAATTTTCGAATTTTAAATCTTGAGTCCTAACTCCACGCTTTACTAACTTTGCAATGCTGGACTATTTAATTAGCCCTTCCGAGTTCCATGTTGCTCTTCAGCAGAAAAATTAAATATAAAAGTACCTATCTCACAGGGCTGTTGTAAAGAAAAAAATGAAAAAGTCTATAAGAAAGCACTCTATAAGCTCCACTGGGCTCTAAATAGCATGCAAATTGGATATTATTAATAACATGTGGGTGCTGTTCTTCACATCCTTTACCAGTCTGAGTGTGTGTGTGTGTGTGTGTGCGCGCGTGCACGTGTGTGGAGAGAGAGAGAGAGAGAGAGAGAGAGAGAGAGAGAGAGAGAGAGTTTAATCTATTCGTTGTAGTTATTTTCTGTTATTACAATGTATGTGTAAAGATAAATATTTTATTTGCATATTGGGACTTAATTTGTAAACAAATGCCCACAGGGTAAGATAAAGGAAAATATGATATTTCCCTAGGCAGTATTAATAATATTCCAGTGTATTCCTAAGATTGTGCTAAAATGAGCACCTAAATCAATCTTATCCCTGCCTCTAGGACTTTACCCAGTTGTTCTCGTGACACAGACTTCCTTGCAGTGGGTACAGTTTTCTGTCATGGGGCTCACTAACTGACAGCAATTCACATTTTACAAGAAGCCTGGCCATTTACAGTTTTTCTGGGGCAAGAGTGTCTGCTGCTGGCTTCCACTCAAAAGTTACATTTATATCACTGGCCTATGCCTACTTTATTTTTTAACTATGCTGACTTTTTAGTTCAGGCCTTGGGTTTCCCACACATACATGACCTCAAGTGACTTCAAAGTCTCTCCCTTTGAGCCAAGAGTGGTGGCACATGCCTGTAATCCCAGTGGCTTGGGAGACTGGGGCAAGAGGATCACAAGTTCAAAGCCAGTCTCAGCAAAAGCAAGGTGCTAAGCAACTCGGTGAGACCCTGTCTCTAAGTGAAATACAAAGTAGGGCTATGGATGTGGCTCAGTGGTCCAGTGCCCCTGAGTTCAAACTCTAGTACTGCCCCCACAAAAAAAAGTCTCTCTCTTTTTAAGATGTGGGTCTCAGCCTTACAGAATCCAACATCTTATTTTATAACGCTTTTATTTATAAACTATAATATAATCATACTATAACTTACCTAAGTACATATAATCTTAAAAGAAGAAGCTATCAAATTTCCTATCTTTACAAGGAAGGTAAATAGTAATATAATTCAATATATAAATATTTAAGGAAAACTATGATAGAACACAAAACTACTTTTAATCCAATGCCAGGATTCCATGTTCTTATATTGGTAATTCAAATATTCCTGATGATGAAATTTCTTGAAGTAGTGGACAATGTCTGATATAATTTTGGATAACACAATGTATGCTTTTTTCTCAAAAAGCTAAGTATGCATTCCTGAAAAATGTATACTAATTATAAAAAAGTGGTGCACACATATGAAAAATAGATCCTAGGTCCAAGTAAGTATAAATTGGCTTTCATTTATATATGAATTTCTAGTAGGACCTAGCAAAATTGTGCGTGTGGAAAAGATTATTGTTCACCAAAAAGTATCATTTCTCCTCCTTTTGGGGAGCATAACAAGAACCATTATCTAGCCTTCTTTTAGTCTAGTTAATGAAATGAACCAGAAATGAAATGTTCCATTTTTAGCTAAGTCGTTTAAGAAAATTCATTCTGTCCCCTATATCAGTCACATTGCCTAAAGGAAATAAATGATATGTTCAAATTGAGCAATTGAAGGAGAGTTTAATAATGTAATTTAAAAACTGGGAACAGGATACAAGGATAGTGTCAAAGTTAGTGCAAATTCCAGGGTTGGTTAACAGGAAGATCCTTGGGCTCCCGAAGCCTGGAAAAACATGAGGAGGATACAATTGCCAGAAACAGAAGGGGCTGTATGCCAGGAAATAGGGCCTCAGGTGTGGACATAGCCAGCCGGCAGCAACCCCACCAGAGAGGAAGCAACCATCTGATGTCTCTCTTCTCTCCCTACCCCTAATGCTGCTCATGTTCTCAAGGATTGAGCCCAACTGAAATCCATTGGTCAGGGAGGTCCTAAATGGGGCTCAACCTCTTGGGACAGAGAGCAACTTGGAGGAAAGATGACCCGCATATCCTCCAAAAGCATCTTTGATTCAGTCTGATTGACATCAATGATGATTGCAAGAGTAACAGATTTAACACTGTTTCCCAGAACAACGGCCTCTTACTTGGTAAAGTTATTAGAAATGGAAATTCCCTAGTCTCAGGGTAGACATACCTTAATCAAAAAATATCAGGCAGGAACCCTGATTTCAGTGTTTTTTGTTTTGTTTTGTTTTGTTTCTTTTTGGTGCTGGGGATGGAACTCAGGAACTAGTGCATGCTAGACAAGCACTCTCTTACTGAATTGCACCCCTGGAATTTTAATAAGGATCCTAGTGAGCCCAATGCATGCTTAATTTTGACATGCACTATTTCAGGAAGGCAGGCATTATTTTTCTGCTGCTCCTTTCCTGCCCCTCATAATTATATCAGAATCTAGCAAACCATTGATAGCAAATAAATAGCTATTAAATGAATAAAATATACATTTGCATTTCTGTTTTAAATATCTTATGTCATATAGATATGTTTGATTGGCCAGAGTTCCAAAGCAAGAGAGAATGGAGATTACTGTCTTTTCCATTTCTTATCTTTTATAAATTGTGCTGCTATATTAAGCAATTTTAAGACTGTAAGCACATGAATGTGGCAATGTGATGATAATTTTTTCACATTATCAGATCAATTCTTAATTTTTCTAAAAGAATATTTTCTGTGTTAATGAAGTGCAATTTCTCAGAGAAGTAAAGTACAGGTTTGAGATTTTAATTAAATGAACCAGGATTTAGCAAAACAATACTAGGATCAGCCAAATTTCTCCATGTTGTTTGTTTTCATACAGAGTGAGAATTTGTGAAATGGCCCAAAGGTAAATGGATTTGGGAAGTGTTGTGTTGTGGTGATTAGCACACCAGTTCAATCAGCAAGAGAGAAAGATATGGCTTGATTGGTTTATTATCAGAAAAAAAATGATATGTATAGAGATGCTGTGTCCATGAGAAATTATATCTGCCTATCAAAATAAAAATACACAAAGCCACCATTGCTGCAAGTTTATGAACAATAACAACAATGAAAACAAACAGACAAATATCTTCTTGAACTTGGGCTCTTTTGCATCTACTTAAGCACAACAGTGTTTCATTATTTTCTTGCAAAAAGAAAACACAGAATTATAAAATGCTTTTTATGTCAGATTATATTAAAATTACTTTTTGAAATGGTATTATCCTATTTTTAGACAGTCAACATGTGAGGTACCTAGTAACTGAACTGAGTCTTGCTTTCATACACTAGCAACAAAACAATCACAACTACATCGAAGATGTCTTTTTAAGCATCTGACACTATTTTAAGCATTTTATCTGCTTAATTTAACTTAATCCTCATGATGACCACATGAGAAGTGTTGTGTTACATTTCTGAGAAAAACCAAGGTTTTACTATGTTAGATAACTTGCTCATGTTTATAGAGATCCACAATTCAAGCCCAGGTCCATCTGGAACCAATGATGGTGTGCATAATTATGTATACTCTAGGATTTATGCTCTTTTTACAGTATTATCTTGTCATTTTTATCATGTGAATGCTTTGCCCAGATTTGATCCTCTCCTTTTAGACCTGTTTTCCAAATCTTCTTGCATTAAAGTGGCCAATGGATGAAGTAGATTTATCAAATCATTCTAAATGGACCAGATCAAGGCTCTGAAGTTTGTTGGACACAGCTAGAGGAGAGGGAGAGAAAGATGCTGCTGAGAATACAACACAACAGAAAGAAAGTGATATCCTCAGGCAGGCAGTAGTGGATCAGACTTACATTTGACAAAACTCCACCAAGAATGTTGAGCTAGCTAAATCTCTAAAATTCTTTATGCTATGATACAACACACACATCTATAAAAATAACAGCTTGAGAAATGTCCGTTGGCTGGATATGTTTCAGTTCTGGAAACACCGTCTGGGAAATAAATGTTTAACATTTTCTTTCTCCTCAAACTTAAGCTTACTAGAGACCAAAGCTAATTCATACTGTGATTAATGTAGACAAAATAAATTAAAATTTCAAATTAGTTTTTTCAAATTAATGTTGAAAATAGTACAAGATGATGCTTACCTCTGTGCTATTCACTTCAGATGAGATATCGGGAAATGGAAGGGACTGTAACCAAATCAAAAGAGCTCAGGGAAGCCCGCAGAGCACATGTTTTAATATCTGAGCATGGAGCTTCCAAATCTTGCCTTTGAATACGATTTATCAACTTTGTAAATACTGGAATGACCTATTCCCAGCATCATTCAGGCAATTCAGTCAAACTCCCTTCTAAATCCTAAGCATTCTATGCATCCCTTACAAGCATATGCCCAACATAATTTCTCTTAGTGGAGGGATACATCTTAGCATATAAGGCATTTTTAATTTGCTTAGAGAGACCCTTCATATATATTAAACAATATTGCAAAACTTTGGAATTCTTAATTTCAGCTAGTACTGTGTGTTATAAAACAGTCTTTCTGGACTTTTGGTATAGCTTAGTGCTTTAGCGTGTGCTTAGCATGCAGAAGGCTGTGGGTTTGATCCCCAGAAACATGAAAATATTTAATAAATAAATAAACCAATATGTTTAAACCAGTATTTCTAATACTATGCAGTAATTCGCTCTTTAATCAACATGCTCATATACTTCATATTTTCTCTGGTACATTTTAATATATAACCTATTTTCTACCAGAAATTACAATTAATATCCTATATTAAAACACATTTTTTTAAATTAAGTTTTTTGTCCAAAAGTTTTACTACAAAATAGACTCAAGAGTTCACTTTGATATGTAAATATCTTCTTTACAGAAAAATTTGACTTTTGTTTCCAATTTTGTATGAACTAGAATGTTATTCTGTTCTGCTTTTATTTGTTTGGTTTTTGGTGCTGGGGATCGAACCAAAGGCCTTGTGTATGCTAGGAAAGTGCTCTACCATGGAACTATATTCCCAACCCAGTAATCAAATATTTGATAAAATTATATATTAATAAAAATTAAGAATCATTGACTCTGCTATTTTTGTCTTCTAATAAATAAAAACAAGCAAAACTAAAACAAATCAAAAACACTCAAACTTCACACCTACATTATCACTGTCACTGTAAAGTAGGATTATTAATAAGTGAAGTTCAGAACAACTATAAAATTTGAGGAACATCATATTGATGCTAATGGCAGAGTAGAGATAGAAATCACACCTACTGTGACAATGAGCAATTTAATATGTAAATATCATAGAATCACTTCCCCATCAGTGAGAGGGTAGAATCTAGATAGACTGAGAGAAGGACAATTCACATAGTATACAACAGGTGTCATGTTTCTGAGGTGTGCATGACCATGACTAGAGGAGAGAAAAGGAAGACATGCTTGGATAGTAAGTTACGGTGAAGAGACAAAGAAAGAATGATTCCATTCATGAGGCTTTGTCACTGGGAGTTTGGGAAATAGAACTGGACTCATTCTCATAAGGAAATACAAAAACATAAAAAGTTTGAATCCCTTTATGTCGCGATGGGCCAAAGTTGCGACTTACGCAGTCAAGTGGGAGAAATAAAGAATGTCCAAGTGTTTCTGCCCTTTCAAATGCTTTATTCACTCAAATCACTCAATACAATTTCACTGTATAGATTCTTAATCAAGAAAATGACAATCTTTAATGCTAGGCATTGCAATAGACATAATAACTTCATAGCAAAAATTCTAGATTAATTTTAAGCATTGCAAACACATTTAATCATGGCAGGCTCATGACAGACATTCCCTCTGCATGCTAAGCTCAAGAGTCACATCAAAAGTCTCAAGCCTTAGGCTTTAAGTCCAGCAGATGCACACTCAAACTGTGGTGATGAGATCAGGAACCAAGGCAGGCTTCTCCTAGGGTGGAGCTGACCACTAGCTGAGGATATGGTCATAGGGAGAAGTCCCTCTCTCACCAGAGTCAAGAGGCTGCTATAGAGTTTGAGAGCTGTGAGAACAAGACAAAGGATCAGGCAGATGAGAAGAGTTGGGATGTCAGTCCAGGTCCTCATCAGGCTCTCAGGCTTGAGTGTATTAGTGTCAGTGGCTGAATGTCTGTTCATTTGCTCCATCATTTATACTAAATTTATACTTTCAATCCCTATCAGCTGCTACTGGATTTCTAGTGACCTCATTCGTCCTGAGGGTAAAGCATCTCATCTGGTGTTTCCCACCCTGATTTTCTTGCTTCTCGTTCTTATCAGAGCAAGGGCAACTTGCCAGAGACTTCACTCTGAGTTTGTCAGGGTGGAGAGAAGTGACTTGTTTGTGCCTGAGGGCCACACTGGAGGGCTCCATAAGTGTGCCTGGTGAGACTGCAGGTTTCAAACCAGAATTTTAAAATGGAGTTGCTTAGACTAAGGCCTTATACTTTACCAGAATAATAACAATAAGTAAGTAGAGTCTACACAGATGTTCGTGGAGCCATATCCCCAATACTTGAGAAGAGAAAGAAACAAGCACTGGAGAAACAGATACTACAATGACACATATTAGAAGGTTGGACTTAAAAAGGGAGGACAGAAAAAATCAGTGGAATTAGAGACTGATTGACTATTACAGAAAAGAGAAGGATAAGTAAAAGCCTATTCTTAGAAATAGATGGTTGTGGATCTGGAAGAATAAAGTAATGGGTAATGAAAAAATTTTATCATATAGAAAAATCAAACACACACATACACACACACACACACACACAAAGAGGTTTCTATGGCCATATACCGCACATGCGGAGAAATGATGAGTTAACACTGACCTCACATTTTGTAAGGGAATCCAACCTTTGGACATATTCTGACTCTTGAAATTGTTATTGATCAAAAATTCCATATCCTAGAACAGTGATTCAATTTTGCAAAATAAGTTGATTGTTGGAATAAAAGGAGGGTGCCACATATCATTATTATTCTTATTTAAATGGATTTCTTATAAATAATTGATGGCTGCTATTTATTCATCATTGAATTAGAAATTCATATTGAAGTTAGGCAAACTCCCTGAAAGAGAATTTTTATTCTTGTGCCAGCTGAAGATACTTAGAAAATCACAGAATATTTTGAATGACTGATTGTCTAAATATTCATAAAATGGCCAAACTATTTGATACTCTCTAAAAGATTACATTAAAATGGAACACCAGCATTAACAGCCAAGTTAACAAAGCAACCAACAGTAAACTTTTAACTTGCTTGGTTAGATGATACCAGATGTGAAAGGGACACAGAGCTGGAGTACTCATAGACTCATAGTTTTCAAAAATTATATTGTTCAAATTACTTTATGAATCCTGGAAATTCTAAGAAGATCCACATTGTTTATTATTTGCTAGGAAGTTGGTCCAAACTGATATTTAAAGTCCAAGCGTATTAAGGAAGATCAGAAGCTATGGAAAATTTATTCTGCTTTCATTGATTTTTTTTCTATTAAGGCTAAGGTATTAAGGACACCAAGACTTAAATTCCTTTCTTCTGAACTGTTTTCTTATGCCACCCACTACAACACCCATGAATTAAGCAAGAGGTATGTACCCAGATTATTTTCCTTTACATGCTCAAGTATGGCAGATAAAGGTGTGAATCCTGAACTTAAGATACACAGGGAAAAATCTTGGTCTCATCATTGATTTATTGAATGACTTTGAGAAAGTCATTTAATTTTTTAATTTGCAAAATGGAGAAGATAATAGTATCTATATTAGAGGGTTTTAGGTACTATGAAGAGTGTACATGCAGGAAATCAGTTCTTAGGAATAATATCTGTTATTATTATCACCAATGATGTATTTTTGTTATCATTAAAACTATATATGAAATTTCTGCCCACCAAGGTCCAACAGTATCCTCCATTATTCTTTCTGGTCTTCAACACAGAAGACGTCCCTGCCCCTTAACTCTAATAACCAAATGGAAAGAAACAGAGATGAATTTCAAGGAAGAAAACATAAACTAATTGTTATAACCAGTAAAAATAGGGATCTGGTCTGTGTTCCATGGAGTCAAAGAATGAACTCATAAAATTGAGAGAAGCACGCAAACAGAAATTTATTAAAGAGGACATTAAGTTTCAGAAATGTAAGAAAAGTCCCAAGGGGGAATATGGTAGGAGTGTGAGTGCCACCAGGGTCTCTGGGCATCCCTTGTTTTAAAGGCACATAAAGTGAACTGGACTTGTCCAGTGCCTGGGGGACTCAGGCTGAGTTGCATAATTGTGTTTTTGCGAGAATGGAGTCTTTTGTCCCTTTTGGGAAACATGTTGTTGTGTGATATGCTGGCACATATCTCAAAAGACAGATCATACCTCAAATGGTGTTGTGGACATAAGTCCTCCTTATCAACCCTCACCATTCTTTCCCGCTCTGACTCCTCCCCCCCCCCATCACTTCCAAACCTGATTCCATACAATGGAAACCTTTAAGGAATGGTTGCTGAATTTTCCAAATGCCTTGAAGTTAGGTAAGCTTCCTGAAAGAGAATTTTTATTCTTGTGCCAGCTGAAGATACTTAGAAAATCACAGAAGATTTTGAATGACTGATTATCAGAACTTCTTTTGTGGGGATAGGGAAGGAGCAAGCCTGGAAGAGAAGTTTTGAATACACATGCTGAGATTAGAGAGCATTCAACAGTGGTAGGGAGGGTTGTTATTTCAATTGTAAATTGGCTTAACTGACATTTTTCTTGGACAGAAATGGGTAGTTTGAGAGAGTTTGAATCATCAGAACAAAAAGGAGTTTACAAGTCAAAATCATAAAGGGCAGGGCAAAGCATGGTTTTTCAATTTTAATGAACGTAATACAAATAAGAAAAGTTTGTTAAAAGCTTCTGGGACCTAAACCCCAGAGATTCTAATGCATGGGAGAGGGTCCATACATTTGTATATTTAAGAAGCCCTCAGGGGATTCAACCAGGTCTGTGATCCACCCTTTGAAAATCACTAGAATAAAGGTAGGTAACATCATCCTCTCTATTTCAAAAGTTTATCAATGTCCATTTTTCATAATATATCACACTTGATATTGGGAAGGAAAATGAGGGAGACAGATATTCTAATTTGAGAGAAATCTTTTTAAGATAACAACATAACAATAATGTCTGTCATTTATGTGCCTTCCTTATTTTATATACAGCAAAACTAGTATAAGGAAGGCATTGAGAGAATTGTTGTGTAAGAGAAAAAGGAGATTAAAAAAGTTTACATAATCTGTTTCAAGATGGTGAAATAGAGGAGGTCGCTTTCCTGGCTGCTGCATGGCATGAAACGAAGAAAGCAGACAGTCAACTTCTTGGCAAATGAAGTACTAGAAACCTGAAGGAACACTGTATGTCCACAGATTGGAAACACTATAGTCTCAGATAGGTAGACACACACACACACACACACAAAAAAAAAAAAAAAACCATAAAAAAGCAAAAGAACAAATCACCCAAAACACATCTAGGTACTTCAAATAACAGAATCCACCAACATCACAGTGGAAGAAATGTCAGAGAAGGGGTTCAGAATGCACATAGTTAAACTGATCTGTGAAGTAAATGACAGTCTAAGGAGTAAAATCAGAGAGAAAATACAGGAAGTGAAAGATCACTGCAATAAAGAGATACAGTTTCTGAAGAAAGAACAAGCAAAAGTGCTTGAAATGAAGGAATAAACAAAACAAATTAAAAATTCAATTGAAAGCATTACCAACATACACTAGATCTGTTGGAAGATAGAATTTCAGGCAGTGAAGACAAAATAGATAATCTTGAAAGCAAGGTTGACCATGGAGAACAGATGTTAAGAGACCATGAACAGAACTTCCAGGAAATATGAGGTAACCCAAAAAGACCAAATTTAAGATTTACTGGGATAGATGAAGGCTCAGAGACACAAATGAAAGGAATGCACAAACTTTTCAATGAAATGGTATCAAAAATGTTCCTAAACCAAAGGATCAAATGGAAAAATCAAAAACAGGAGGTTTACAGGATCCCACCTGTAGAAAATTTCAACAGTCCCATGCAAAGTCTCATTATTATGAAAATGCCTGTTATGGTTTAAATGTGAGGCATCCCCCAATATCTCACATGTGAGACAATGCCAGAATGCTCAAAGGAAAAATGCTTGGGTTCTAGGAGACTTAATCTCATCAGTGATTTAATCTCCGGATAGGGATTAACTGAGTGGAAACTGAAGTGATAGGGTGTGGCTGGAGAAGGTGGAAACTGGGGCATGGCTTTGGGTATATAATTGTATCTGGAGAATGGAGCCACTCTCTCTCTTTGCTTACAGATCTTCATGTGAGCTGCTTCCCTCTGCTATATTCTCCTGCCATGATGTCCTGTCTCACATAGATCCCTGAGAAATGGAGCCTGTGCTCTGTGAACTAAGACCTCTGAAACCTTGATCCTTCAAATAAAACTTTTCTTTTCTATAATGTGCTGGATGAGTCCTTTAGTCATGGCGACAAAAAAGCTGACTAAGACAGAAAGTAGTACTGAAAGTGGGGTCATTGCTGTGACTAACCTGATGATGTGGTTCAGAAGATTTTGGAGCTTTATGGAATTGTGCAGAGTAATTTTGAGATGCTTAGCAGTGCAAGCTGGAAATTGTTGTAAGTGGAGCTTAATGGCTGCTTCTGGTTGGAGCTCAGAAGACCAGAATGCCAATAGGACTGTGGACAGTGAAGACAGGCTCAACAGAGTTCACAGAAGAAGGACTCTATGGAAACTTGGAGTAGAGGTCATTCATGTTATGTTCTGGCTGAGGAGTTGTCTTCATTTTGCTAGTGTTCTGATACTTTCCTTTCTTTTTTCTTTTTTCTTTCTTTCTTTTTTTTTTTTTTTTTTGAAACTTTCTGTAAGACAGATTTTTTGAATGGATGGACTTATGAACTGCCAAAAGAATTTTCTAGACAGCATAGCATAGTAATGGCATGGATATTGTTGGAAGCTTTTAGCCAAATTCATTGTAGTAATCAGGAGCAGAAAGCAGAGCAGAATGATTTGAAAAACTTGGACATGAAAAGTGGAAGTGAAATGGGGCATAAGGAAGTTGCAGTTAAAGACATTACTGCCACTAAAGAAATGCTAAAGACTTTGCCCAGAGACAATAAGAAAGATGGTTTGAGGGCATCTCAGGAGCTGGCAAGATGACACACACCTCAGGCTAAAAGAAGTAAAAAAGTGAAAATTATCTTGAGAAGAGAGCAGTGGGGCACTCTTCTTGCACAAGGGGGCCTAGGAAGTTTTTTCAATGTGCTTAGCTACCCAGGCAATCACAGTTTGCTGCAGCCAGGGTCCCTGGAAACATGGCTACTCCTGGAAATGTCAAACACATGGTGCTGGTTATGCAAGAATGCAGGATGCTCGAGTTAGGTGGTCATGGAGACATCCACCAAGATTTCAAAGGAAGGCCTTGGAGGCCAGGCAAGGTGCAGCAGTGTTGAAGTCCCTTCAGGCACCACCTGGAATGCAAAGTGAGGAGGAAGCTGAAGCTTGAGTGTAGACCACAGAGATTAAGAAATCCCAGTAATGTGGACAATTGTCCTAGGAAAGCTACAGGAATAGAGCAGAGACAAGCCAACAGGAAGTCTACTTGGGCTGCACCCAATAAGGCCACAAGTGTGGAGCTACACAAACCCTTTGGAGACAATCTCACGATGCCATGTGCCCCAAATGCCCAACATGGAACTACGGGACTTGTTTGCCCAGTTGGATTTCGGTCTTGTTTTTTCTATGCCCCCAATTTTGTAAATGGAATGTTTACTCTGTGTCATTGTATATTGGATAATTATAAATTGATTTTAATTTTATTAGTGCTCACAATATAAGATTTCCTTAAGCTCAAAGAAGAATATCAAAATCTCTGGGACACTATTAAGGCAGTGCTAAGAGTAAAATTTATTACATTGAGCACATTGTTTAAAAAAAATATAAAGCTACCAAATAAATAACCTAATATTATATCTCAAAATCCTAGAAAAATAACAAATCAACACCCCAAGCAGTAGAAGACAGGAAATAATATCAGAGCTGAAATCAAAGAAATTAAAACAAATCCGAAAAATAAGCAAAGCAAAAAAAAATTTTTTTGAAAACAAATTTGGTGAACCTTAAGCCAAGATAATGAAGAGAAAGAGAAAAAAAATCAAATTACTGAAATTTGTGACAAAAAAAGAAATAATATGATGGACACTACCAAAATACAGATCATAATTAGAAAGTGTTTTGAAAATTAATACTCTAATAAAATAGAAAATATCAACAAATTTCTAAAGACATTTGACTTACCAAATTGAATAAGGAAGACATACACTATTAAAACAGATCAATTTCAAGCAATGAAATTGAAGATGCTGTCAAAAGCCTACCAAGAAAGAAAAGCCCAGGACCAGATAGATTCTCAGACAATTTCTACCAGACCTTCAAAAAAGAATTAACACCAATCTTCCTCAAATTATTCCATGAAATAGAAAAGAAAGAAACTCTTCCAAACTCATTCTATGACGCTAATATCACCCTGATACAAAAATCAGACAAAGACACATCAAGGAAAGAAAATTTCAAACCAATACCCATGATGAATGTAGATGCAAAAATTATTAATACAATACTGGCAAATTACCTACAGGAATATATTAAAAAGATAGTGCACCATGATCAGGTTTGGTTCATCCCAAAGATGTAAGGTTGGTTCAAAATATGTAAATCAATAAGCATAATTCATCACATCAATATACTTAAAGGCAGAATCACATGATCATTTCATGTGATCCATAGATGCAGAAAAAAGCATTTGACAAAATATAGCATCCATTCATGTTAAAAACACTAAAAAATATAGGGATAGTAGGAATGTACCGCAACATTGTAAAGGTTATATATGCTCAACTCAAGGTCAACTTTATTTTATTTTATTTTATTTTAAAGGACAGAATGTTAATACAATTTATTACTTATTAGTAAAAATAAATACAAAGTCATTTTGTAAAAATGATTTAAATAAAAAATGTAAATCAATATGAATTATAAAAAGTTGTACTCCATATATGTATAGTATGTCAAAACACACTCTACTGTTATACATATCTATAAAGAACAAATAAATAAAAACAAACAAAAAGGAAGACTGAAAAAATATAAGAACCAATTTGAAATGCTAATTGTAATTATTGACATTTAAAGTCAGTAGAATACAATAATTCATAATAAAAGTTGCACTACTTGTGTTCATAGAAATTAAAGTCCTTTTTAAAATGTTCATGTGTACTTGCTAATTATTTGCTTCCTACTTTTTTTCATTAAAATCCTTATTATACATACAGAGCTATATTTTCCGTCAATGTTATTTTAAATGGAGAAAAATTGGAAGTATCTTCTCTGTAAACTGGAACAAGACAGGAATGCCCTCTTTCACCATTTCTATTCAACATAGTCCTGGAAAATCTAGCCAGAGCAATTAGACATAAGAAAGAAATTAAAGGAATACAAACATGAAAAGAAGAACTCAAACTATTCCTATTTGTTGATATCATGATTCAATATTTAGAAGACCTCAAAAGCTCCAACAGAGAACTTCTATAACTCGTCAATGAATTCAGTAAAGTAACAGGGTATAAAACTGACATCCGTAAATCAATTTCATTCCTATACATCAGTGATGAAATCTACTGAAAGAGAAATTAGAAAAATTATCTCATTCACAATAGTCTCAACGAAAATAAAATGTTTGGAAATCAATCTGACAGAAGAGGTGAAAGACCTCTACAATTAAAATTGCAGAACACTAAGGAAAGAAAGGAAAGAAAGAAGATGGAAAGATCCCCCTTGTTCTTGGATAGGCAGAATTAATATTGTCAAAATAGCCATACTGAAAGGAAAGATGGCGGCGAGGGGAGTGCATTGCCCCCGTGTGCTGCTTCACTGTGTGGGAGTATGACAAGTCAGGACGGCTAAAGGATATCTTGTTAGGAATTTCCAGCAATAGTGGGGTGCTCCGGAACCTGGAGGAAGGATTTCCATCGCACGAGGATCGGCTACGGGGACTCAAACGATAGAGGTTTGTCGCACGGAGGGTAACACTGCTTATTCAGCAAATCGCCCCGCGGCTAGAGTCTGCAGCGCGCGCTGGGAAACGAGGAGATAGCGACGCAGGGATACAGCGCTGCAGTTTCTGCCAGCCGTGCAAGCACCGTACTCAGGGCTGAATTCTGGGTTCGAGACGGGGGAAGGAAGCGGTCCATCTCGGTTCTCCACACCGGTCAGACCACGGAAGAGGCCAGCAGCCACCATGTTGGAAAGCTGACGTCACCATCCCTGTTTTCGACTGACCACAGCTCATTCAGCCATAGAACAGGTAATTTCAGGCTGCAATTCGCCTGCGGCTTGCAGACAGATTGCTAGGGTTCAGTGCCTGGGTGCTTCTTAGAACCTGATCTTATCGGAGCGAACACCGAGCGCGGGGCGGCCGAGTTCCGGCTCCCGGAACTGTCCCGGAACCGCCCTGGCCCAGGGCTGCGGAGCCTGCGGAGGCTGCTTCTTGGACCCTGCTCCTATCAGAGCATACACCAAGCACTAAGCGGCCGAATTCCGGCTCCCGGAACTGAGCCCGCGGGGACTGCTTCTTGGAGCCTACTCTTATAGGAGCTTACATCGAGCACGGAGCGGCCGAGTTCCAGCTCCCGGAACTTCCCTGGACCGGGGCTAGGAGCCCGCGGAAACTGCTTCTCGGTCCGGGTCCTGCTGAGGGCCGGTCAGGACTCACCCGTTGCTTTGGTTGCCCGGCAAGGGGAACGAAATGCTGCCATTCGCATAGGATACCAACATGGCAGAGATCTGATGTCATCAGAAAGCGGCGGAGGAGAGAACTTCATCAATACCAGCGGGGACATAAACAGTTGGTCTCCTGGTAGGGGGGGTGAGGCACAGACACCCGAGTCTCCTCAATTTGTCGTCGAGCCAGAGGGGAGGAGCCGGGCCGCCGCCAGCTCCCGGAGCAGACCCAGAGGCTCGCCAGCGTGGTGACCGTGTGACCCCAATTGGAGAGGGGGCGGAGCGGAGCCGCCACCCGCACCCGCAAGGTGGGCAGACCTGCGACCCAGTGGTACATGGGCGTGGTAGGAGGGGCAGGGCAGAGCCGCCGTTCGCGCTTGCAAGGTAAACAGACCTGTGACAGCCTGGCGGGTCAGGCCAAGTGGCCTGCCAGTGTGGTACACACGTCACCCCAACTGGAGTAGGGGCAGAGCAGATCCTTCTCCCACGCCCCGATCAGGCCCTGCCAGTGTGGTGGTCACGTGACCCCAATTGGGGTGGGGGCGGAGCGGAACCGCCACCCATGCCCGCAGGGTGAGCAGACCTGTGACCAACCTGCAGATCAGGCCCAGGGTCCGCAGGCGTGGTAGGAGGGGCAGGGCAGATCCGCCGCCCACGCCTCCAAGGTAGGCAGACCTGCAACAGACCGGCGGATCAGGCCCAGGAGCCTGCCAGCGTGGTACACACACCACCCTAATTGGAGTAGGGGCAGAGCAGAGTCGCCGCCCGTGCCAGGAACAGGCCCAGCGTCCTGCAGGCGGGGTAGTCACGACACCCCAATTAGAGTAGGGGCAGAGCAGAGCCTCCACCCGTGCCCGAAAGGTGGGCAGATCTGCGACTGACCAGCGGGACAGGCCCAGTAGCCTGCCGCTACGACAGACACGTCACCCCATTTGGAGTAGGGGCAGAGTAGAGCTGCCACCCGCGCCTGCAGGGTAGGCAAACCTGCAACTGACCGGCGGATCAGGCCCGGTGGCCTGCCGGCGTGGTAGCCAGGACACCCCAATTGGAATAAGGAGAGAGGCGCCGCCCGCGCCTGCAGGAAAGATACGCAAGCAGTATGAAAAGACAAGGAAAGAAAGGACCACAAGCAATGCAGGTCAACGCAACTTTAGAAGAGGTAACAGCTGCAGCAGATGGAATGTCAGATAAAGAATTCAGGATATACATGCTTCAGATGATCTGGAGTATCAAGGAAGACATTAAACAGCAAAATCAGACAATGAAAGATCACTTCGACAATGAATTACGCAAACAAATCCAGGAAGCAAAGGATCAACTATACAGGGAGATAGAGGTTATAAAAAACAAACAAACAGAAATCCTAGAAATGCAGGAAGCAATAAACCAAGTTAAAAACTCAATGGAGAATACTACCAGCAGAGTAGAACACTTAGAAGATAGAACATCAGACAATGAAGACAAAGTATTTCAACTGGAAAAGAACATAGACAGCTCAGCAAGACTGTTAAGAAACCATGAGCAGAACATCCAAGAAATATGGGATAACATTAAGAGACCAAACTTAAGAGTCATTGGGATACAGGAAGGTACAGAGCTCCAAACCAAAGGAATGAGCAGTCTATTAAATGAAATAATACGAGAAAACTTCCCAGACTTGAAGAATGAGACAGAATCCCAAATCCTAGAAGCCTACAGGACGCTGAATGTGCAAAATCATAAGAGATCCACACCTAGGCACATTATAATGAAGATGCCCAACATACAGAATAAGGAGAGAATTTTAAAAGCTACAAGAGAAAGGAAGCAGATTACATTAAGGGGTAAGCCAATCAGGATAACAGCTGATCTTTCAACACAGACTCTGAAAGCTAGAAGATCCTGGAATAACATATTTCAAACACTGAAAGAAAATGGGTTCCAACCAAGAATTGTGTATCCAGCGAAATTAAGCTTCAGGATGGAAGATGAAATTAAAACCTTCCACGATAAACAAAAGTTTAAAGAATTTGCAGCTAGAAAACCATCTCTTCAAAACATCCTTGGCAAAACATTACAGGAAGAGGAAATGGAAAATAACAATGAAAACCAACAGTGGGAGGTAGGACAGTAAAGGGGGGGGAAAAATCAAAGAGGAAAACAAACCATGTTTAGTAACAGAAATAAACAAATATGGCTGGAAGAACAACCCATATCTCAATAATAACCCTAAATGTTAATGGCTTAAACTCACCAATTAAGAGACACAGGCTAGTAGAATGGATCACAAAACAAGACCCAACAATATGCTGCCTACAGGAGACCCATTTAATAGGAAAAGACATACATAGGCTGAAGGTGAAAGGTTGGGAAAAATCATATCACTCATATGGACTTCGGAAACAAGCAGGAGTGTCCATACTCATATCAAATAAAATAGATTTCAAGCCAAAGTTAATCAAAAGGGATAAAGAGGGACACTACATACTGCTTAAGGGAACCATACACCAACAAGACATAACAATCATAAATATTTATGCCCCAAACAATGGTGCAGCTATGTTCGTCAAACAAACTCTTCTCAAGTTCAAGAGTCTAATAGACCACCATACCATTATCATGGGAGACTTCAACACACCTCTCTCGCCACTGGACAGATCTTCCAAACAAAAGTTGAATAAGGAAACTATAGAACTCAATAACACTATTAATAACCTAGACCTAATTGACATATATAGAGTATACCACCCAACATCAAGCAGTTACACTTTTTTCTCAGCAGCACATGGATCCTTCTCAAAAATAGATCATATATTATGTCACAGGGCAACTCTTAGACAATATAAAGGAGTAGAGATAATACCATGCATCTTATCTGATCATAATGGAATGAAACTGAAAATCAACGATAAAAGAAGGAAGGAAAAAGCATACATCACTTGGAGAATGAACAATAGGTTACTGAATGATCAATGGGTTATAGAAGACATCAAGGAGGAAATTAAAAAATTCTTAGAGATAAATGAAAACACAGACACAACATATCGGAATCTATGGGACACACTGAAAGCAGTTCTAAGAGGAAAATTCATTGCTTGGAGTTCATTCCTTAAAAAAAGAAAAAACCAACAAATAAATGATCTCATACTTCATCTCAAAATCCTTGAAAAAGAAGAGCAAAACAACAGCAAAAGAAGTAGAAGGCAAGAAATAATTAAAATCAGAGCTGAAATTAATGAAATTGAAACAAAAGAAACAATTGAAAAAATTGACAAAACTAAAAGTTGGTTCTTTGAAAAAATCAACAAAATCGACAGACCCTTAGCGATGCTAGTGAAGAGAAGAAGAGAGAGAACTCAAATTACTAGCATATGGGATGAAAAAGGCAATATCACAACAGACACTTCAGAAATACAGAAGATAATCAAAAACTATTTTGAATCCTTATACTCCAATACATTAGAAGATAGTGAAGGCATAGATAAATTTCTTAAGTCATATGATCTGCCCAGATTGAGTCAGGAGGATATAGAAAACCTAAACAGACCAATATCAATTGAGAAATTAGAAGAAACCATAAAAAGACTACCAACTAAGAAAAGCCCAGGACCGGATGGGTATACAGCAGAATTTTACAAAACCTTTAAAGAAGAACTAATACCAATACTTTTCAAGCTACTTCAGGAAATAGAAAAGGAGGGAGAACTTCCAAATTCATTCTATGAGGCCAACATCACCCTGATACCTAAACCAGAGAAAGACACTTCAAAGAAAGAAAACTACAGACCAATATCTCTAATGAACCTAGATGCAAAAATCCTCAATAAAATTCTGGCGAATCGGATACAAAAAATATCAAAAAAATTGTACACCATGATCAAGTAGGATTCATCCCTGGGATGCAAGGCTGGTTCAATATACGGAAATCAATAAATGTTATTCACCACATCAATAGACTTAAAAATAAGAACCATATGATCATCTCGATAGATGCGGAAAAAGCATTCGACAAAGTACAGCATCCCTTTATGTTCAAAACTCTAGAAAAACTAGGGATAACAGGAACATACCTCAATATTGTAAAAGCAATCTATGCTAAGCCTCAGGCTAGCATCATTCTGAATGGAGAAAAACTGAAGGCATTCCCTCTAAAATCTGGAACAAGACAGGGTTGCCCTCTCTCTCCACTTCTGTTCAACATAGTTCTCGAAACACTGGCCAGAGCAATTAGACAGACGAAAGAAATTAAAGGCATAAAAATAGGAAAAGAAGAACTTAAATTATCACTATTTGCAGATGATATGATTCTATACCTAGCAGACCCAAAAGGCTCTACAAAGAAACTATTAGAGCTAATAAATGAATTCAGCAAAGTGGCAGGATATAAAATCAACACGCATAAATCAAAGGCATTCCTGTATATCAGCGACAAATCCTCTGAAATGGAAATGAGGACAACCACTCCATTCACAATATCTTCAAAAAAAATAAAATACTTGGGAATCAACCTAACAAAAGAGGTGAAAGACTTATACAATGAAAACTACAGAACCCTAAAGAGAGAAATAGAAGAAGATCGTAGAAGATGGAAAAATATACCCTGTTCATGGATAGGCAGAACTAACATCATCCAAATGGCGATATTACCAAAAGTTCTCTATAGGTTTAATGCAATGCCAATCAAAATCCCAATGGCATTTCTTGTAGAAATAGAGAAAGCAATCATGAAATTCATATGGAAAAATAAAAGACCCAGAATAGCAAAAACAATGCTAAGCAGGAAGTGTGAATCAGGCGGTATAGCGATACCAGACTTCAAACTATACTACAGAGCAATAGTAACAAAAACAGCATGGTACTGGTACCAAAACAGGCAGGTCGACCAATGGTACAGAATAGAGGACACAGAAACCAATCCACAAAACTACAACTATCTTATATTTGATAAAGGGGCTAAAAGCATGCAATGGAGGAAGGATAGCATCTTCAACAAATGGTGCTGGGAAAACTGGAAATCCATATGCAACAAAATGAAACTGAATCCCTTTCTCTCGCCATGCACAAAAGTGAATTCAAAATGGATCAAGGAGCTTGATATCAAATCAGAGACGTGCCGTCTGATAGAAGAAAAAGTTGGCTACGATCTACATACTGTGGGGTCGGGCTCCAAATTCCTCAATAGGACACCCATAGCACAAAAGTTAATAACTAGAATCAACAAATGGGACTTACTCAAACTAAAAAGTTTTTTCTCAGCAAAAGAAACAATAAGAGAGGTAAATAGGGTGCCTACATCCTGGGAACAAATCTTTACTCCTCATACTTCAGATAGAGCCCTAATATCCAGAGTATACAAAGAACTCAAAAAATTAGACAATAAGAGAACAAACAACCCAATCAACAAATGGGCCAAGGACCTGAACAGACACTTCTCAGAGGAGGACATACAGTCAATCAACAAGTACATGAAAAAATGCTCAACATCTCTAGCTTTCAGAGAAATGCAAATCAAAACCACCCTAAGATACCATCTCACTCCAGTAAGATTGGCAGCCATTATGAAGTCAAACAACAACAAGTGCTGGCGAGGATGTGGGGAAAAGGGTACACTTGTACATTGCTGGTGGGACTGCAGATTGGTGCAGCCAATTTGGAAAGCAGTATGGAGATTTCTTGGAAAGCTGGGAATGGAGCCACCATTTGACCCAGCTATTCCCCTTCTTGGTCTATTCCCTAAAGACCTAAAAAGAGCATGCTACAGGGACACTGCTACATCGATGTTCATAGCAGCACAGTTCACAATAGCAAGACTGTGGAACCAACCTAGATGCCCTTCAATAGATGAATGGATAAAAAAAACGTGGCATTTATACACAATGGAGTATTACTCTGCTTTAAAAAATGACAAAATCATAGAATTTACAGGGAAATGGATGGCATTAGAGCAGATTATGCTAAGTGAAGCTAGCCAATCCCTAAAAAACAAATGCCAAATGTCTTCTTTGATATAAGGAGAGTAACTAAGATCAGAGTAGGGACGAAGAGCAGGAGAAGAAGATTAACATTTAACAGGGATGAGAGGTGGGAGGGAAAGGGAGAGAGAAGGGAAATTGCATGGTAATGGAAGGAGACCCTCAGGGTTATACAGTGGAGGGGGTAGAGAGAGAGGAGGGGAGGGGAGGGGAGTGGTGGGGAGGGGGGAGGGTGGAGGATGGGAAAGGCAGCAGAGCACAACAGACACTAGTATGGCAATATGTAAATCAATGGATGTGTAACTGATGTGATTCTGCAATCTGTGTATGGGGTGAAGGTGGGAGTTCATAACCCACTTGAATCAAAGTGTGGAATATGATATGTCAAGAAATTTGTAATGTTTTGAACAACCCACAATAAAAAATTAAAAAAAATAAAAATAAAAATAAAAAATAAATAAATAAATTAAAAAAAAAATAGCCATACTACCAAAAGCATTATATAGATTTTATGTGTAATTAAGGTTCTGATGGCATTCTTCATAGAAATAGGAAAAAAAGTCATGAAACTCATTTAGAAAATTATGAGGCCCAGAATGGTCAAAGCAATCCTCAGCAAGAAAAGTGAAGCAGGAGGCATCATGATAACAGACATTAAATTATACTTCAGAGCTATAGTAACAAAATGGCATGTTATTGGCACCCAAACATACATGAAGACCAATGGTACAAAGTAGAAGACACATAGACATCCCCACAAAAATAGAGTTGTGTCATACTAGACAAAGGCACCATAAACATACATTGGAGAAAAGATTACCTCTTCAAGAAATGGTGCTGGAACACTGGAAATCTATAGGTAACAAAATGAAATTAAACCCCTATCTCTCACTGTGCATAAAACTCAACTCTAAGTGGATCAAGGACATGGACAATAGACTAGAGACTCTGCACTTTCTAGTCTGCCTAAATTTCCATCATCTTGGCTTAGGATTTGACTTCCTCAACAAGACTCTGAAACCTCAAGAAGTAAAATCAAGAATCAATAAATGGGATTTTATCAAACTAAAAACTTTCTTTATAGCAAAAGAAACAATCAAGAACCTGAATAGAGACTCTACAAAATGGGAGAAAATCTTTGCCACCTGAATCTCAGATAGAGCATTAATCTCCAGGATATTTAAAGAACTCAAAAAACTTTTAATAACAAAAAAGATCCAATCAATAAATGGGTAAGGGAACTAAACAGACACTGCACAGAAGAAATATGAGTGGTCAAAAAATATGTGAAAAAATGTTCAACATCTCTATCAATTAGAGAAATACCAGTCAAAACTACTTTAAGATTTCATCTCACTCCAGTCAGAATGGCAGCTATTAAGAATACAAATACCAATAAGTGTTGGAGAGGATGTGAAGAGAAAGGTACACTCATACATTGCTGGTGGGAATGCAAATTGGTGTAACCACTCTGGAAAGCAGTTTGGAGATTTTGCACAAAACTTGGAATGGAACTACCGTTTGATCCAGTTATCCCACTCCTCAGATTATACCCAAAGGACTGAAAATCAGCATACTATATTGATGTGGCCACATCCATGTTTATACTAGCTCAATTGAAAATATCTAAGCTATGGACCTGGCCTAGGTGCCCTTAAATAGATGAATGTATAAAGAACATATGGCACATATACAAAATGAAATATTACTCAGCTATAAAGAACAATAAAATGTCGGCATTTATTGGTAAATGGATGGACCTGGAGGCTATCATGCTAAGTGAAATAAGCGAATCCCTAAGAACCAAAGGCCAAATGTTTTCTCTGATATGCAGATGCTGACTCACAGTAGGTAGGTGAGGAGGGAGGAGTGGAAGTTCACCAGATTGCACAAGGGGAATGCAGAAAAAAGAGGGATGATGGAAATGAGAAAGATAGTAGAATGAAAAGTTCATATATGAATACACAACCATTGTAACTTCATATCATGTACAACCACAAGAATGGGACATTATGCTCCATGTATATATAATATATCAAAATACATTTTACTGTCATGTAAAGCTAAAAAGAAGAAATTAAAAAAAGAGAAAACAAAATAATTTACATAATCTGCTTCAATGAAATGTCATATAAATGATGGAGTTTGAACTCAAACTTGTGCTTTCCTGATTTTAAAGCATATCTGTTCAATAGGAATTTCTAAGTCCAAAAATGGGTACTTCTCAGCTGGTCATATTAGTCAGGATATCAGCAAGGAGAATGCTATAGTTTGGATCTGGAATATACCTTTCAAAGCTCATGTATTTAAAGTATGTTCCCCATTGCAGCAAAGTTCAGAGATGAGGATTTTAATATATAATTGAATTATGAAGGGTCTGTCCTCAGTAGTGAATTAATACATTTAATGGATTAAGATTTGAATGGACCATTGAGTGATCTTTGTAGGTAGATGGGGTGTGGTAAAGGAAGTAGGTCAAGTGGGTGGGGTATAGCCTGGGGGACTATACCTGTCCTTTGTCCTTTAATATCTCTTTCTCTCTCTCTCTCCCTCTCAGTTTCTCGTGTCCCTCCAGGATGATATTCTGCCTTACTTTAAGCCCAGAACAATTGGGTCAGTTGACCGTAGACGGAACCCCCTGATACCATGGGCCCAAAATAACTCTTTCCTTCTCTAAGTGTTCTTTTCAGGCATTTTGGGCACAGTGAGAAAATACTACCATCAAGGTCAGGAACCAGATTAAACAGTTCATAGAATTTATTAAATCTTCTAGTGCTTATTTCTCTGAAATTTTCCTTTTTCTTTTCTTTCTTTCTTTCTTTCTTTCTTTCTTTTTCTTTTTTTTTTTTTGGAACCAAGGATTGAACACCGCGGTACTTAACAACTCAGCCACATCCCCAGGCTTTTGTTTGTTTGTTTGTTTGCTTTGAGACAGGGTCTTGCTAAATTACTGAGGCTGACATTGAACTTGGCATCCTCCTGCTTCAGACTCTGCTGAGCATTATCATTCACTTTTATACTTTTAGGTGGGCATGGCAGGAGATATTGGACACTCATAAATACACATGTAAGATTGCTCTGTTTGCTTTTTAATATGGTATGTCTGTATCTGAATGCATGTATATGTGTGTACAAATATTTGGGAAAATGTAAAATAAATTAGCAAGATAATCTGTTCAGTGTTTGACTCAAACAACACAGTTTTTTCCAAACACATACATACATACATACATGTGTGTGTGTGTGTGTGTGTGTGTGTGTGTGTGTGTCAGACAATGTAGAAAAAAAAAGGCTCTTGACACTCTGTTTTACAACTTTTCCTGTAGGTGTTTGGAGAGAGTTAAGTCAAGTCTTTACATTGTGCTTGCTTTCCCCACAGCTTTATGATGTTCCTTTGCATCGAAGTTTAAAATTCGCATCTCTTACATGTAAAGCATGAACTCAGGGTTCTTCTCTTTAAGAGAATGACTGACAACTGTAAGGAACTCAGCAATTTTTGAGTAAACTAACAAAAACCTTTTCAACTCTCCTAATGGAAGCACTGAATGAAAATAAATTTGTTATTTGTTTACAGGAAAAATCTAAGTCTCAGTTGATTATCAATGTGAATATTTCCAGTATGGCAGTACAAAGGAAGGAAGGAAGGAAGGAAGGAAGGAAGGAAGGAAGGAAGGAAGGAAGGAAGGAAGGAAGGAAGGAGAAAGAAAGAGAGGGAGGGAAAAAGGAAATGAAAAAGAGAATGAAGAAAAGAAAAGAGAATAGGGAGAGAATTCGCATAATACATTCTTATTGTAATTATTAGGGATACATAAAACAAAACACATATTAAAATTTAAATGCTTAGTGCAGTACAAACAATGACTTTTGAATTAGGAAAATGAAGATTTAAATTTATGCTCTCCTTTGGGCACTTGCCTTGGGACTTTCCTTAGGTTTTCACATTTTCAATTTTGTTTTTCATTAAAAACATAGAGAAATTATTCCCACACAGGTTGTTGTGAAAGTTAATGGGATGGCTGGTGGAGTATCTAGGAGAGTTTAGAGGCTGGCAGAGCTCAGGAATGTCAGCAGAGCTGCTACTGATGATATTGCTGCTAGTGTCCTGAAACACTCAGCCTCATCCTCTTGCCATCCCCCCAGCCTGCAGCTCTGATTTTGCACTCTAACTCATACTGTTTGAGTGCCTGAATCACACTTCTGGCTGACCATCTATTTCTAATCTCATCTGTCTTTCATTCTTACTGGATGCATTTAAAAATACAAATATGATGACATTATTTCTGTGTTTAAGAAAGAAATTTGAGAAGCCACTAACTTTCATAAACACTTAAAATCCAACTTCATATATTCACACAATTCCCCTTATTCATTATAAGGATAGTGAGAAAAACTTCTCGTTCCTATATTCAAAGAGAATTATACCAAATTTTTAAAAATTAAGCAACTTTCCCACATTCATGCAGATATAGCTGGTAGAGTTGAGAAAGTAAAAAGGCAGAACATATCTAGTGATCATAGAACAAAGGAAAAAACTTCTTAGAAAAACAGAAGGTATCTCTTAATCTGTCCTTAACTTTATAGTTACTGTCCTCTCTGGACAGTCATGTTCCTAGAGGAATTTCAAGTATTTCCACGGTTTTAAAAATGCTGATCCTCCTGGTAGGACATCTCTCTAACCTATTCCCCTGTCTCTGACATTTTCCTATTTATCTTTTTAAGAGTTGGGTTCATGAGACCCCTCTTCAAAAGCTTTCCTAAAATTAGAAAGAACATCTCTTTTTCCTGGTGCCATGGCAACCCATACCTAAGCCTTCACACTTGTGGAGATCCTGTGCCATGAACTATGTGCCCCCAGGTAGAGGGGCTAGGCCTTTTCTGTGACCCTAGTGGTCAGAACAGGGACCCACATTGAGGAGGGTCTCAGTTAATGTGCAATGAAAGAATCAACAAATGAATTCATGAAAACCACAGAAGGAAAAGCAAGGCCCATAGACTTCAATCATAAAGGAAATGGAATATGATTTGTCTTCATCTACCTAGATTTTCTAATTGAGAGATAGACTCCATAAAGCAGCAATCTGTAGAGAAAAATTAAGTCATTCAATGAATAAAGCCATCATTTTTGTAAATATAGAGAAATACAATTTGAGTTCATAATCCTATTGCACAGATGACTTTTATACAGTAAAATATTTTCAAACATTAAAAAGAAACTTAAAAATTGACAAATTCCTAATTTAATAAATCCTTTTACGAACACCATTATGTGTAAAATATATATATATATGAAAAAAGTAGGATCGATTTATATGAAGAAAACATGCACATATGAAAAATACTAGCAATAATTCCAGGCTAAAAATTACTAAAAAAAATGAACAGGAGTAATATTCATAAATATATATGAAAAATAGGAGAAATGAGTAATGGCATATATCAAGAAGCATCAACCCAGGTCATCCTGAGCAGGGATTAGAGGAAAGCATCTATAACTCCAGAGCACTGAGAAGGAAGCTTCCCCAGTAGCTGTTGAATCTGACACTGTGTGTTACTTCTCCTGAAAACTTTTTACGGAGTTTATAAGAAATGCTAATAATTTTCTTCTTCTTCTTCTTTTCTGTCAGGTGTCTGAAAGCCTCTAGAATCTGCCAACTCTGACCTCTCTGGACCTTGCTTTCACCTGGTGCACCTGCTCAGCCCTTCCTCCTTCTTGTTGAAATCAATTTATTCAGCCTGAATAGAATAACAAGTGAGTCCAAGCATTTATTTATTTTTATCTTAGCAAAAGCATAGGGCCAATCTGCCTCCTCTAGGGAACACTGGAAAGATAAAACATTAAGAGCATGAACTTATGTCTAGAGAAGCCAAGTTGAGTCAGAAGAAGCTGCCTTGACTTTAATAAAATTGGCTTTCTCTTTCTCTAAAATTATCTCAGTGGTAAATGTCAGTGCATGTATGTCCATAAACACACATGTATACACACACAAACACACACACACACACACACACACACACACACAAATGTTAAGAAGTTTCCTTTACCTGCTAATTTATATCTAGTTTCCTAGGGGACATTTATGTATATCTAAATATCAAAGATTGAATTCATAATTTTCATTAATAAAGTACTCAATTTAACAAATTAAGCTCAATATGGCAGCTCATCTTTAACATGATTTTTTTAAATTAAAAAAAAAAAAACAGTACTGAATTCTTCATGGAAATAATGAGAGATCTCCATAACATGACAGCCTCCTCGGGAAATGATTTGGCTCTCAGTGACAGAGAGAAAGTAAATGAACTGAGTGGATGGTACAGGAGTGAGTCAAAAGCCCAGCTTGACAAGGTATTAATCTGAAGGGTTTTTCTCCCCACTCATGTCAGCTTATAATGATGATGTGGTAATTGATGGATGCATTGTATTTTAATAGGATGCTTTTTTTTTTTTAAAGTCTTCTCTAGTCTCCCTTTCATTCATGATGACTTCATGCAGACTTTTCTTAGAGTGTGCTTCATTATAATAGGATGTTTTGGTACTAGCACTACTTTAGTCAATAGAAAGAAATCAAATTTGAAACTTTGAAGCTAGGTAAATTGAAGAAAAAAGTGATGCACTGTTGTTGTGCATCAAGCTATCTAAGGTTGGTTTCTGAAATAAGAAAGCGTAAAGAACTAAAGAAAAAAATTAAAATAAGAAAGCAAGAAGGTAAACAAGCAAGGAAGAAGAAGGAAGGAAGGAAGAAAAGAATGGAGGAAAAGAGTAACATTTGTTATTACTTCAAAGAAGCGAATGAGTGTGTACAGTTCATGCGAAGTTGTACAAAATGAAGCTTGAAATAAAACATGATCTCTGAGGCTAAAAGGCTAGCACATTTTGCTACCTGCTTTTCAACCACAGAAACCAATAATCTTCTATTAAGATGGACTTAATAGGATTTTTGTTCAATTAAAATAATTAAAATATAGGTTTGATAACTTCAGGAGGGAGAATTATAAGGAGCTAATGCAGATATCATTGATGTTATATTAATTTTCCAAAAGCTGAGATGTCATTACATGCCATTGCTGCAATGAGTGTTGTTAAAGAGGCTTCCTATGTCCAAAGTCCCATTTTCTCTGTGGCACTACAAATACTAGATAGGCCTGTTGTTCATTTGCATAGACTTGGGTGCTCTTTCTTTGGGCATGGTATTGCTGCAATGGTGGGGTTTCTGGACTGTGAGTAATTTTTCACTTATTAGTATCTCCACATCTGGACTAAATCAGCCAGTATAAGGCATAGAGAACTTTACTACTCCTTATCAATCACAGGCACTGCCAATTAGGCACATCCTTCTTCTCTACTGAGGTCAAATCCAACATGTAAGTTTTGGTAACACAGACAGTCATTGTCACCTTAGATTAGACATGATAGTGTAATAAAATGCAGTCAATACTCAGAGCCTAGTAGTGACTCCATGAGGTCAAAACGGTCATATTTAGTCCCCATTCAGAGCACCTCAGAGATGTTGGTGATAATGATGATGATGATGATGATAGCAGCACCTACAGTTCGGTGAACATCTGCACTACAATAGGTACTAGGATAAGAAATTAAAAAATAACATTAGAACCAATAAATTATTTCACTATGGGTATAAAACACAAAACAAAGTTAACAATCAATTATCTCTATATACCATGAATTAACAGATTGAAATGAAATTAAGTGTTTAAGAAAATTATTAAAATATAGTATGTTCAGAGATCAATTTAATAAGGTAAGTTCAAGCTTTCAACACTAAAAGTTGTATATCACCATAGTTAGAAAAAAATTAAGGATGTTCATAAGTGGAAAGAATTCGCATGTTCCTGGATTAGCATACTTAAGATTGTTAAAATGTTAAAGACCTAGTACCAAACCTTCACAAACTCTTGAATAATAGAAAAGACAATATAGCATTTCTGATTATCTAATGGGACTAGCGCTATGCTGAAATCAGTATATCTGTAAAAATTGCAGATGATATTTGTATAAAAACTATAGTTTCTTTAAGAAATTTATAGACTATTGTATCTCATAAACACTAAACTAAAAACTCTTAACCGAATCTTAACAATTCAAATCCATCAATATGTGTAAGAGAGAAAATTATCCATCATGATTAAGTGGGATTAATCTGAAGGATATAAGGTTGGCCTAACATTCATAAATCAAGTAACTTAGAAGTCATATTAAGAGACCAAAAAAGAAAAAAAAAACATAAATCATCTTAACATAGATAGAAAATAGCATTTCACAAAATTCAACGCACTTTCATGCTGTAAAAAAGTGCATCATTACCCTTAATACATGTATGAAGACTCGAATGGTGTGACTCTGCTTTGTGAGCAACCATAGGTATGAAAAATTGGGCTCTATATGTATAATATGAATTGAAATGCTTTTATATATAACAAATAAGAATAAATTTTTTAAAAGTAACAAACTATGAACAGAAAAAAATTTCCTCAGCTTTATAAAATAAGACAAACAAAAAACGATAAAACAATGACACAACTGTAACAACAAATGTCACCATTTTCTATTGGTTAGAATTTAGGCAAGAAAGTGTATTCTTACCACTTTCTTTCAACATTGGATGTTCTAGCCAGTTCCATAGTCAAGATCAAGAACAAAACAATATGCATTTTAATACTTTCAGTAATTGATAGGAAAAAATACTGCAAAATAAAAGCTAAGGCTTACAGATGATAGACTATCCATGTAGAAAATTCCAAGAAATTTACAAAAACCCTAACAAAACATAATATGTGGATTTAGTTGATGTATAAATTTTCTATGTTGTGTAAAAAACTTCCACAAAGTTAGTGATTTAACAAAACAAATATTTATCCTCTCATTGTTTCTTTGGGTCAAAAGTACCACCATGGCCTGGTGGGTCTTCTATCAGAGATTCAGGAAGCTGCAGTGGAAGAATGGGTACTCAGGACTGAGTCCTCAGCTGGAGGCTCCACTAGGAAACATGTTGTTCCTCATTCATCTGGTGATAGTCAGCATACAGCCCCTTGGGCTTAAAAGATTCATAGCAATTTAGTTAATCTAAGCTACTAATGCAGAGAAAACCCAAGACCAACCCAGCTAGTAAAATAAGTCTTTTATAATTTTACATAATCACAGGAGTGACAGTCTTCACCTTTGCCATATCCTATAGGTTAAGAACAAGTCACAAGTTCCACCCATGCTGGAAAACCAGAAATCATTTTCAATCAGTCTTCTTAAGAATCTTCAAACTTAACAACTTAGATAAGAAATGTGCCGATTCCTTGAAAAATACAAGTACTAAACTCACTAAATAATAGGTAACTTGTATAGTTCTTATCTATTAAAAACATTTAATTTGCAACTAAGAAACTTCACAAAAGAAAACTGCAGGATTACATCAAATTGGTTAACTTATTTACCAGAGCAGAATTGAAAAAGTAGGTAGAAAAACAATAGAAAAGAGTAAAAATCAATTTATTAAAAAAAAGATAAATAAAATTGACACACCTTCAACTATACTAAGAAAAAAAATTAGAAAACTCAGAAAAAAATCATAAATTAAAGAGAATACATTAACTGATACCACAGGGGAAAAACACAGGAAATTACTATGAATACTTTTTTTAAAAAAAATCACTAAACAATGTAGAAGAAACAGATAAATTTCTAGAAACATAAAACCTACCAACAATACATTTTGAAGAAATAGAATTTCTGAACAGACCTATTACTATTATGGAGATAGAATCAGCTATCAAAAACTTCCTAACAAAGAAAACTTCAAGACGAGATGGCTTCACTATGAATTCTAGCAAACATTTAAAGAAGCATTAATGCTAATCCTTTTCAAACTCTTCCAAAAAAATAGGAAGGAGAGAACATTTCTAACCTTATTTTATAAGGCCAGCATTACCCAGAAACTAAAGCCTGAAAAAGAGAGCACAAGAAATCTAATATCCAATATGCTAGATAAATATAGAAGCAAAACTCAATGAAATAATAGCAAAAGAAACCCAGGAGCACATTAAAAAGATTATACACCAAAACCAAGTGGTATTTATCCCTGGGATGCAAGATGATTCCACATATGAAAGCAACTTAATGTGATTCAACACATTAACAGAATAAAGGATAAAAATTACATGATCATCTCAACAGATGCAGAAAATGCTTTTGACAAAATTCAGCACCCTTTCGTGATTAGAAAAAAAAAAAACTCTTAATAAACTATGAATAGAAGGAAAGTATCTCAAAATAATAAAAGCCATATGAAAAGCTCACAGCTCACATAATACTCAACAAGTAAATGAGAGAAAGATTATACAAGCGAATGAAACAACCCTCCAAAGGTGGTTGTCTAGAGAAAGCATATTAAGACTTGTGAGATTTTTCAGGTTTGTCCTATGATTGGGTTTATGTGTTTTTCTCATTAGGATACCTAAAAAGGAGAGGAGTTTGTGTTTTCTTTCTTTTTGGAGCTTGCTTTTATTTTCCAGTCCACAGCTTTGCTATCTTGTCTCGAGGTGACCTTCCTATGTTATCCTAGATAGTATGATGATCTATTACTTTCAGTTATGATGTTCAAATACGAAATTACAAATATTGAAAAAGACATGAAATTCTGAATGCTGCAGTATATTTATTTCAAATGCCCTTGTTTGTCTTATTCCAGGAATTATACTGCAAAGGCTCACATATAGTCTTCATTTCCTCAGCCAAGGTCTATAAAGCTGGTTTTGATTTGCAATTGTTAATTTCACAGTTTCCTCTAGTGCCATTTCAATAGCTGTGCACTTATTTATTTATTATTGAATGCATGTTTAACTGTATAACCCCCTGTTAATTTGCTATCCCTTTATCAAGCTACTTTGCTGTGTCGGAATCAAATCTAGGAATATCAAATGTTCTCATAAGGTAAGTGCACAGTAAAGTATGTTTACACAAAACTTCATTGATAGTATACTTGTCCTGATTGAATTTTCCTGTTTATGCAGTGTTTCCCTGAACTCACCTGCAGAATTTGCTATTGAAAATCCAATTAGATGGAGATTAGAAGTGAGTATGAATAAGCATGGGAACTATGTTTCTGTATCAATTCAGACTCACATTTACTCATTTTGAAAAACAGAACACTGGCAGGATGATTCTGAATTGATTGTCATCATCCCATCAGTAAATTTTATACTGAAAGTAACCAATAATTGACTAATAAGGAGGTAGATACTAATATTTTGTTTTGATTTACTTTTTGCCTTATCCTGTTTTATTTACAAATTTTATATAAAGCAATGTACCGATAAAAAACTTGGAAATTAGGAAGAAAATTCCATCTGTAGAGCTATGTCATATCTACCATGCACAATCACTCTTAATATAATATTGTAGACTCTTTTGTATTTGTGTATATGTATATATACAACACATATCTATATATAATACATACCCATATACATATATATATACATAAATATATTCTCTTCATATATTTAATATTCATATACCATTAAAATATTTCACTGATATAATATTCCTTGGCATTCAGATTTTTGTAAAAAGATTTGTGGTCTGCATAGTGCCACACATCATAATCCCAGCAACTCAGGAGATTGAGCCAGGAAAATTGCAAGCCTCAAAATAAATTTAAAAAAATGGCTAGAGATGTAGCTCAGTGACAGAGCATTTGCCCAGCATGTGTAACATTCTGGATCCAGTCCCATGCACAATACATATACACATACATACATACATACATTTGTTTTATAAATAATTGCATATATCCATCTTGATTTTGAATAATTCTTCATAATGTAATCTCAGATGTGAAATTAGGTCTTCATAGATTATAAACATATTAAATACTTTTCATACATCTTTGATTTGATTTCAATAGCTAACAGTAAGTGTTTGTGATATAAACGCATATATAAATTTATAAATCAATTCTTATATGACTGGAATATAGCTTCTAAGGAGCATGATAAATTCAATAAGAAGTAATATCATGCCCCACTCTTTATCCTTATTCATTTGAATCACATTGCAGAATATCAGAGAGCTGCTGACAGTTGCTCATAATTCCTCTCGGTTGAGCAGAGATTTGCAAAGGGCCACTCATTCCTAGGAGACAGTATGTTTTGGAGAGCATCAGAGTAAAAAGGTAAATATACCCCTGTTGCCATAATAGATCTAATATTTACAGATGGTGTAACGTGCAAATTACTTAACCTCTGGGATTCCGATTCCACCTTTATAAAATGGATATTCATCATCCTTCCTTCATTTACTCAAGTTATGTATTTAAAAATATGAATTGAACTGCTTCTATGTTCCAGGCACTATGGGTGCTTGGGATGGAGTGATAAGTAAAACAATTTAAATTTCTTGATGTCATGGAGTTGGCAGTGAAGTGAGAGAGATAAGTAATACAAAATATAACAAACAAATAATAGTGTACCCCAAAGGATCTTGACACACTAAAAGTCCTTTTCTATGTGATGGTGAGGGAATGGAGTTCTGAGTGGTCCATCAACTCCTAGGGATCTACCTGAAGCAAATGAGGAAATGCAACTGTGAAGACCACCAGGGTATCTTCTTTCCCTACCCAGGGATTTCTGTTTTGCTTTTGTTTGAGTCACAAGTTGAAGAAGCTCTTTGGAGCAAAATTAGATTATTTTAAGTTGCTGGCCTTAGCAGACATTCATCTTAAACTGGTTGAATCTTCTTTCTGGACATTTATTTTTATTCTGTGGCTTGGGACTTATTTTTCTGGAAAATAAGTCAGAAGAGTTAAATGGAGACAGTCTTAGAAATACAGCTTTTTCCTTCAGAAAGTGCACTAAAAACTACATATTGACGATGCCAGTCCATTGGAAATCTGGAATGGGTTCTTGTTCTGTTATGCTCGAATTCGGGACCCCCAAAAGACCACCAGAGACCCAAGATCGATGTAAGCAGCAAAGAGGTGTTTATTGCAAGCTAGCTCAGTCCTCTGAGTGCACACAGCAACTGGTGACGCTGAGAGGCCCCGAGCCCAGGGTTTGCAGCAGTTTTATACATTCTTTGGAGAAGGCAGGGACCCCCACATACATCATAGCATCTCTTAGCAAATCATCACACACCGCGGGAAAATCAAACAACAACTCTAAAACATGATTAGCACATTCACTGGCGGGAACAAGTTGGGTAAGGGTGATTGGTTAGTACAAGAGGGGGATTCACTTGAACTGATTGGTTAAAGCCAAGAGGGGTGTTGGTGCTGAACTTCATGGTTTCCCAACACGTTATCAACCACCATAAACTACTGGGAGGGTCATCTGGCATCCCAGGTATTTCCCTGTCTCATGCTGATTGGTGGCTGCTAGGGGGTTGCTATGGATCCCCACCTAGCCTGACTGAGTCAGGAACACCAGGGGCAGCAGATCTAGATAAACATCTTAGCAGGGTGGGAATGTGCCTAGGAGCACTCTGTGGGTTTTTCCAAGGACAAAGGTCATGTCCCTTCCTTGGACAGGCTTTGCTCTGAGGTAGAGGCTGGTTTTTCAGTTCTACAGTGTTGAATTTTTTTTTTTTTTTTTTTTTTAATATCCAAGAGATTCCAAGGCAAGTGTAGAGAGGAAGTTTTATTTAAGAATGTGTTAGAGGCAGACTTCTCCAAAAAGAAGGGGACTTTCAGAGCTGAAAGCCTACTCAAAGGGGTGCAACTTGCTTTTTGTAGATGCCAGAAGCCTCCTTTTTAATTATTGTCTTTTCTTTCCAGTATATGTGACTGGGGGCCCCGGGTGAGGAAGTTAATTGTTAGCAACCGGTCTTCATTGATAACCAGTCTTCATCCTCTTTCCATAGACCCCCCTCCTTCACTACCTACATTCACTGCCTGACCTTTGCTCCTGCCAGTTTGCCGAGGAATGTGACATACCCTGTCCTTTCAAGCCAGATGGGGCTGCAGGCAAATTGCTTTTTGTCAAAGAAAGCATATGGGGCTCAGCACAATGGGCCTGTTATATCAAATTATTCTCTTAAATTCCTGTTCCCTCCATTCTCATCTATCTGTTCCCTAAAATTAACTGAGGGCCTAAAACCCCTGCCTCTGAATTTGCTTGCTGATGCAGATGAGACTTGGAGAAAATGGACTCTCACTTCATAATCCTATATTCCCCATCTACATGATCATATGTAAAACAGCCACTTTTCATAGTTGCTCTGGGATGCTAATAAAATGTTAAATGCCAAACATGTGGTAAATGATAAAGAACTGGTAATTATTGTTAGTGATGCTCTGAATAAGCTGGATGAAGTCTGTGTTTTCTTTTTGCAACTCCTCCTGAGAGTCATTCTTAGACATTGTGGAGACCAGAGTGGTTCACCTCATTTTATATTTGAGAAAACTGATTCCTAGGGATAATCAATCACCTGACTCTGAAATGCCACAGCTTCTGAAGATGGTGGCATTCCTGATGAGAAACTGATGTGACTCCATTTTTGAGAAACCAGCTTCTACCTCAAGTCCTGTCCAGAGGGAGGGGGCCAGGTGTCCCTGACTCAATTAAGCTAGGTGAGGACCCTTAGCAATCCCCTAGCAACCACCAATCAGGGTGAGACAAGGAAAATACCTGAAATGCCAGGTGAAACTCCCAGCAGTTTCAGTGATTGTTAACTTATTAGAAAACCCTGTAGTTTAGCGCATACACCCCTTGGCAGCTTAAACCAATCAGTTCAAACGAATCCCCCTCTTGTACCAACCAATCACCCCTACCCAACTTGTTCCCGCCAGTGAATGTGCTGATCAATATTAAGAATTGTTGTTTGATTTTCCCACGTTGTGAAATGATTTGCTGTGTGATGTTGTGACACATAGAGTATCCCCCAAAACCTATAAAATCTCACTGAACAAAAGACTGGGTCTCAGTCTCTGGGACAGCTATGTCAGAAACTTTTGTGAGTCCAGGCTGAAGCTTGCAATAAAGAATCTTGTGTGCTTGCATCGGATTCAGCTCCTGGAGGTCTATTGGGGTCCCACGAATCTGGCATTACACTGAATGTCTCTTATCCTCAGTAATCATGCCTTTGCCTGGCACTCCTAAGGAACACTTTCCAAACTTTTCAATGCCTAATTTACAGTTCAAACACTGCAGTTTGCTGAAGCCCACAGCTTCACCTATGTATAGGCTTTCTGTCAGGATTCTTAAGAGTTTCTTTCTTGTTGCCTTTTGCTCCTAATTATGGCCAGCTGTAAACTAATTAACCTCTCTAGGTGTCTCCCAGGAGGTTAGAGTGCTTGGCAGCTGGGGCAACAGCAGCACTGCAGCTGGGAATAAATGATAACAAAGCATATTGATTCACCAACCTGCTTCCCAAGCCAGCAATTTCCTCCTAGTCTCCTTGCTAGCAGAGATAACAAAAGCAATCAACAGCAAAGCTTTGCGATGATGAAGGACTTAAATGTCCTCATTGTTTTAACTTTGCTTCAAAGTCTGATGTGTAACCAAAGTAAACTGCAAACGAAGGAAAACATGAGTTGACAAATGAGTGAATGAATGAATATATGTGAGGGAATGCAGTGTGGCAGTATAAAATCAAGTAATCAACTCAAAGGTACTTGTTTTGTATTGTCTACCATGTTGCAAGGGCTTGGTTGCATCCTAGGATAATGATGCTAGAAAGTGGGAAGAAAGAGATAAATGATGGGCTGCAGTCCTGAAGGCCTTGAGCCCTGATTGGAGGAATTCCTCTTGCAAACATTTGGGTGGCATCTTTTTTCTGTGTGATATGTTTTCTCCTTCATTTTGTGTGCGGGTTTGTATGTGTGTGTGTGTGTGTGTGTGTGTGTGTGTGTGTGTTGTGTGTATGTGTTTATAATTTAGAGGTCTCCCTTACCACATGCTTCAGTAAAGGGTCTTGCCTTACATATCACAGTATGTCCAGCAACTTTTATTGGAATTGTTTCACAAACGGTATTTGAATTATTGTATCACTGGTTCCAAGAATGTAAAAATTTCCTCTTCACTGACTATCAGATATGAACTAAAACTTCAAAACTATTTGAGTGACATGTACCTTAGAATAAAATGTTAAATAATAGGTCTTATTACATTTCCCTCTTTTGGAAAATGTGGTGTCTGTTTTCTTGCCATCTATTTTCACCTTTTGGCTTTTCTTAAACCTCTTCTATCCTGTTATTCACATACCAACTCTGTTCTCTCTGACCCCATAGCATGAGGTTATGATGTTGGATAGAAACTGACATAAAATAGAGGCCATTTTTACCTAAAAGGCTTGAAATTAGTAAAATTGCAGACTATGCTAGACTTTGTCATGATAGAAAAAGAAAATTGGGAATCAATAGCATAATTAAACGTGTATATTTATTTTTCTCCAAGAAAAATTATTTTAAACAATTTTTTCTTATGCTTCACAATCACGGGAATAATTATATTTCAGAAAAACTTTTTATCTTTTGATATTGGCCAGAAATTAATTATATTCCCGAAAGAATTCATTAATATTAATAAATTTCTTATTGTTTAAGAATATGTATGGAAAGACAATCTTGGTTTTGATCATTAAACCTTGTCATATATGCTAGTTTTATTATTTTGAGACATTACCAACTCTTAAAAAAATCCAGTCACTAAAATCCTCCTAAAGAATGGCTTCAATGAATAAACATATTTTTCTTTAATTAACATAAATTCATATGCAAATTGTTTTCAAGTTATGTTGTAGTTTTACTTTGATTTCCTAGATTGAATAAATATCCCCTTTGCTGTCCCTCTTACCTAATTCATTTGCTTTAGTAAGCTCTTTTGTACATTAAATGCTAAAATAAAGCTCTGCCTGCCCTAAAATTTGATGTATTCTGATCCTTGGAAGCAAAACATTTGTTTGTGTTGAGCTAACAAAAAAAGGATAATTAAGTTTCTCATGAAATAGTGTCTGAACACACACCTAAAATTGAATACAGTAACTCGAATATGGGGACAAGAAATCATTATTTGTAAGTACACAGAGTGATTTTTCAAGGACTTCAAAGGCAAACTGCAATTTCACTGAATTTATGCTGAATTTTATTGAATATTACATATGTAAGAGAGGTCTCAGAATCTATTTCTCTGACAGTCCTCTTTTCACACCTCAAAATAAGAATTTACAAAGTTATGCTATGGCTCTGTATATCTCTCAGATCCCAATAGAAGGAACTGCTAAAAAATAAAGACCAAAGTAAATTCTTAGTAAAACTTTATGGAACTAGTGTTAAATTAATGAGTAATATTTTCAATTAAAACTTGCAACCAAACATCTCTCTTTAAGACCCTTAGAATTAAATTACCTTTAAAAAAAAATGGTGGCCCAGATTCATGGGTTGTGTAAGTCACACTATCAATAATTTTCTTGAAGACTTATCATAGAAATGAATGTTTATTTTTTTCCAAAACACAAACATTGTACTTAGAGGCAATGTGTTTTTATACTTATACTTTATGATTACCATTAAAATATAAAAGGATCCATATGCAAACTCAATCACACACACATCACAGGCCGCTGTGCTGGGGGAAACAACTATTAGTTTAGCATTTTACTTGGCACACAGTAAACACTTAACATACACAAGCTATGCCTAAAGCCACACATTTAGAAGTTGACTTCAGTTCTCTTATTCTATTTATACACACACACACACACACACACAGAAACACTATTTATACACACACACATAAGCCCATATAAACTAGAGATACATATAAGAAATTCAGCATAATTTCTATAATTACATATATGTACATATCACTTGTGTTATATATGTATGTAAACCATATTATTAAGAGACTTGTTTCAATAAAATTGGGCATGAGGGATGAAAGGAACTTGGAGCATGAGCGACATCATTATCCAAAGTACGTGTATGAAGACATGAATTGGTGTCAACATACTTTATATACAACCATAGATACGAAAAATTGTGTTGTATATGTGTAATAAGAATTGTAATGCATTATACTGTCATTTGTTTTTTTAAAAAAATCAATTTTAAAAAAGGGAATGAGAGATTCTAAAAATTCAAACCTTAAGAATTAATTTAAAATACTGAATTTTCAATTTCAAAAGACTTCACTGGAAGATAATCTTCCTACATTACATTTCTAGGAATGCTTAATATTCAAATATAAAAGACTCACTTAAACCTCATCATGAACCTAAAATAAGTCTTCAATTTATGACTGCCAATTAAATTGAAAGAAATCAGAATGGAGCTGAGTAAAGTTTTTCAATGACCCACTTGTGGAAGCCCAAGGCATACCTTTGTGTAGAAAGCAGTGTGACACAGGAACTGACCTTACTGTGCTTCATGCAAATAAAGAGAAACAGGTAAGCTACAAGACCTTGCTCAATCAACAGAACTCTGTATCACCACCACCTCCCTGTCCCAGCCTAAGTTAAAGCCTTTCAATTTCACACTTACTGTTTAACTGACAAGATTCTACAAGGTTTAGTTGAGTATGCAGAAAGAATAGGCTCACTCCTTAAATTACTCAAAATTGCAGACAATATAACATGGTATCTACTGTGCATGTTTTGGAGTTGGACATTTTGGGTTTAAATCCTTCCTCAATTATCATCAGCTCTGTCATTATCTGGGTCATTTAATCCTCAGGTACTCTGTATGCATATGGGAAGAATGACATGCATGCCTGCTGTGTATGTGCCTGTGTGTGTGTGTGTGTGTGTGTGTGTGTGTGTGTGTTTAGGATTTACTACATGTAAAACATAATGGCATTATAGAACAAGGTCAGATTCTATGAAATAGTTGATATTTTTCATCTGCAATAATGCCAAATCTGTATGGTTCAGTAGATTTTAATAAATTTTAAAATGAACTATCTGAGGATACTAGTCTTATCTACCAAATAACTAGAAGATAAATATTGTTCTGCATGACCAATTATATTGGGGGCAAAATATTATTAAAAATTCTGTTTTCATTGACATGAGAATTATGTTGGAATTTGTCAAAGAGTAAGGGAGAACAGGACTCTCAATAAATACACATAGGGATCACCCTGGGTATTGTTAGAATGTGGACTCCAATCCAGTAGCCACAAGTAGGGCTTGGAGTTTGCAATTGAATCTAATTCCCAATGAGTTCTGACACAGCTCCTAGAGCCCACACTGAAGCTCAAGAACAAGAAAACAGTAAGAAGCAAAGGAGAATTAAAGATCATAGAGATGAAGACAGATAAGCACACAATGAGGAAGTCCAGATACCTGCTCTTAGCCAAGATAGAAGATTAAACAGGAGATGGAATTGGATGATAGGCAGGAAAAATTCCATGTGTCCAGAAGAACTACCATTTTAATAAGGACTAGGCTGGCTTGACTTTTTTGGGCAAAATGAATGCTATTCATCAGGTGGGGGGGGATATCAAATTAGAATGAGAAAAATAATTCCAAAATTTAAAAGCAGTGATACATCACAAATATCACAATGCTAAGATAAATGCCCTGATTTGATTTGAAGTCAAACCATATGCATCTTCAAAAACTTGTTCATACCGTTCTACGACTACAGGACTCAAGGAGCAGTGTAATGGAGAAGTAGTTAAATAGACAAATGGCAGCAGTGTCAAACCTCTGTGGGCAAAACATCTTGCTTTTGCAAGTTTTACTGAATATATGGCTGTGTGAACACAGATTTAAGTAAAGTTTTCACAGAGGAGCATCTGGAAGCTTAAGCTTCATGGGCTAAGTAGTTAATCGGCCTCTGGCTGGGCCTTTGTATTTTGTAGCTAACAATGATCTGAATACTAAAGTCAGGAATAAATTCATTTTTTTCAATGTAAGAGGTTATCCCCATCATAATACCATCATCACTCGCTTGCACTTGATTTCTTTCAGTGTAGGAATAAAGGTGAATTTATAAAAGGTGTGCTCAGCTTGACACTCACCTGAGTGGATCAGGTGAACTGTTTGAGCACATGAATCTACTTCCTCACATGAACCATCTCCTAGGGCAGAATATCCTTGACCATTTCCCTATGACTTAGGAAATTTAACCACTGAGTTTGGAAAAGCAACTTAAAGTATTCTGAGAGATGTTTTTAAAATTAGGACCATATCATACAAAGGCTATCAATTTTTTAAGAGCTGTCTTATATTCCAGTCCTTTACATCTGTCACTTTCTCCGACTTTCAAAGACAACCCTCTCAAGTACAGCTCTGGTCAGACCAGAGGCTTCCAGGAGATGTAGCCAAGACTCAGGAGAGTTTGAATGACTTTCTTTTAGTCCCTTTTCACTTCTGTTAACATTTCCTTGGAGGATGAAGCATTGATGCTGTCAGACATTTTGGCATAACTGTCTTGCTACTGATGGGTAGGACAGGAAGAATACACAGTCTGCTTAAAAGATGAACATACAAAGAGAGCTCTGGTCTGACAATAATGTCAGAACTTTTTTTTTCATTTTCATATTTTATGATGAACCATTTCCCAAAAAATCAGGGATTATTTTTTAAATTAGCTTCTAGAATCCTTATACAACCTGTACAAAGCAATTGGAAAAAAAATGAGGATCAGAATTAGAGCTCAAGTAACTAAGAGGATAATGGTGTTACATAGGATGGGAGATAACAACAAAGAGTTCAATATTTTACATAGTAAATTCTGAGAAGGCTCCAAATAATTTATGTGATGAATATGCAATGGATTCCCTTATTCTCAATATGGTATACTATCTCATTCAAGTTACCATGAACAGTGAATTAGTGAATACTGAATTATTGTTCCTAAAGAAAACAAAAACAGAAAAAACTAGGATAAACATAGGTTTAGATTCTTGCCAGCTTCTGGTCACAATTTTATAAAATGATAAGTACATAGTTTTGTTTTAGGTATGTTACAGTTTGAAGATCCGTTGAAAGAGTATCAGATTTCTTGCAGTTAGGAGCACTAGAAAGCACTTCAGCACAATGTTTAGGGACAATTTTAAAAAGGAAAATCAACTGCAAAAAGACATAAAATTGTACAAAGATTATGTACGCAATAAAAATCAAAAAGTATATTTGTTTATATTATAAAATAGAAGACAGAACATTGCTTTGCTCAACCTCAACAGAGAACATGCATACTGGTTGCAAATCAGATTTTTTTTGACCACTTTGCACATGTTTGCAAAGGACCATAAACTTGTGACAAGTATCAGGACCAAATTCTAATGAGTATGAAAGTTCACAAGTACTGAGTCTATGAAAAATGGAAATATTTGAGTCTAGAGTACAGGAAAGTCAGCAAAGAGGAAATGTGTTTGGGAGTCATCTGCAAAATGGTGTGATTTCTATCCCCTGGAAGTGAAGGAGCTCATAAATGCTTGGTATTAATAACTGTAGGTCTTTGTAAAGTTAACAAAGCTCCCTTTAAGATCCAATTTATCTAGCTCACCTAGAAAAACTAGAGATAAAGCCCAATACCAAAGTCTATGGAGTCCAACATTTAGCTTGGGGAAAGTCATCATTTAGAAGCAGATAAAGGAAAAGGAGGTAAAGCCTGCAAGGAGCAATGAGACAAAGGTGGGGGCGGGATAGAGTGTCATGGTAACTAAAAGAAGAAAGCCATGTAAAATAGCACATCCATGACCCAGTGCCAAAACCAAGGTTAGAAAATGAAGGCAGAATTATATCCTTTGGATTTGGTAATACAGATGCTGTTGGTGTCCTTTGCAAGATTGGGTTTAGAGCAGAAGTTTGTGAATATCATAATGTGCTGAGTTGAAACAATGAATGGTAGATGAGAAAAGTGAAGCCATAAGTATAACTAACAACTTCAATACACTTTTTTTTTTAAAAAGAGGAGCAGCAAAAGGTCACCTGGGGAGTGAAGGACAATAAAAAACAAAGCTTGGATTTCAACTGGAATAAATAGCTCCTTAGAGCAATGAGTACATTTATTTAAAATACAATCATTATGAAGATCTCAAAATGTAAACACCACTGAACAAAACAATGGATAAGATTTGAAAGAAAATTTTGCAATTCAGGTACTTTCATTAGATAATGTAGAAAGAGCATGGGGGAATGGAAAGGTCCAGATAGGAGGTGAAACTCCTCCGGCACATGAGTCAGGCTCTGCAATTTTCTGGCTTTATGACCTTGGAGAAACTTCATGCATTACAGATTTCTACTGTATCTAGGGGTATCTTAGAGTTTTGAGAAAATCAAGCATGTATTCATATGAAAGTGATTTCAAATTGGTCTCTTCAATTTCTGATTTTGCACTTTGCTTATACTTCATATTTATTTTAGCTGATATATAGTAACTCAGAAAAGAAATAAATATTTGACTGCAAATTAAGACCTTGGATTTTAGTCACATGCTTGGTATGTACTAACTGTCTTTTCAAAGTTAACCAAGCCCCCTCTAAGATCCAATTCCTCAATATCCCATGAAAATAATAACATCTATAGAAATGTTTATGGATTGCTAATAGTTTATAACTAAGAAAGGTGTTTCTAGCAAGGAAAATGTCACTTAGTAGTTGGTTAAAAAACTTTAAGAGTCACTGTTACTAAGAAGAAAGTAACTTTTCACTTTCAGTCATTTATGTGAGATACTAGTGATACCTGATTCAGGTAGAGAATTTTTGCTAGAAAATTTACATCTAAAGTGAAAGGCAATCAACCTTTCTTAGGTGGCTTTCATTTTTCCTTCTTAAAATAATAATTATAAATGTTATTTTGTTCATGTATTTGTACAAATCTCATAAAAGTAAGTTCCCTTATTTGTCATATAATAAAATAATATTTGAAGACATTAATTACTTTGTTCATAGAAACAGCTACCAAATGGAAGAGCAATGAGTATAATTCACATCTGTTTAGCTTCCATAGCATTTTCTTTTGTGAATATACCTCATAATTTCTTAACAGTAGAGATGGTCACTATTATTTATTTTCTATTATTAAAAACAGTATACTGCTGGAAAGAGAAATAATTCCAAAATTTTAAATACTGCCCCAAATATCAAATGTTTCTACCCAATAATATTAAAAAGGATTACTCATTAGTACACACTGAAATAATTACTGAGTATTTGTATGTATTAGGACTCAAATTGGTTTTAACAGAAAAGCTAACAGTGGCTCAAGTCATGCAAGGGCTTGTTCTTTTCAAGTACTAGCAAGACCTGAGCTGAGCAGTTCAGCTCTTCCACCAGGGTTCTACCCTAGTGTTCTATCCCATCCTTAAGACTATGTTTCTTGATAACTAGCTCATGGTTACAAGATAGCTGATATAGTTGTAAATTTGCAGGTGTAATGCAAACAATTTCTGCTTCTTGGAATGGCAGCATAGTAACCAGAAGATGAATCTTCGAAATGAGAATAATAGAATTTAAATTGAAAAAAAAATCTATGTTTTTAGAACAGTTTGATTTAAAGAAAAGTTTTGAAGGTAATACAGAATGTTCTCAAACACCTTGTTTTCATTTTCATCATCAACTTCTTGTATTTGTTAAAATGATATATTTGTTAGAATTAGTGTACCAATACAAACACTATGATTAAGAAAATTTCAGACTTTATTTAGATTTCCTCAATTTTACCCTAATGTTTTGTTTCTCTTCTAGGATTACATAAAGGGAACCTCATTACTTTTACCCATACTGTCTCTCTAGAATTAATTTGGCAATGACAGATTCTCCCTTGTTTTGGATGACTGACAAAGTTGGCAAGTCCTGGCCAAATATTTTTTTCTGTTGTTGATTTGTCTAATATTTGTCTCATTATTAAACTGGCATGGTGGTTGTTGAGAGAAAGACCACAAGGCTGAAAAGCCACTCTCATGACATTATATCAAAAATATGTACTATTATGATGACTTATAGTTGATGCCTTGATCACCGGGCTGAGGTAATATCATCAGATGTATCATTGTCTGGGATCCTTCCCCTCCTCGAGGGCAAGATCACAACATAAATTATTTGAAACTCTTCTGCATGACACATTTTTCCACCCCACATTTGTATATTATTAAATCATTCATTCAAATTAGTGTGAACTCCTGGATATTTACTTTGCCTTTTGGGTTAAAATTCAATATTACTTTGTTTTTCAAGTTTTATTCATTGTAAACTCGAAATTATTTTTAATAAACCATGCTGGGTAACAGGTAAAAATAGACAAAATTTCCAAAAGATACAGAATATTCAAACAACATGAATAACATATTGATCTAATAAGCATAGGTAAAACTTTGCACCCAGCAATTAGAGAATATCTAGTATTTTCAAGAGTACGTAAAAAAATTTACCAAAATTATTCTATAAAATGTGTCATAAGGAAAGTACCAAAAATTTCAAGAAACTTAAATAATCCAGTGTATGTTCTCTGACTGAAGTTTGAAATTAATTTACATATAAAAACAACAAAAATTACTATTCACTTTGATATTATGAAAACTATTTTTAATAAACAATTATTTTAAAAAGACAGTACCTGCTTCTTAAGTGTGCACTGTGCATGGTGATTTCTTTCAAAGAGCTAATTCTGGAAACTAATTGTGCAGTGAAAAAATGTTACAAACATTTCTTCAGCCAGGTGTTCAAGGTCAATGTCAACAGCTATGAATTATGTTGATAGCATATAACTTTGGCAGTATATGGTGAAAATGGTGCTTTACCACTGTGATCTTCCTTTTCAAAATTCCTACTTTTATTATGAAAAAAAATCAAAAAAATTCCAGTAGGCGTCATTCTATAATGTACCTGACTGAGATACCTCAGAACTGTCAAGGTCATCCAAAACAAGGGGAGTCTAAGAAACTGCCTCACCCTAAGGAATTCTAAGGAAGCATGATGATTAAATGTCAAGTGGTATTCCAGATGGAATTCTGAAACAAAATTAAGAAAACATGCAAAAAAGTTTGAATTTTACTTAATAATACTGCATCTATTAATTTAACTATATGTACCATGTTTATGTAAGATGTTAATAAGGGAGATTATATGTAAATACAGACTGGGAAGAGGTATAATAAGGAAACATGAATGTCATTTTTTGTATATTTAAAATTATTACAAAAATATAAAGTCTATATTTTATAAAATGTATTAAGTGGAAATTAAAAATTATTTTCACTGGATAATAATTGAAGTAGAGTATACCAAAATTAATTGGATAAACTCACAATGACTAAAATTTCTAGCTTAAATATGCATGCCACAAAATTCTGTAAATTAATGAGTTCAGTATTTGTCCAAAATGATCAGAAAATTTAAACAATAATACAATAAAAGAATTTATGAAGTAGGTTAAATAAAATAGAAAATACCTATTCAAAGGTGAAATCAGTGATCTCAAAAAGCAGTCCTATAAAACTCTAATATAATGATAAACATAATATATGATTAAGAAACAAATTTTGGAAGAATTCATATTTAAAATAAAATAGAATGTCAAAATAGATACTTAAGACAAAAAACATGAGGGCACATTTTTTAAAATGAAGTTCCAAAGAAAGTAGAAATTTACATATTATGAATAAATTCCTTGAAAAAGCATTTGCTAAATCTGATAAAAGAAAAAGCAAACTTCTGGAATAATTAAATAAATTGAATTTTACTTAAAGTAATAAATAGGCTACTTTTCAAAAACAAAAATACACTACTCAGATATTTAAGGAAGAATTAATGTAAAAGCTGCACAATTTTTTTTCCAGAAATCTTCATCAAAAAAAAAGAAGTGTTATTAGTGGTAAGGAAAATGTCTAGGATCATACACTTAACCCTCAAGATTCCAGGCCTCCATATTTCCAGAACCTGTGACTTGATGCAATGTTCCTCATGTGGTTACACATTATAGGAAGCAAATATCTAAGGAAGAAAAGATTATCTAAGTAAATCTAGTCTACTCTTATGAGCCCCTGAAAGCACATTGCTTTCTCTGACTGGTAGAAGGAATAGAAAATAGGAGAAATCAGAAGTAGAAAGCATAAATGGAAATCAGAGGGATAAGATATGTGATGAGGACTTGGAGATGATAGTGGGGTGGGTAGGTAAAGAAAAACGGATGGGAGATCTCATGGTCTTAAAGAACTGAAATAAAAGCCCTTGACTGGTGTCCAGGGAAGAATTGGGACCCCAGTTCTACGTATTCTAATTGCTTGAAGGAATACAGATATAGATGTAGATTCTTTTTCTTCACACCACAGGAAAAAAAAATGACCTTGACAATGCCTCGATTTAGGCATTATAAAGCTTTAAACACAGAACATAGTGATGTGTTCAGACTCTTGACTCATAAAAAACATGTAACAATACATTTGTGTAAAGACATCAAATTTGTGGTCTTTTGTTATGAAGAAGCTAAAAAAGTCATACACTAAATCCAGATTAACCTTGACCTAAAACATGAAAAAGATCCTTTTGTAGAAAGAAAAAATAATATTTTTATGAGCATAGGAGCAAAACTCCAAAGCAAAATACTATGAAAACAATTTCAGCATATAATAACAATTATCATATTGTCAGATATTCTGAATAAATTGGATATATTCTAGGAATGAAAGTTGGCATGTCATCCATTCAATAAGTGATTAATTAATTCAACAACTTAACATAATTCAACAACTTAACATAATTCAACAGAGAGGAAGAATCCTGAGAGATTTCCATATTCATATATTCCATTTAACATTTTATTGACAGTCCTGACTAGTTCAATAAGCCAATAGCATTAAATAATGACATAAAGACTAACAAAGGAAATGCTTCATTCTCGGATGACATAATTATATGCTTATAAGATTGAATAAAATGTTGGGGCAATTATAATTAATGGATTTAACAAGGTTGCTGAATCTAAGAATTAACATCTAAGAGCTGACCACCATTCTTTTTCCATATATGAAAAACAAATAGAAAATCAAACTTAAAATGAAATGTCATTGCAACAGATTCAAAGAGTATTAAACACCAAGGGACAGATTTTAGGAATCTATTCTTTAAGAATTTCAATACAAAGTACAAAATACTTTTGGGATAATGTAAAAAGATATATATATATATATATATATATATATATATATATATATATATATATATATATATATATATGAAATATTAAACTTGGTAAGTGGATTGGAAGATTCAACATTAAAAATGCCAAATTTCCAGTTGACCTTAATGTAAGTATATATGTAGTATATAGTACTACATGTATATGTAAAAGGTAGAATGGTAAATAACATAATTCAAATCTATATATTATCCTATTATGTAGAATTACAGTTCTATAAACCATGGTTTGTCTTTAATCATACATTGCTATTGTAATATTAATACCATGAGATGATTTGTTGATCTATATCCATTTTTCATTGTTAATTTGGAATATAATGGAAATTACCCAAAGTCCAATAGAATTAAGCAAAACAATAGTTTTTTACATCAATATACACACCTTGTGCAATCATGAATTTGAGAAGGAATCCAATTCCGTTCTTACTCTTCACACACTATAATGTGCATGCTCTCAGTTACATAGTCGAGGTATATTAAGATGTTTGGTTGTAGTATTTTAATGTGTGTTCTCAACTCTGAAGTTGAGAACATCAGTGTGCACTGGATCATTCAGTTCACATTACAGAGAGGACTTTACAAATTAAAGATATACCTTATTCATGCTAGATGAAATCTGACTTGACTTTTAAATCGAAGTTAAAGGAATACTAACACTCTGCAATCCTAAAGTACATTTTAATATTTTGGGTCAAGGAGCAGAGAAAACAAAAAGGTCAATAAATAAGTTGCATTTGTTAAGCCAGTTGAACATGCACCCAGTGACCTTCTTTTCTCAAGGGTATAATGGGCAGAAAGTTGGAATAAATGGCCTTGAAACCAGCACAACTATTTTAAAGTTCAAAAAAACTAAATTCATGAGAAATTAAGTTTATAACAATATCACAACAGTATATTTATTTGATATTTTCTGTTTTTCTAAAAAAATGTGTGAGTCAATAAAGTATTAGAAAATAATAGTACAAGTAATAAGATGAATTTCATAGATTTCTTTGACAAGATTGTACATCAGGATATTATTATAAAATAAATCATTTTATAGAAACTGACATGAAATATAGTAGTTTATTTTATTCTTTTACTTTGGAAATATACTGACATGTTTTGGTAGCTTGACTTGCGGTTCTCTCTCACACCCACAAACACACAAATAAGTACAGAGTTACACTTGCACCTCCCCAGAAACTCATCTGAATGTGCCATCTTTTCCTAGAAGATGGTTGAATTCATTTGTATCGAAGAAATACCTGTACAAACAGGCATTGAAAAATGCGGGAAACTGATAGGGAATGCCCACAAAATCAAGGTTGATCATCTCAATGATGTTTACTTTGTTATAAAAAGCCCTTCCAGGAATGATGTTCAAGAAGATGGTGACACAAATTGTTACATGTTGGGTGTTAGTGTTTGCAGTATTTTGTTATGTAAAATAGTATTTGGTATATTGGAAAGCTTGGCTTTTGGTAGGTGATTGAAGTTTCTCCTTCCGTTTCTTAGTTTTAATGCTGGTCCTTTATTGTCTTGGACATCTAGTAGACAATGTAGCATCTTGTAACATAACAATTTTAATGTTTGATTTAATTTCAATATGGAGACACACACACACGCCCTTACTTCTTTTACTGTTCTGAACCTCACAAAATATGTTGAATCATAAGTAGAGACTGTTATTAAGCATTATGTTAGAATGCTTCTTAAATTTAATCACTGAAAATGCTTCTTCAGATGGGCAGTCTTTAACAGTTGCAGAACAGTTTCTTTAATTTATATTTGCTATGAGTATTGAGCTCTTAGTTTGGAATTATATACCCTGGTAATGCAAGATTGACTTAACTTTATAAGTTTTCTTTTATTGGAGTGGTAATATTTTCCTGTAATATATTAATATGCTGGCTTCATTAATTTGCTTTCTAATATTAAACATTTCTGTGTCTCAAAAAACTGGAATCCATTATTATAAGACTTTTTAAATATGCATTACTAACTTACTAAGGTTATAATAAGGAAATTTATTTCTATCCACAGTGATATTTGCCCTGAGTTTTCTTCTACTTTCTTTTCCCACAGGGAATCAGTACTACTTTAGCCTTATAAAGTAATTTAGTTAGCTGTGTTTCTGTTTCCAGATTCTGAAACAGGAAATGTAACCTGAATGTTACTTGTTTCTCAATGACAAACTAGGGCAAGCCAAGTGAACTTCTAAGGTTCTATATATGGCAACAAAAACAGAGCAAAACAAGTAAAAAAGGCAAACTACAGTAGTACATGGTAAGCATCTCTGTAGTATAAAACTCTGCAACAAAACTTTTGTAAAACTAAATTTGGGGTTGAAGTCCTGAGTAGGACCCCCAGTATTATAAGAATAAAATTGCAAAAATATTTTCAAAAATGTTCATTTAAATATCATTTAAAACAATATTTATACATGAAATTATTTCTTTAATTTATTTGTGACATTTTAATTCTCATTTTTTTTGTTTTCTTCTGAGTTCTTGAAATAGTATATTTACCCGGTCTACTATTTCCTTTACATTTTTATTTAAAATTTTTTATTTGTACATTTTTATATGTTTTTATTATTTGAGCATGTAACATCTTCAATTGGAATTTTATTCACTTACTTTTAAAAAAATACTTCTTGATTTTTAATAAGATTTTTAGCCATAAGTTTTCACTATTTATATTTTGAGTGTATCTAGACACATTTGTGTTAAATATTTCGCACTGTTATCTATTTTAAATGGTTTTCAAATCTGATTCACATTTTTCTTTATGCCAAGAATCATTTTAAAAGGTGTGAAATAACTTTTACATGTATGTTTACCCAATTTTTACTTTTATTTCTGATTTTAACACATTATGATGGGTTTGAGTTGTATATTTTGAAATTTGTTGATATTTTATGTGTTTGTTGGTATATATGTGTTTATGTTTTGAGGATATTCTATGTATGTCTCAAAGGATATATCATTTCTATTCATAAGGTATAAATATTTACATAAGATTATAACAATTAATGATGTTTATCAAGTTCTTTCTACTATTTTTTCTTTGGCATGATATTCTCAAAGTCAATGTTATTTCTTATCTAATAACATTTAAGAGATGTTAACTTACTTAGGCTATGGCAAAGAAGGGGTCAATGAATCTGATCGAGTTTTATCTGTTTGAGTCCCAAAGTGATTTTTTCAGATTTACTTAAAGCTTACTTTGTTAAAGGACCTTCATTCTCTCCCATCTGAGTCCTAGATAGTTAACCAGGAAAAAATAATTTTGATACTTTCAGCCATCACTCATGGGAAAGATTTCTAGATAACAACTCATGATAGTTTCTTCACAGTGATAGTCCATTGCTTAACAACCTATCATAATGACCCACAATTGCATTATGATCTGGTATTTCTGAAACAAGGGGAAACGTTTCTTCAATATCATGTCGGTACATATCATGTCATTATCAATAGCATTATACATATAATCCTAGTTCAAAAAAGTTGCATAGGTTTTATGCTTTTTAAAGTAAAGCTTTAATCAATACTCAATAAATGGGATGGCATCAAATTACAAAGCTTCTTCACAGTAAACAATCAAGAAAATGAAGAGAGAGCCTACAGAATGAGAGAAAATCTTTGCTACCTGCACCGCAGATAGAGTGTTCATTTCCAGGGTATACAAAGAATGTAAAAACTTAGTACCAAGAAAAAGAAAGAACCCAATCAATAAGTGGACAAAGGAATTGAACAGGTGCTTCCCAGAAGAAGACATGTGAATTGTCAACAAATACATGAAAAAAAAAAATGTTCAACACCTCTAGCAATTAGAGAAATGCAAATTAAAACTACATTGAGATTTCATCTCACTCCAGTCAGAATGGCAATTATCAAGCAAACAAGTAACAATAAATGTTGGTGAAGGTGTGGGGGGAAAGGTATACTCATATATTGCTGGTGAGACTACAAATTGGTGCAAACACTCTGGAAAGTAGTACAGAGATTCTTCAAAAAACTAGATCAACCATTTGATCCAGCTATCCTACTCTTGAGTACATATCCAAAGCATTTTAAATCAGCATGCTACAGTGATGCAGCCACATCAATATTTATAGCAGCTCAATTCACAATAGCTAAGCTATGGAACCAATCTATGTGCCCTGCAGCAGATGAATGAATAAAGAAAATGTGATACGCACACACACATACACACAATGGAGTAGTACTTGGACACAAAGAAGAATAAATTTATGATATTTGAAAGTAAATGAATGGATATGGAGACTATCAAGGTAAGTGAAATAAGCCAATCCTAAAAAGCCAAAGTTAGAATGTTTTTCCTGGAAGCTAACCCACAGCAAAAGGGAAAAGAAAAAATAGATATTCAGATGATTAGACAAAGGGAAATGAAAGGAAGGGATAGGAAAAGGAAAGACAGTGGTATGAATTCAAAATAATTTTTCTATGTACATAAATGAATACACCACAGTTATTCCCTACCATCATGTGCATCCATAAGAATAGGATTCTAATTAAAATAAGATATATTCCATACTTGTATAATTATACCAAAATAAATTCTACTGTCATGCATAATCAAAAACAACCAGTAAAATAAAATTTTAAAAAGTAAGGCTTATTCTTAACTATGAGTGCTAAAGCAATGTAAGTAGAAGATTACATAAATGAACCCAGCACTTATTTCCAAGGGATTTTTAAGTTAGTCTCTCTCTCTCTCTCTCTCTCTCTCTCTCTCTCTCTCTCTCTCTCTCTCTCTCTCTCCTTCACTTGTCATTCCCTTTAGAATAAAAATATAATTTACCTTGGGATCTTTAAGTTCTGTGATGACAATGATTTTTTTCCACTATTTAATTCCCAGCTATGAAACTGGTACATGCAATTTTAAAAATCTTTAGTGAATTAATAAATGAATGAAGGAATAAATGTATTAAATGTCTGCCAAGAAGAAATGACACTCCTAAACATCGCCATCTTTGATGAAATTATAATGTTCACAGTCACATCTACCTAGGATCTGATTAAACGTTTTTGTTCAACAGCCAGGGGGTGGGGGTGGGGGGGAGATTCTTAGGTATATACTTTACAGAGTCAGCCTCTGAATAACTCCTCTTGTGTTTTTACCTGCCACAAACAATGCCTCTCCTGTTTCAAGACATCAGAAAGCTGCTTCAAGGATAGCTATTTGGTGAAGTATGCTCCTGAAAAGCGATTGACTGACATCATTCTGCTTCTTAATTTTTTTCCTGGCCTGTGCTTCCTTTTTTGCTATGAAACTTCTCCCTAGAATTCTTAATATGTTATCACTTCCACCCATTGTTTCTTTTCCTATGAATTTCTGCCACTGAATGCATGCTTAGTAGTAGCAGCAATGTTGGGACCCAACATTAAACAATTTATAATAACTGCTAGGTGCAAATGATCTCATGCTTTCTCCCAGAGCCAGAAATTTTGGCTATTCTCCTTTACACCTAATGAAGAAACATTTTTTGCCATTTTCTAATGTAATCAAAATTGCAATCATAAATAACTAGACTAGGCTTAAAGATTTTGATGGCTAACACTGAAGATTTGAGGGTTCTGATTAAAAGAAAAATCTAGATCTATAAACAGTGAATTTTATTTTCTGAGTACTAAACATTTTAGTAAGGTGTTGACTTTTCTTTCTTATAAATCAGATGTCCAAGAACATTTTAGAGGCTGAAAAAGCATTGGTGGTTTAGTCCCATAAAAAGAGAGGAAATGGGAAAATGGCATTTGTTTTTAGCAGTTAAACTCTTCTATTTTGTGTTAGTTCCCCTCCCGTGGTTCAGTGTTCTTTTGTAACCTGAAAATTTATTAGCATTTAGTTGTTACCTTAATAACAATAACTATGGGTTATTGATGGCATGCAATTTAATTGCATGCATCCTAAAAGGTAGATATTATTGAGTTTATTTTTCTAATAAGGAAACAGAAGCATGAAGCAGTTAGTGAACTGGACTTGGGTTCCAAAACTACAAATTGGTGCAGTCCATCCTGCCTTCCCTTGGTGATTCTTCTGACTAAATGATTTATTTTATTTTATTTTTTGTTTATTTATTTATTTTTTTGTATAGGGGATTGAACTCAGGGACACTCAACCACCGAGCCACATCCCCAGACCTTATTTTGTTTTTGTTTTATTTTATTTTATTTTTGGATTTTATTTAGAGACAGGGTTTTACTGAGTTGCTTAGCACCTCGCTGTTGCTGAAGCTGGCTTTGAACTAGGGATCCTCCTACCTAAGCCTCCTGAGCCACTGGGATTACAGGTGGTGTGTGCCATGATGCCTAGTCTAAGGTTTCTTAACTCTTGCATTTGAGTATGGAACCAAAAGCTTCATCTACATTTTGAAGTTGTTATATCCTTAAAGATTAGGTGGGATACTCTCTGTGGTTATAAAGACAAAAGTGCCTTTTGTCCTATATTCTGCTGATTAGTCATGGTGTCTATCTCTCTTGTGCCCATTCACATGATAGTTTCTTGGTCATAAGGAGATGATGATAATGATTTCAAAATCATCAAAAATGAAATGCAGTGAAATGACTGCATCATGCTTTAAGAAATGCTTACTAACTTTCCTTTCTTTTCTTTTCTTTCTTCACTTTAATATCTCCTCCCTTTTCTCTCTTTCCCCCACTCCCTCTCCCTCTCTCCTTCTCCCTTCTCTCAGTGCTGGGATCAAACCCAGGGTTTCACATATGCTAGGGAAGCATACTACCACTGAGCTACAATCACTACACTTACTTCCCTTTTCTCTCTCTCTTATTTATTTATTACTTTGGTACCTGCAATTGAAACTAGAGTTGTTTACCCCCACTAAGTCACACCCTGAGCCCCTGGGCTCCCCTTTTTTTGGAGACAGGTTCTCCCGAAATTGCTTAGGGCCTCACTAATTTGCTGAAGTTGGCCTTGAACTTGCAATCCTCTTGCCTCAGCTTCCGGAGATGCTGGCATTACAGGCATGTACCATTGTGCCTGACAAGAGATAATTTTTAATTTCCAGATAATTTTTTATTTCTAGAAAGTCTATATCTTTAATTTTACTTTTTCCCCCAGAAAGCTAATAAATGAATTGCTGTAAGCAGCTATGGACTGTAGCTAAAATATTTTATGAAATTAAAAATAAGCTTCCCAGACTCTCACATACTCTATTTCTATACCAATCTACTCAAATCAAACTCCTTCACTGAACACTGGTAAATTTTAAACTAAAAGAAGTCTCAGAGAGTCAAGTAATGTCACAATTAGAGTACTGTTTAATTTGCTGTCAACCATAAGGCTTCAACGTCATCATATGTGTGTTCACTCAAGATTTCCAAAGCAGTACCATTCAGTGGCAATAAAATACAAGCTACTGTAAAATTTAAAAAATAAATAAATAGCCACATTACAAAAGGCAAATGGAGACAGATGAAACTAATGCTAATATTTTATTTAACCTAACATGTCAAAAATTATTGCAGCACGAATGCAATATAAATTACTAATGTGATATTTTACTTCCCCTTTTATTTACATAAAATCTTCAGAATGTGGTATGTAATTTACAACCAGAGCACATCCCAGCTTAGACTTCAGAGATGCGTGAATTCATCTCTAGATTACTCATAGCACCTAATACAATGTAAATGCTATGTCAGTAGTTATTATACTGGATTGTTCAAGGAATAATGATGAAAAAAAGTCTGTACATATTCAATACAGATGCAAAGTTGTTTCCAAATATTTTTAGTGCATGTTGGTTGAATCTATGTATATATGGGGCCAACTAAACAGATTTTTTTCATCTTTAGGAGGATTCCCAGGAGCTATCCAGTAAAGCAGATGCTATTTCCCAGTCTTTGCAGATCCATCCCAATATTTCATCTTACTATACATCAGTAATGCACATGAGACACCCCCCACCCGAAGTTTGAACCTTCAACTGGGCTCTACCTTGATCAAGAAGGAAGGCTTTGGATATAGGGGCTATGCCAACGTGCTCAGACTTTCAACATGCAAACTCTTAATTCATGCATTTGTTTCCTAACTGATCAAATAGTTCCAAGATTTCCTCTAATGTGGATGGAGACCACTCTTTTTGTAAAACTGCTCTATTGAAATTTCAGTAGTGAAGAAGTTATAAAAGAAACACAGTTTTATAACAGATAAACATTCATTAAAGAAAAGTGCTACTTATAAGAATGGTCCCTCTCAATTTAACATCATCAGTCTCTCTTCTGTTTAACAGTTCAGCAAACTTTTCAAATTCTACTGATGGTTAAGTGCTGTGAAAATTATATAATACAGTCTATAAAATTTTGTCAAAGATTCAGAACAAGTTTTATTAAAGGTTCAATAGCAAATATACAGAAATACTGAAGCATGTAACATTTTAAGTTAAAAAAAATACATATATACATTACCATGGTTTAGATATTAGGTGTCCCCAAAAAACTTATACCTGAGACAATGCAAGAATTTTCAGAAAAGAAATAATAAGACTAAGACATGTGTAACTTAATAATGGATTAATCCACTATTATGGATTAACTCATTAGTAATTGGAGGCAGGTGGGGGATGCCTGGAGGAAGTAGGTCAATCAGGGTGTGCCTTTGGGGAATATATTTTGTCCTTGGTGAGCAATGTTCTCTCTCTGCTTCCTGGTTGCCATGTTCTAAGATGCTTTCTTCCACACCCTTCCACCATGATGTTCTGCCTCTCTTCAGGCTGTGGAGTCAGTCCAACCATGTACCGTACCTCTAAAACCATGAACCAAAATAAACTTTTCCTCCTCTTAGTTGTTCTTGTCCAGTCTTTTAGTCACAGTAATGAAAAAGCTAACTAAAACATAAAAACATATATGTGTATGTGTGTAAAAAAACAAATGACCCATCTTTATCATGCATTTAAAGGATATTATTGAGAGTAGGGATTCAAAAAGTTGACGCTTTTTCAGTTGATTTACTAAATGAAATGTAGTCAGAAGATTGTGGCAGCATGCTCTTTTATTATAAAATTTGGTCAGAAAACCTGTATATCAACAAGGTAGCATGTGTGTCATTTTTATGGGTTCTAGTAAGTATGTATAATTGATTATACTTAATTTGATTAAGTATGGAACTATAAAAAAAAGTTTAATAAGTTATTAATTTTATAATATTTATCATGTTTTCATTACAGATTGGTGTTTACGATTTTACCTAAAACTTGTAAAATCTACCATGTTCAAATGATTTGCTACTTTTTTCTTTAAATTTATTATACTTAAAACTTGTGTTACTTTTTAATGCACAGAAAATCTGATGCTCACACATGGTGCACTTTAAAAAAATGGTTTATAATATATGAACATCTGCTCTGCTCTGCTCAGAATATCAACAGGGAAAGTGAAGGAGAATATTAAGTGTTGCCCACATCATTACTGTTACAATGAATAAGATAAATATTTGAACATAATGGCATACTTTATCACAAAAACATATTGAGGTTATTTGGGGAATTCATAATGTTTCATTTAATCACAGAAAAAAAGTAAAAGCATGAAGTGAGTAGAGAAGAGGCTTACTGAACAGGGAGCCATTTCCCTTGCCGTGACATTCAGGCAAACCCTATTAGCTCAGATCCTACACAGTTTGGAAATTAAGGTTATTCAGACTTGATGCAATGGATTCAGGTGGCAAAAGTTTGGAAACAAAGTATTTATTTGTAAAGCACAATACTGTTTAACTCATGAGAAAGAAGAAAGGGAGTTATTAAAGCAAATTTCAAGAACAAATAGGAAATTCTTTCTCATAAAGGGTATTAGAGTTCTGAATTTAGCAAAAGCTATTGGCCAGGAAAGGGCCAGAGCACAGGAGATAGTTACAGGGGTTGTTCTAAGTCCTGAGTGCTTTCCATAATGTGCTCTGTGCCTGACATTAGAATTGTGGGCTTCTGCTTCCTCATTATTAAAGTCAGTGGGTAAAAGAGATGAACATTAAGTTTTCTTCCAATTTTGAGTCCATGATCCTAACTTTTATGAGCTAATGTATGGGATGAGGATACATTACTGTGTAAATGTATTTACGTTTATTCCTGTCTTAGAGTGTATTCTGTTGCTGTCACTGGATCCTTGGGACTGGGTAGTTTATATAGAAAAGAGGCTTATTTTGGCTCAAGGTTCTACAGATTGGGAAGTGCAAGACCATGACAGTGACATTTGCTCAACTACTAATGAGATTCTCATGACATAAGGCAAGCAGGTACATGTGGAAGAGATGGAATACAAGAGAGAAGAGGAGAGAGGCCAGGCTTACTTTATAGTAACCCATGTGATGGTAACTAATCCTGTCCCAAGAATCCACTCATGCCACATGGCATTAATCTAATCATGAGGGCTTTGTTCTGAAGGACTGAAGACTTCCCACCAGACCCAGCTCCCAACACAACTTCATTGAGGAATTAAGTTTTAACACAAGTTTTGGAGGGTACAAGTCATACTCACATCAAAGCAATTCCTCTTTAGTATGTCAGGGTTTCTATAGCATACCTTCCTCAAGCTTTTCAAAAAATCATTTTCTATATTTCTTCTTCTTTATACTTAGAGAAATTAGCCAACAGGTGGACATTAGTCTCAGATTTATAATTTTGCCTTTCACACTACTATGATTTTCAGAAAACTTGTTCAACAAAAGCAAATTATTTTATATTAATTTTGTATTCATGGTAATATAGTATTTATACATAAGTACTAAATAGATTTAATGTTATATTTCTTCCAAGGCAAAGTTTTAAATATGACAAATTATTTAATCTTTACCTATGCATTTACAAGTAAGCATTTTTCTCATATACTCTATCTGTTCTTTTAAACCTGGTGAGATCATCCACATAACTATTTAACTTACAAACCAAGATTGAAATTCAATTGTTTAGCACCCAGAAGGTGTATCACATGACCTATTGAAGGTCTATAAGGAAGTATTAAAATTTTTAACTCTTTTCATTTTGTCTTTTTAATCATCTCAAAATTTCCATGTATATAATCTTTATATATAATTGGACAGACTTGTTAATTGATAAATATTTAAGATGTACTTAAATTACACATACATATAAAGATATGTGTTCAAGAAAGTAGGAAATTCACACTGCAAATCTGTGCTGCCCTGTAGATATAAAAGTCACATCTATAACTTAAATTTCCCAGTACCTCTATCAAAAGAAAAATTAAAACAAAATATCCAAAGTATCACTTATCATGTAAAGCAGTATGACTATGTCAATAATATATTTTGCATTTGTGTGTGTATTTTTTTTCTTTTTATTAATCTTTTTGTTAATCTTGGAAACTCAATGTGTATATTACGTGTACATCTCTCTCTCCTTTAACTAGAGACACTCCAAGGGCTCAATAGCCACATGGAGCAAGTACTTACTTCTTCTGAAGCTCAGTTTTCAAAACTACACAAAGAAGCTGTTTTTCCACATAGTTTGGTCTTGACCCTCAAAGACAGTGCTTTGGGTCTACTCCTGGAATTTCTTACTTAAATCCCATTCTAATGTCTGTCTCTGAACCTTTGCACAACAAATTTAGCTTCTTGGTTTTACTGTTCCATCTGTGCCCCATCTCTGCTGCCTATATGGATTTCCAAGTCATCTCCAGCTGCCACCTGGAAACACTGTTTCTGTGGGCTTTTGTGGACAGGAAGTTCAGTCTTTGCCTCCAAACATTTAACTATTTCTAATCACCCATAATTTCAAGTATCAAATTCCAGCTAACTCTCAGATAGTTTTTTGCTAAATCAGTGGCTCTCAATTGATGCTTCTGTAAATTGGACTAAGGATTTTCATTACTCCAAACCAGTTATTTTGTAACTCACAAAAAAAAGAGAAAAAAATCAATAGAAGCAATTTTCCCGAAGTAATTTTAAATTTCATTTCGTCTCTATAATTTATTTCTAAAATACTGCTCCCTGTTAATATTTCTCTTCAGTGAGAAATATTATGGTTAATTTATTAGAGAGCAAATAATGTTAACAGCAAGTGCTAAAAGGTATCTTATATTATGTATAAGCTCTGTGTAATAATGTACATCGACATCTGCCAACCCATTAGTCCATTAGAATGTAAGTTTCACATTACAGGATTTTTTTCCCTATAGTGTTCCCAAATTTCCTAGAGTATCTGGCACATATTTCGCTCACAATAAACATTAAGTATATAAATTTAAAAGTCATTTTTCCTCCATAAGCTTGTTCTTGTAGGCAGAGTGCTTCATGGTATTATTTCTACAAATAATAATATCACTATTTAATGCATGATATTGACTAGTCTGAGTATTAATTGTGATAAGTCTTTCTATAATATTATAGGCAGCACTAAAAATTCCTGATTGCTTGAGGAAGACTGATAATATATCTGCCTGAGGACCATGCTATATAGTATTTAGCCATTCTCAGCTTCTTTGGAGAAAGAGGATTACTTTTGCTCAAGGTGCCAGCATTCTTTCATGGCCCTGTTTAGTTCCCATGGTTTTACCACTCGTAAGAACAAAAGCAGAAGAAGAAACATGATAACTATCATCTTACTTGAATTATTTTTTTAAATTATTTTTTGTTCAATCAATCACTTTTTCCCCAAAACCTTGGCAACAATTACCTTTGTTGTACCATTTTCCTCAAGATAAAGAAATGATCAGCTTTGAGGCTGGGGATATGGCCCAAGTAGTAGTGCACTCGTCTGACATGTGTGAGGCACCAGGTTCGATCCTCAGCATCACATAAAAGTAAAAATGAAGATATTGTGTCCACCTACAGCTAAAAAATAAAATATTAAAAAAAACAAAGAAATGATCAGCTTCTATTATTATTATTTTTAGGTATATCCTATTCTTTTTTTCTTTGAAATGAAGTTAATATGTGAAACAGAGCCTACAGTGTATTTAAACTGAAATATAAAGCAATTTCTTTGCATACTTTTTCAAAGTGTGGTTTTATGTATTGATACTCCATTTTATATAATAGATTTTATATATTAATTTGCTTGATGAATTTTAATTTAGACAATCAAATCTATTACATCACTCTAGTAAAACACATTTTGTCTTATCCCGTTTTACCATTTCTTATTCTGTTTCTACTCAGTTTATATTAATTTTATATGCCTGCTGCAAACTAGCTTATTTATATGATTACACTTAAAATGGATGCGTGCTAAAATGATTATATTTGGATGTGGAGGGAGGGATAAACAAAACCCATTAGAAGTCTGACAGAGAATAAATGCGTTCTTCGAGTCTATTTTACATGCACACTTGAGTATCCTTCAACATTTGGAGTCAGTTATTACTGGTCAGTGTCCAAGACTGAAGGTTGGGTGGGAGTTGAGGAATATGGTAGGTAAATATGCATGGCCCTTTTAAACTGGAAGTTAAAAGATAGACTATGTTAGATATGATTGTTTTTCAGATGAATGAGATATAAAGTGGGGGAAATAGTGAAAAGAATAGCTGCTGAATTAATGTTTATCATATATATTTATATACACATACATATAATTATATGTATGTGCTAAAAAGTATCTTATACACATACATATATGTGTATATATGTATGTGTATATACATATATATCACATATATATGCTGTTTATATCTTTCATATATATAAAGATACTACCTAGAAATTCTCAAAGATTTTTTTCAACTCTGATCCATGATTTATTTCATTCTGTGATCCCACCATTATGCCCCCAATGACACAGAAAATCAGTCCATGAGCAGAGCACCAGCAAAATTATCACATACATAAAGTCGAGAGAGAAAACAAAGTGTGTACTTTTCTAACAGCCTCACTTTTTAGTCCCAATAGAGTGCATGGCAGACCAATGTTCTCCTTGTAGTGTCTCTGCCTCAGCGGCTTTGCTCCACTGCTTCACTGCGTGCTTCCGCAGATTTTAGGCAGTCCATTATAGATTCTCTGTGAGAAAAACTTCCTACTTGGCAATAGTCATACCTACTCATACTCCAAGTTAAAACATTTTCTTTTTCAGAAGGTATGAGTGGGAGAGGAGATAATGGAATTTGTAAGAGAAAATCTTGAGACCCCATTCATTTATTTATTTAATATTTGATGAGATTCCTCCGTGCACCTATCACCATATGATGTACTAGAACATTAAAATGAATCAGGCACTCTCTTTTTTGCTCAGAATTTCTTTTTAATGTAGAAGGCATACACGTAAATTGATAAATTTCATCATGACGGTCTAAATGCTGTAAGAGCATCTAAACCTAAGACTGTAGAAGGCAATTATTTAGAGAAAAAAAAATTAGCTGAATGTTCCAGTTGCAGTATAGTAGAAGAATCAAACAATAGAGGTATCGCTTTTTCACCTGCACTGCCCACATGATTCCTACAGGTGATATACAATGATGAATCCATGTATCCCTACCTCATTGTGATTATAAATACTCTTAGACAGTATTTCTACAAACAGAAGAATAGCTATATTGGTATTGTTAAAACTTGAGACAATTTTGAATTGTCACTATATAAGGAATAAGGACAAATTTAAATAATTAAAAATCAGTTAAACATCAAACTGGACTTTGTGAAGTATTGAGATAAAATATTTATATAGAGAAATGTAACTATCTTCTGTGAGAACTTTAAAAATTGTATCTACAAAGTATCTGTCATGTTTGTGGTTTGAGAAGGTTGAAAGAGCAAATGTACCACACTATGGTCAGAGAGACTTTACAGGAAGAAATTTAAATACTGGGACCACAAAAAAGAGTTTCAAATTATTTTAGACACTTTTCTTTGTTATTCAAAATAAAATACACTCTGAAGGAAAAGCGTTTTAATTTTACAGTCCTCCTTACTATGAGTAAGATGGATGATTTTCTTTAAAATTAATTAAAGGCTCTGTGAAATGTCAAGTCAAATGGAAAGTTGTGTATATTGAATTGAATGGATACTCAGCATGCCTAGACATTCTAATATTACTTTATGATCCCTCCAAATTGGTGAGATCCACATTATTCTCATGTTGTCTTGATAGATGTTTTGTTAAATCCTGGATATTCTATGTAATATTAGTGTTACTACATGTAAGGTACTCTTGAATTTCATTTACATAATCTATCAAATGGTCTTTATAATACCTTTTTTAATAGTTTTGTTATGAGGGTTAAATAGACATGACCTTGGGACATTGTCTGATATACAACCATTGGTACTTGCCTGGAATTCCACACTTGGTTACCCATTTCTCTCCTTCTGTGACTTCAAAGCTTTGAGCTAGGCATTCAGTTAGATGACATGTAAACCACAGTACATGAACTAGCCCTATTTCTTTCAAATAATTCCACCGTGTACCTTCTTTAAGAGGTATCCTGGAAATCTGAGCAAGTTGATGGAAAATAAGAATTAATGAGGAGCTGGGATTGTGGCTCAGTGGTACAGTGTTTGCCTAGCATGTGTGAGGCACTGGGTTCAATCCCCGGCACCACATAGAAATAAAAAGAAGATAATGTCCATCTACACCTAAATATATATATATATATATATATATATATATATATATATATATATATATATATATATATTTGTTTAAAGAATTAATGAGCCACTTTGGGAGAGGGTACTTACTTTTTCTATCTTATCTCATATTAAGACAACAGATCCAAGATAAAGGACATGAACAAAAAACACAGAATTCTGAAATATTCTAAAACAATAAAATAATGGTTGCGTAAGCTTGGTACTTGAGGGTACTAGTGAAAGTAGCATCAGAGTTAGCTTCCATGGACATATTATGGTTTTCAAGGATAAGAGGCACTTTTATTTTCAGGTGCAGAATCATCTGCAAGAATTGTGGAACTGCAAAAATAAAAAGGTGATTTTGATAAGAATATCAGAATACCAATTGTTTATACATTCTGGGAGAAAATGATATGATGAACATTGCTCTGTAATGTCCCTGGCATACTAGGAGGTAAGAATAATTTAATCTTGAGAGAAAAACACTGATGATCTGAGAAGCAGTTCCCTGAGTACACACCAGCGTGCAAATGGGGTTTACTCTGCATAGTTGTGCTGTACCACTGAAGACCTGTGAACTAACAAAGGACATATGCTTGGCTGTTTTGAGTTGGTGAGATCAAACAGCCAGGCCATAGAGACCTGGGAAGAGCAGAAGTGCAAAGATTGTATACACCTCATTGTTCATTCTTAGAGCTGGATAAAGGTAAGGAACTGAGACACTGCTAATGCTACCAGTAAGAAGCAGAGTAGAGGGAGAGTAAGAATAACCCAAAAGAAGGAAAAAGGAGTCCAGGAAACCAGATGGATTGGTGCAGAATGAGAAATATCAACCAGGAACTCAACAGTTAAAATCTTGGTCAGATCCTTTCATACTGTTCTAACCCAAACCCATCTTCAGTTCATTGTTCTTTCATCTTTAACTAACAAGCACCTTATAGGTAATATAAGAAATGAGATGCCACCAGCCACGGTGACACACACGTTATTCCAACATTATTGGGGAGGCTCCTGGAAGAGGATTCAAAGTTCAAGGCCAGCAGGGGAAACTCAGTGAGACCCTGAAAAAAGGGCTGGAAGCTGAAGGTGTTCAGTGTAGATCATTCAAAAAGCCCAAAAAAACAAACAAACAAAAAAATCAACTGCCCATGCTCACTGCAGCATTTCACAATAGTGAAGATATTAAAAAAAATTCAAATCAACTTAAACATCTATCAATGGATAGATGGATGTGGATACAGAAAGTGTGATATAAACATTCAATGTTTATCAAGACCCTCAAAAACGAGGGGTGGTGGGGATGTGGCTCATTCGGTAAGCACCACTGGGTTCAATCCCTGGTACCAAAACAATAAAAATAAAATAAAATAGATTAAAATTTTTAAAAATCAATAATGTTTGGTCTTTAAAAACAAGAATATTTTCCAGGCACAGGGGGCAAATGCCTGTATTCCCAGCAGCTCAGGAGGCTGAGGCAGGAGGATCGCTAGCTCACAGCCAGCCTCTGCAAAAGTGAGGTGCTAAGCTGTTCAGTAAGACCCTGTCTCTAAATAAAATACAAAATAGGACTGGGGATATGGTTCAGAGGTCAAGTGCCCCTGAGTTTAATCCCCCAGGACTTAATAATAATAATAAAAAATAATAATAATAATAATAATAATAATAATAATAATTAATAAAAGAAAAAGAAGAAGCAGAATATTTGTGGTAATAAGTGAAACTTGAGGACACTTTCTTAAGTGAAATAAGCCAGGCACATCCAGAAAACCAATTCTTGCATGATCTTACTTACGTGTAAAATTTTAAAAAGTCAAATTCATAAAGCAGAGAGTGGAATGTTAGCTATGAGAGGCTGTGTGTTTGTGTGTGTGTGTGTGTGTGTGTGTGTGTGTGTGGAAGGTACAAGAAGGAATTGGTAAAAACACAAAATTTCAGTTAATTAGAAGGATAAAATTCAAGATATCTATTGTACAAGATGGAGATTACAATTAATAACAATGAATAGATTACATAAAAATTGCTAAGAAATTAGATTGTAAGTGTTTGCACCACAAATAAGTGATAAGGATGTGAGTGGAGATGCAATGTGAATTGGCCTGATTCATCCATTCCATAATGAATGTATAAGTGTGTGTGTGTGTGTGTGTGTGTGTGTGTGTGTACACCTCATGATATACCCATAAACATGTACTAGGTTTTTATTAATTAAACCAAATAAATATATAATATGATAAGTATATAATCAAAATTATAAAGAAAAACAATAAAATTCCTACCAAGAGTTTTCTAGATCAAGAATAGAGGTCATTGGTGTCTAGAGATTTTTCTTAGAGGTTTTGGACCAGATGTGCCTAGGACCTGGGAATTTACCAATTGATCTTCCATTGATGATTTCCTCATTCCTTCCACCTAGGTTCTATAGACATAATCTTGAAATTGAACTGGTATAAGATATGCACAAAGTCCAGTCTTTATATTTAATGGACCAAATAAATTATATGTCCCAATAGTCTTTAAAGCTTTTATTCTGATGGACTTTAAAGAAAATGTAAAAACAAACAAACAAAAATCCCACAAATATCCTTGTATGTTTCAAGATTATCTAAAAGGCTTTCTGAAGTGTCAGTACTGTCAAAAAGTATATGGTGGTGTCTTGAATCACTGACTTATTAAATAAAGGTATTACATAATTTTTAAATGCACAAATAATAATAAATTATTATTTATTATAATAAAGCAAAATAATAATAATTAGTCTCAAGACCATTCATTCAAGAAGAAAAGCTCTTTCAAATGTCATACGTTTTATATTGCATTATTTTTCTTTATACTTATTTCTTTATACTTATTTCCTCACAAAATTTGATCTTAATATATTTTTATCCTTGACTGTCTTTCATTTATCACCTTTTTTTATACATCTTTGCAACAAAAATATATCTATGTGTTCAAACTTAGTGGGTTGTATTTCTGTGGCCAAAACCTGAAGCATTATTTTTTTCTTTTTGAAAAATGAATTAAAATTGCTAGTACTATGCACTGCTTAGAATGACATTATATTGCATATTTGGATAAATACATATTAAACATAAAAAGTAAACTTTCAAATGAAATACATTTCTTAACAACACACATTTTTACAATTAATTCATGTACTCATAAACAAAAAATAATAATTACCAGAACAAAAAGCACTCAGTGAAAACTGAAAGAAAAATGGAAAGAAAATTTAGACCACATTAACTCTGAGTCCTAAAAAGGTGAATTCATAATTTTGATGATGCATTATTTACAATAAAACGAAATATAGAGTCTCATTAATTATTCCAGATTTAATTAGTTTATGTCAGAAATGAATAAATGAACTGATAATATTTTGTATAAGAATAGAGTGTTAGTGAATTGATGCTAAGTAAAAATGAATGCAAGTTTAGAAAACTATGAGGATCTTTGGGGGAAAATTAATGAAAATATTTCTCCTACAAGTTTAAATTAATGCTTAAAAAAACATAAAGCACTCCATTATTTCTAATGTATGTTCCTATTATTCAGTGAGTTAACTTGATTAAAGGATAATAAAAAATGGGACTTTTGCCTCCTCCTTTTTGATTTCATGCAAACTTTGCATATGGGACACAAACCAAGTAAAGATTCTATGAAAACAGGCACCATATGGAAAGTGAGGATACACCTAGAATATTGATAATTTTCACAATGTTTTTCACAATTCTTGAGTATATTTTATGTCTAGATATCCAGATAATCTACATATATAAATTGATAAAAGCACAATCTGACCATTGATTTGTTTTCTGAGACAAATAAATTACAATTACCTTCGATATTTCTTGCTACACTTGTTTTTATTTGCACACATGAGACTCTCTCCTCCTGAAGCAACACATTCTTTGACAAATATTGAGGGTTGAGAGACCACTATTTTAGCATATGGTGACTCAATTGCAAAATGTTTTGTTGACTCCAGTATGCATGTCAACGGATCCACTGTCTTGGTATCCTGACTTGTTTCATTCCAAATTAATAATATTGAGTATAACTTAGCCAGGCGAGGTAGTGCAAGCGTGTACCCTCGGAAGATTGTGAGTTCAAAGCCAGCCTCAGCAACTTTGAGGCCCTAAGCAACTCAGCAAGACCCTGTCTCTAAATAAAATACAAAATAGGGGTGGGAATGTGGCTCAGTGGTTGAGTGACTCTGAGATTAATCTGTGGTAGAAAAAAATAAAAACTTTTTTTTTATTTTCAAATCTTATCTTCTTAATTTATTTGTCTAATCTTACCTTACCTTCTATGTAGTTTTATTTCTCAATAGTAGTTTATCATTAAGTTTGAAGTTTGCTATATATTTCTTTGTAGAAATTTAGTATCAATTAGTTACTATTTTGTCCTTAATTTGTAAAACCTCTTCTTTATTTTTTACATAAATTGGTGAATTTTATGAAATTACTTGTTCTGCATAATTTGAGATGACACATGATTTGCTTTCATTATTTAGTTAATATGATAAATTATAGTGTTCTATTTTCAAATGTAACACAACATTTTAGCTGTGGTATAAATAAAATTTGATTGTTTTCTGTTATTATTTTAAACACCTCTGAATTAGGATTACTACAATTTTCTTTAGAATTATTCATGAGAAATAATGGCTTATAATTTTATTTTCCTGTAATTGCTTCATTAAGTTCTGTAATAATGGTTGTTGCAATCTTCATAAATGAATTGAGATTTTTTTCTTTTCTAATTTCTGAAATATTTGATATAGGAGGTTGATTTTTTAATATTTAAAATGGGTGGAAAATTTAAAATGTTTAGGAACTCAAGTTTTGTTTTGCTTTCTAATATACATAAAATTTTCACAATATTGTAAGTATCTCCTTGTTGTTTCTAGGTTCTATATTGATATCTTATTTTTCTTTCTTGATATTATTAATTTGTTCTTTTTATCTCTATTACTTCCTCCAATTTAGAATTTTTTATGTCGTATTTCACCTTGTGTTTTCCTTTTTTAAATTTGTTCTTATTAGTTATACATGGCAGTAGAATATATTTGGACATATTATACATATATGGAATGTAACGTTTCATTCTTCTGGCTACACATGATGTAGGATTACATGGGTCATGTAATCTTATATGCACAGAGGAAAGTAATGTCAGATTTACTCTATCGTCTTTCTTATTCCCATCCTCTCTCCCCTCCCTTCATTCCCTTTTGTCTAATCCAAAGTACTTCTATTCTTCCCCACTCCCACCCCCTTAAAGTGAGTTAGCATTCACATATCATAGAGAACATTTGGCCTTTGGTTTTATGGAATTGGCTTATTTCACTTAGCAGAATAGTCTCAAGTTCCATCCATTTAATGGCAAATGCCATAATTTAATTTCTCTTTATGGATGAATAGTATTTCATTGTGCCACCTGCACCTTAGAACATTAATCTCCAAGATATAAAAGAACTCACAATACTTAACACACACACACACACAAAATAATAATAATAAATAAATAACCCAATTAATAAATGAGCAGAGCAACTGAACAGGCACTTCACAGACAAAGAAATGCTATCAGTCAACAAATATATGAAAAAAATGTTCAACAGCTCTAACAGAGAAATGTAAATTAAAACTACACTTACACTTAGATTTCATCTTACTTCAGTCAGAATGGCAATTATCAAGAATACAAGCAACAGTAAATATTGGAGAGAATATAGGGGGAAAGGTACACTTATACATTGCTGGTGGGACTGCAAATTGGTACAACCACTTTGGAAAGCAGTATGAAGAGTCCCTAGCAAACTTGGAATGGAACCACCATCTGACCCAGTTATCCCACTCCTCTGTTTATAATCAAAGGACTTAAAATCAGCATCCTACAGTATGCTATTACATCAATGTTTATAGCAGCTGAATTCACAATAGCTCAACTATGGAACCAGCCCAGGTGGCCGTCAACAGATGAATGGATAAAGAAAATATGGTATGAATTGCACCTTTTTTATTATCATTAATTCTATTTTTTTACACAAATGGAACAAAACTTTTTATTTCCCTGGGTACATGATGTAGAATCACACCATTCATGCAATCATATCCATACATAAGGATAATGACGTCCATATCATTCTACCATCCTCCCTCCAACACACTCCCCTCCTCTCCCCTTCCTCCCTTCTCTCCCTTCCCTCACTTCAACTCCATCCAAAGTTCCTCCATTCTTCCTTTGACCCCCGCCCATTGTGGATCATTATCCACTTGTCAGAGAAAACATTTGGCCTTTGTTTTTTTGGGATTGGCTTACATCACTTAGCATGATATTCTCCAACTATTCCCATTTACCCTTAAAATATTTCACCTTTTTGAAGTAAAATTTTGGTTTGTTGGTATTCTGTATTATGTTTGTGTTCTATTTAATTAGTTTCTGCTGTTATCTTTTATTATTCTTTCCTGGTGTTTAATTTGCGGTACTTTCATTTATTTCTTATGATAAATATTTAGTCAATTGCTTCTCAATCTAATGTTTTTAGCTCATAAATTTAAGGCTATGAAATTCCCTTTGAAGAATGCCTTTAGCTGATGCTCTCACATGGTGACATTTTATAGTTTCACTATTACACCTTAAAAACTAGTCTCTAGGAGCCAAATGTGGTGGCCCGCATCTTTAATCCTAGTGGTTCAGGAGGCTGAGACAGGAGGATCACAAGTTCAAAGCCAGCCTAAGCAATGGCAAGGCACTTAGCAACTTGGTGAGACCCTGTCTCTAAATGAAAATACAAAATAGGGCTGGGGAAGTGGCTCAATGGTTGAGTGCCCTGAGTTCAATCCTGGTACCAAAACAAAAGAAAAAAAAAAAAAAAGCAAACAAACACTAGGCTCTAGGCTGTGGTTATAGCTCAATGGTAGAGCACTTGCTTAGCATGTGTGAGGCACTGGGTTTGATTCTCAGAACCAAATATAAATAAATAAAATAAAGGTCCATTGACAACTAAAAAAAAAAAAAAAAACTAAAAACAAAACTAGGCTCTAATTTTCATTATGGTTTCATCATTGACCTATGATATTTTTAAAGAATTTCGAGATCTTTTAAATAGTTACATTTCATAATTCAATTCTAGTTTAATTAAACTATAGTTAGTACATGTATTCTGCATGGTTTAGTGCCTTTGGAATATATGACTTATTATTCCAAGGTTTAATTAATTTAACAAATTATTGCATATAGATTAAAAATGAATTTTAATATTAATAATATTGTTAAAATTATCTATGATATGTTGTTTTTTTACAATTTCTTTTTTCTGTTACTATTATGTGTTGAAGTTTCCCCTTATGATTGTGGATTAGTCACTATCTCCTTATATTGCTGTTATTTTTTTCCCTTAGTTATTTCAAGACTAAATTTTTAGGAACAATTTTAGCAGTATTCATTTTTATTGTATTGTCCTTTTGTTTTCATGAAAGAAAGCTCCTCATATTCAATGGTGTTCCTTATCTTAAAGTTGTTTCTTCTGATATTACTGTCATCTATTTTTATGTTGTCTTTGTAAGATGCCATTTTCTGTCTACTAACTTTGAACTTTTGTTGATCTTTATATTTATGCTGAGTTATGAATAACATCTTTTTCGCAGTTGCTTTTTGCTTGTTTTCTTAATTTGTGTATTTTATGCAACTTGATTTTTTCATTAATTGAATACCTAGTAAACCTACATTTAATATAATTACTGGTGCATTTGGCTTTTGATATGTTGTCTTGCCATTTTTGTCTCTTTTTTCTGAAATACAGTTCATCATTTTATTGGCATCTTTCTGTTAAATATTGTTTCATTAATCTTTTTCAAACTCCTATTAGTTTTATAATTATGTATTTTTAAATCATTTTACTCTTTTATATCAGATTCTAAATATTTCTTATATTATAAATTATATATAATAAGAAAACTGATTTATAAAATATTCACTTATAGATATGCATCATTTAATAATGGAAAACATTCTGAGGAATGCATTATTAGGCAAATTTTCATGGTGCAAGCTTCGTAGATTATATTTACACAAACCTAGATGGTAGAGCTACCTACATACCTAGGCTACATGATCCAGTTCATTGGTCTTAGGTTTCAAACCTGTATACTATATTACTATATTAATATTGTGGCAAGTGGAAAACAATGGTATGTGTCTGCCAAAACTTATCAAATGTAAAAAAGGCATAGTAAAAACAAAATGCAAAAAATTAAAAAAAAAAAATGTTTACACCTATCTAGGATGTAAATTACTGAATACTTTATAAACACTGTACACCTAGGATCCCCTAAGTTTATAAACAAATAGTTTTCTTTCTTCAAAAGTAAATTGATTTCAGCTTACTATAACTATTACTTTAAATACTTTTAAACTATTCTTATATTAAGACACATACAAAAAAATTTCCTTTCCATCCTTGATATATAGCTTTTCTCTATTTTATTTTTGTTAACTTATTAAGCTTTTTGTCTAAGTAAAACAGAAACATACATTAGCCTAGACCTCCTTAGGATCAGAATCATTAGTATCACTGTCTCTCATCTGCAAGTCTTATTCCACTGAAAAATCTTCTGGATAAATAATAACACACATGGAGTTGCCTTCTGTTTTTATTTACCTTGGAAATTCTGAACAACCCCTCATTTTTGAAGAACACATTTCCCAAATATAAATTCAGTGGTTAACAGATTTTTTTTAACTTTTGTTTTTCCTTTGAAACTTAAATATTTTATCCCATTGCTTTCCATCCTGCATAGTTTCTGATGAGAAATTAGCTGTCCAACATTTTAGATCCCTTATGTGTGGTGTTAGCTCTGTCTTGATGTATTCAAGATTATGTCTTTCTATTTGACTTCAACAGTTGAATTGCTCAGTGTTCTGGATTTGGTTACTCTGTGTTCCTCAATTATTTTGGATTTGTTAATTAATGTCCTTCATCACATTTAGGAAGTTATCAGCCATTCTGTCTTCAAATATTCCTTCTGCAATTTTATCAGTCCCTTTCTTCTTCTGGAACCTCTATGTATACATATTTATGTATCTGAAGGTATTCCAGATGTACCAGAGGCTTTTCACTGTTTTTCATTGTTTTTACATTTTGTTTCATATAATCAACATCTCCAATTATCATATGTTGTTATATACTTATTTTCCTTCTGCATGCTCCAAACTACTGTTGAACTTTTCTAGTGATATTATAAAATATTTCAGTTGTTAGACTTTTCATCTCTAGAATTTGTTTAATTTCCTTTGCGATTTTGATCTCTATTGATAAACTCCATTTTTTCATACAGATTTTTTAAAATTTCTTTTAAATATTTGGCTGTGTTTTCTGTTAGCACCTTGAGAATTTAAAAAATAGGTTTATTTAAATTTTTTGTTTGGAAAGACCTAATGTTTTGTCTTATCAGACTTGGGTTTTTAAACTTATTTTTTTCTTTGAACAAATCATGATTTTTTTGACTGTTTTGTAATCTTGTTGTCTTGTTGCAAGTAGGTATTTGATAATAGTTGATTATTATCATGTAGAAATCCTAAAAATTAAACTCTCCCATTTCCCTTGATTATACATTAGAAAGTTAGAACAGAACAATAAATAAAGTATGAAAAGTTGTTCTCCAGAACAATGGACCAGGTTTCCATGATGGCTGGCGTTTTAAAACCATTGTTTTTCTGTGGGGTAGGGAAAAAAAAATACTAGAAAGTGTTCCTGTCAATTCGTGTTGCTTTTCCTTGAATCAACATTTGCTTGGTTATTATAAATCTTTGGTTATGATAAAAAGTTCTGAAAATATGGATTCTAACAGCTAATGCTTGGTTTTCAACTTTTCTATACAAAGACTAGAACTTAGTAGCTTTCATTCAATTTTGTTTTACACTTTTTTTGATCTCTTAACAGTTATTTTTGCAGAGCAAATGTTTTTAATTTTAAGAATTTCTAACTAACTTTCTTTCTTTCTCTCTTTCTTTCTTTCTTTCTTTCTTTGGTGCTGAGTATTCAACCCAAAAGCACTTTACCACAGAAACATGTCCCAGCCATTATTATTATTATTATTATTATTATTATTATTATTATCATCATCATCATCATCGTCATCATCATCATCATTTTAATTTTGAGACAGGGTCACACCAAGTTGATTAGAGCCTCACTAATTTGATGCGACTGGCTTCCAACTTGCAATTCTCCTGCCTTAGCCTCCTGAGCCTCTGGGATTACAGGCGTGTGCCACCATTTCCACCTCATTTTTGTTTCTTTCATGGATAATGATCTTGATGTTTTAGTAGGCTTTTGCATTGCTGTGACTAAAAAATCTGATGTGAACAATTTTGGAGGAGGGAATGTTTAATTGGGGGCTCAAGTTTTCAGAGGTCTCAATCCATAGACAGCCACTCCATTCTTTGGGGCTCAAGCTGAGTCAGAACATCATTACAGAAGAGTATGGCAGAGGGAAGTGGCTCACATGACAATTAGAAAGCAGAGATAGACTCCACTCCCCAACTACAAAGTATATATGGCAAATGCATGCCACTGGTAACCCACATCCTTCTTCTACACCTTACACGCCTTCAATTAACACTCATTTAATCCCTTAAGGGAATTAATTAACTGATTGGGTTAAAGCTTTTATAACCCAATCATTGCTCCTCTAAACCTTCTTGCTTTGTCTCACACAGGAGCTTTTGGGGGATATCTCACATGAAACCATAACACTTGATGCCATGTTTAATATCTTATCAATAAATTCAATTTCACCTAGAATTTTCCCTGTTCTTCTGTAATTTTTATAGTTTTGCCTTTACCTTTTATATGTCTGACATATTTGAGGGTTTTTTTTAAATTATACATTCTGTCTCTAGATTTTCTTTAAATATGGATGTCTACAAATCCTTTGGATGTTCACCATCAATTGTTAATAAGACTCTTTTCTCTACTGAATTTCCTCCTGTGTTTTTTCAAGTATCTGATTATGTTTATGTGGGTCTTTTATTGGACTGTTTTCTGAATGTAGAAAGGAATTGAGTTATGCATATTAACTTTATCAGTGATATTCCTATGCTTTTTCATTAGTTCCAGGATTGACTTGTTGGTTGATTTTTGAGGTTAGTTTTACACAGACAATAATGTCATCTATGATCAAAAACAGTTGTATTATTTTCTTCCCTCCAAAGTGCATGATTTGTTTACTTTTTCTTCCTTATTGCACTTTTTGTCTTTCAGCACAATGTCAAAGAGAAATGGTAAAAGGAGGCATCCATGCTTTGTGCCTAATCTTTAAAGATAAAGCATCCAGTCTCTTTCTTACCATATACCTTATAATGTCTTGAATCAAGTTACCTAAAGTTGTGTTTTTGAAATGTTCAGTATCCTGTTAAGCAAACTCCCCTCTATTCCTGGATTCCAGAACCTTATTTTTTTATTATAAACTGTTTAATTTTCTCAAGTTGTATTTCTGAATCAATCTATAGAATTATATGATTTTTTTCTTTAAGCTATTGTGTATTAAATCAATTAATATTCAAATGCCAAATTATCCTTCCACACCTCAAGTAAATCCTACTGGTTTTGATGTATAATTCTTTGTTTTTATTATCTGACAAAATTTTGTGGAGGATTTTTACATCTATACTAATAACAAATATCAATGTACAGTTTTTCTTATTGTAATGTTTGGATCTCATTTTATTATTATGCTAACTTCATACCATGGGCAACACTTAAATATGCCTAAACCTTAGTGACAAGCTTTCTTTCAACACCTACCATTAATATAAAGGCTGTCCAGAATATTGGAAGCATTGTCCAGTCCTGAAGCAAGCTATTGGAAAGCATTTTATTGTTTTTTTTTGAGTACTATTTAGTATAGTCTGGAATTCTCATTTACTCAATGATTTCCACTTTTTATGAAATTTCCTCTCAGAAAAACTATCTTGTAAAACCTTGATAAGTGTAATTCAGAAGTCTGCATGCACTTTCTATTTTTTATTTATTATCATTTAATATTAATAATTATGCTAGTAGCTGACATTTACCTAGAATATACCGTGTACTAACATCCATTTTACATTCAGTATTTCAATTTTCCTATTGAGGTCATATCATTATTTTCACTTAATGAAAGGAAATGAAACTCAGAGAGGTAAAACATTATAAAAACTATAAAAACTGCAGTGTCACTAGAGCCTAGAATTAAATCGTCTCGTTTGTGCCGGCAAAACTTACAGTCCACATAGTACATTAGTGATTCCTAGAGTTGTCTCTGGCATTTGTGTCATCTGCAGAGGTGATAACAAGATTCAATGTGTTTGAGGGAAATATAAGGAAACTGCATTAGTAAATACATCAAATAATTTATACAGTAGAGTTTAAATAACTACATGTATGCATTTAGTCTGTATGAGGAGAATTGGTATATCCAGGACCTCTGAAATATGTTTCAACTATCTCTAATGGCTCTTTATCCAAAGGTGATGCTTTGTTGATATGGTTAAAAACATCCTGATGCTAGAAGTTTTTCCCGCTGGCCTCATGCAGTTATTTTGATGCTTCTACATTTTAGTGTGTTCCAAATAAAACCATACGCAAATTTATTTTTTGAAAGCCACTGTTAATTTTAAGTTAAGCATTCCCTTAACTCCAAGACATCTCCTTTTCTGAATCTCATGCAAAATCCCTGTGTAGCTGATCGATGCTAGCACCCTTTCCTCCAATCCCATCAACCATTCACCATTCTCTATTGAGCTCTGAAACTAAAAAACAACTGACCTGAACAAACTGTGTCATCGCACCAAAGTGGAGAAGAGAAGAGAACATTTGAAGCACATTCTTTCCTATCTCTCTTCTGTTTCTTTGTTCTAGTAATGGCTGTGCATTTTTAGGTATATAGCTCTATTTGGCAAAATGTCTTCCATGTCTTTGGATCTAATATCCTCTGATAACATCATTTATGCTTAGCCTTCTGACCAAGAAGGTTAAGAATTTCCAATCACTGCTAATCCCTGGCAAATCTCCAACATCCCTTTTTCCTTCCTAGCTCATATTTTTCATTTTTTGAAATAATTCATTAAATTATTTTGGTTTTGAATACTTTTAAGGATGCTTGTATTTCCCATTGAAAATGTGATCCATAGAACTCTTGTGTCTCCCACTGCATTTCAAATAAAATAGAAACTTGATTTTACTCTTGAAAACCTTGCTTGTTGGTTTCTGTCCACCCTGTCCACATCTTCCTATCATATTCACTCCTTACTCTACATACTTTGCTCAGTTTAATTGTGCTTTATTACTGCTTTGTGCATTGTGACAAAGAATACAATGGTATTCTTTCTTTTGTGCATTAAATGCCTGCATCAAGCTGTTCTTAAAAATCTAAGCTCTCATGTTATCTGCTAAAGAAGACTTCTTGACCACCGTACTCTGCTGGGGAAAAAAAAGAACTAAGAAAAATTGAGTTGGAAGGTTCTTGAGAACAAATTTATTTGACCTCACTGTTTTCAAAGGGCTATTCCAATTTACCAATTTTGCTTCATCTTGCCAATGTGCCCCCTTTGTGCCTTTGTGAATACAAGTTATAAAGTTCTGAAATTATATAATAGGTAGAAACTTTCCACAAAACCAATGAAATCTCCATTTCGAAAATCAAATTAAACAAGTAGTATTTAACCTTTTATGACTTCAACAGTATTATTTCAGCAGTGGAGGTTTATTTGCATAATCTACATATGTATATTCTGAACTTTATCTTCCCCTAAAATCTCTCTGCAGTGTGAATGTGTCTACAAGACTGGCTCTTAATAATTCATTTAGGCAGCCCCTTAGCATACACAAAGGCATCTTGTCTTTTTTGTGTTATTTCCATCAGAACGTGTAAACATTTGCTTGATTTAAGAACAATAGAAAAGGTATGAGAAAAGACAGAGTGTCTAGGAAAAAACCATCAGCCCACCATTATGATTTATATGGCACAATCTGAAACACCTTTGCAGTATGTTTGTATAAAAAAGTCTATAAAAATGAATGGCTGGGTGGAATTCATTATAGAATGGGATTTGCATGAAAGGTGAGTTTTCTGCTAAACAAAGACACTGAGAAAGCTTTAGAAAATTTGAAAACATTGAAGACTGACAAGTTAATTTGTGTGACTGACAAAAAGGCTTAAGGGCTAAGCTAGATAATGACTGATGCCCTCGAAAATCTGATCTGTGGAACTGCCTTTGTAATCCTGGTCTTACTATTTATGACTCATGTCACTGTATGCAATGAACTCAGCCTTTGAATCTCAGCTTTCTTATTCTGTACAAGGAAATAGTGTTAACTTGCAGCTTGGAGGGAGAAGCTGAGAGTTGAAGCACTGAGTTCTGTACCTGGTAGAGGTTTTTAGTTCAATATCTAGAACAGCCTTAAGGCTCCATCAGTGATCATTATGATGGTCATCTACAGACAAACCACTGGTTCATCCGCATACCAGTCAAAACATCCTGATCCCTTGGAAACCTCTGACAAGCTGAAGAACAGAGTCCACACTGAAATAATACACTGATTAGTATAATGTGCCATTGGCCTAAATTGATGGTATTCAATGATCTATCCATCTACAGATTTGTTTATCTATTTAGACTACTGGACAACGGCCACATCTACATATGGGACTTTCTTATTCTGCTTAAAGTCTTTTTCCCTGTCAGAGACAAAGACCAAGTTAGAGCAAAATTAGCAAAGCTTCTTGATTCCTAAACTTGGGCTAATTTTTCATAAACACATGAATATGTATAAACTCATCTGCCCTCTCTTTTGTTTCAGCAGAGTCTTGAAAATGTTCAAGAGGAAGGAAAGTTTATAGAGTGAAATGCAAAACACTGACATGTGTTCTATTAAGATGGAGTTTTTAGAGAGGGGAGGGCTTCTAATTGGTCTCCAGGTACTCTGGCAGTCCTTGTTTGACTACAAAGGTGCTGGCAAGCAGCGGGGAACATTTTCAACAGGAAGAATTTTAAATGTTAGGTGCAGAGGATTTGGGGTAAAGGGACATTTACTGAAATAAGTAGAGATTGAGGCCTTTTTTGTGGTCAAACTTACAATTTTCCTTATGGGAGGTGGAAGGGTGGCAGGAAGTGTCTTTTTGCTCAGGTATGAGCTGTTGGAAAGCTTGAGACCTTTCATTTGAACTCTCCCTTCAAAGATCAGACTGTTCTGTTAGCTCTCTTTATATTCTGTGGGTGAGTGTTTTGTCAACCACATTATCTGGCTCTCATTTTACAAAGCAGGAGGATGAAGAGTGACTGAATTCCTCACCTCTCAAGAGAGACAAATCCACACAGGAATCTAAGTTTCTGTTTCCACAGTCCAAAACCCTGTCTTTAGACTGGGCTTTGTCTTTTTCACAAACAAATGCAAATGACTTACTGGGAGATTGGAGCCACAAAAGTCCCTCCTTATATTTCAATAAAAGAATCTGTCTCCCCAAAGTAAAAATGAACTTACCAAAGAGCATGCAAGTAATTAATGGCAGAACACAGAGCTAATAATGATGAGGATTAGGATCGAGATTTTCAGAACCTAGGCTTGTATATTGAAGTTCTCTGGGTTATGAGAGGTGGTTTCTTTAGGTTGTGAATGAAGTGGCCTTGTGTCACATTGACTGTGCTGCCCAGAGTGTGGTTTAAGAGGAAAATCATATCCACCTCATTAGTTATTATCATAAAGCATGAATTGAAAATTAATATGGCTAAACCCCTATCATAATATCAGAGACCACACTGGGAACTCATTTGACACTGGCTGGGGAACAATCCGGAGAGCAGCACAGAAGTGTTCTGGACATGCACTTCGTTGGGCAGCTGGTTTTCGTCCTTCCTTATGAAGGTATCTCATTAATGCCACATTTTGATTCATGGCAAACATGAATACCTCCCAGCAGTGCTCTGCTCACTCAACAGCTTTGCTTTGAATGTAAATAACATCTGTGGGGAAAAAAGTCTGAAACTTTAAGATAGTACAGGTAATATAAGTCTTGGGGGGAATTTTTCTTTGGGTTTCTATTAAGAAGTGCAAAGCCAATGGGTTGCTGAGGAAGGGAGACGGCTCTGCTCAGCCTCTGAGCTAGGTTTCCCAGAGGGCAATGAACCTATTTATTTAAATCAATATGCATTGACTTATAGTTGATGTTTTTGTCTTTATATATTATGTCCTCCTGGGAGGGTACCTTGGCTTTATTGCTTAAATTTACTGGGTTGCTCCAAAAGGGCATTAAGCTCCTTTCAAATACATGCTGAAGGCAAGGAAAGTGCTGATTTCACTCTCAGAGCAATGCACATGTAATAGTGAGTCTGGTGGCTTCATCTCTCAAGTCACCTTTCTGATTTAATGCATTCTAACATGCAGACACCTAACAAATCAACCCTAAGGATTGTCATCCACATCACTGGAGGTCTTTGGCAACTCTAGTTATTCTACTCCTTCTTAACTGTCCTCCACTACCCTCCCCCACCACACCACTACTTCTGACACTGCAGGACACAAAGGATTCTCTAGTTAAGGTCCTAAAAAGTGAATATTTTCCTTTATTTGTGGCTGCTCTGATCCTCCAAACTGAGCGAGCTGATTTTCCCCTGGCTTCGATGATGGGTCAGCAGGAGAATTGGTCATTGCATCCACAATGACTGTGCATGTGTGTGTTTTGTTTTGTTTTGTTTTGTTTTGTGTGTGTGTGTATACATTCACACATATACATGTATATTGATATCAACATTTATTTTTATATTGTTATATGTGCATTGTGTATATATGTAAGCTATGCACATTTACATTATATACAAATACAATATGTATACATTACATGGATCTACTTACTATCTAATGATGCTTCCAAGGACTCCTGGTGTTGAAAAAAATTCATATAGTTTGGGCAAGAATTGCCCTTTCTCTTAAATTATTATAATCCTCATTTAATTCTTAACAATTTCACAATCTCATCCATCTTCAGCAGGAACTCCGGACTTGCTCTTTTGAATCAGCATGAAGCCGTGCAAGGGACACATACTTATCTGAGTAAAGGGTCTGTACCATAGTACAGCTGTGTGACCTTAGGCATAGTACTTAACACTCTTGACACTCAACTTCCAGCATCAAAGCAAGGGGTAAAATGATCATTTTCGGAGTTTATTGTGAAGATGAGAAGTTCTTTGACATTCCAGAATACTGACTTTTCTTTAGCAAAGATACAGAAAATGTTTTTCCTTTACTGCAGGGGTAACAGAGTGGAGGAGTCACTGAGGGCTCTGTGAGAGGCCCTTGAGATTTGTCTCGCAGCAAACCCCATCCCCCTCATCCACGCCCACGTAGCGATCAGAAAAAAATAGATGGGAAGGTTCTTTGGAAGTCAATGTGCTCTTTAAAGCCTGGTGTTATTATTAAACAGATGGCTAAGCTTTTTATGGCCCACTCAATCTCCTGAATCCTCAGTCCTGCTGAGGATTGGTAGCACCTGATAGTTATTAACACACAGAGGAATTCTTCTATTCTGGGTCCTTCTGCAGCCCTGGTCTACTACCATTTCTCTTTTCCTGAACAGATGGAAAGTACCTTTATCCTGAAGTTCAAGTGGAGCTCACTTCTGCCACTGGGATTTCCAGGGTGTGAAGGGATGGGGAGATGGGGGAAACAGAGAAGCACAGAAGAGGATTCCCTACTCATCCTCTATCAGCTTGCATTTCTCTAATGGCAGGGATTTTGGACTTCTAAGCTCCTTTTTGTGTGGGTGTGTGTGGTGCTGGGGATTGAACCCAGGGCCTTGTGCATGCGAGGCAAGCACTTTGCCAACTGAGCTATATCTCTAGCTCCCTAAGCTCCTCTTCTTGACCCTGCCTTTTTCCTCCCAATTGCATGGTGTTGCTGTTTGATTTTCATTCAATGGCCAACACATGGCCACCCTTCCAGAGATGGCTCAGGATTGCTCCTCTCAGGAAGGTTTCAGGAACCATCAGCTGACACTTTCTGTCTGTACTGCACTTTGTCACCTCCTTGTCATTTACTCATATTCCCTTCTTGAGCTCCTTGGAGGACACACACTATGGCCCCGACTTCTGTTGCCTCAGCACCTGATGTGCTGATGCTCAAACATGCACCTGTTCATTCTTGCTGGAATTAATGAGTCAATCCCTACTGATGGAAGCAGAATATGGTGTAGAATGAACTAGGGAGAATCTCTGTCAGATCTCTTGACCTTATTAATTCCAGCTTGGAGAAATAGAATGAACGATAGTAAGCTATAATACCTTTGGAATAAATAAATGAAACCACAAACCTAGAATTTCATCAAAAACATTTTTTTAAATCAACAGCTTTATTGAGATGCAGATTATATACCATATGAATTATTCACTTAAAGTATAAGTTTTTAGTGTTATTCACAGAGAGGCATAATTGTCATTGCTGCAATCTATTTATAACTTCCTCATCTCAAAAAGAAACCCCATGTCACTTAACTACCATCCTCTGTCCCCCATCTTCTCTCTCTAGCCCTGAGCATCACTCATCTGATGCCTCTATAGATTTACCTAAATCAAATAATTTCATGTGGATGGAATGATATGTGACCTTTTGTGCTGGCTTCCCTGGTTTGCTTAGTGTATTCAAGGTTCATACACTCTCAGCACACACCAGTGCTTCATTCCTTTTGTCTGAGTAACGTTACTCTGTACGCATGGATCACATTCTGTTCTTTCCATTCATCAGGTGGTAGATATCAGGCTGCTCTGAACAACCATTTACAAGTTTGTGTGTAAATATACATTATCATTATTCTTGGATACCTAGGAGTAGGATTGCTAGATCACATTGGAACTCTAGGTATAATTGTTTGAGAAATTGCCAGGATGTTTTTCAGAGTAGCTGAAACACTTAGGCAGCAGTGTGTGAGCTTTTACATTTCTCCACCTCCTCACCAAGATCTTTTTTTTTTTTTATTTTTTATTGTTGGCTGTTCAAAACATTACATAGTTCTTGATATATCATATTTCACAATTTGATTCAAGTGGGTTATGAGCTCCCATTTTTACCCCATATACAGATTGCAGAATCACATCAGTTACACATCCACTGATTTACATATTGCCATACTAGTGTCTGTTGTATTCTGCTGCCTTTCCTATCCTCTACTATCCCCCCTCCCCTCCCCTCCCCTCCCCTCCCCTCCCCTCTTCTCTCTCTGCTCCCTCTACTGACATTCGTTTGTCCCCCTTATATTATTTTCCCCTTCCCCTCACTTCCTCTTGTATGTACTTTTGTACAACTCTGAGGGTCTCCTTCCATTTCCATGCATTTTCCCTTCTCTCTCCCTTTCCCTCCCACCTCTCATCCGTGTTTAATGTTAATCTTCTTCTCCTGCTCTTCGTCCCTACTCTGTTCTTAGTTACTCTCCTTATATCAAAGAAGACATTTGGCATTTGTTTTTTAGGGATTGGCTAGCTTCACTTAGCACAATCTGCTCTAATGCCATCCATTTCCCTGTAAATTCTATGATTTTGTCATTTTTTAATGCAGAGTAATACTCCATTGTGTATAAATGCCACATTTTTTTTATCCATTCATCCATTGAAGGGCATCTAGGTTGGTTCCACAGTCTAGCTATTGTGAATTGTGCTGCTATGAACATCGATGTAGCAGTGTCCCTGTAGTATGCTCTTTTTAGGTCTTTAGGGAATAGACCGAGAAGGGGAATAGCTGGGTCAAATGGTGGCTCCATTCCCAGCTTTCCAAGAAATCTCCATACTGCTTTCCAAATTGGCTGCACCAATTTGCAGTCCCACCAGCAATGTACAAGTGTACCCTTTTCCCCACATCCTCGCCAGCACTTGTTGTTGTTTGACTTCATAATGGCTGCCAATCTAACTGGAGTGAGATGGTATCTTAGGGTGGTTTTGATTTGCATTTCTCTGACTGCTAGAGATGGTGAGCATTTTTTCATGTACTTGTTGATTGATTGTATGTCCTCCTCTGAGAAGTGTCTGTTCAGGTCCTTGGCCCATTTGTTGATTGGGTTGTTTGTTATCTTATTGTCTAATTTTTGGAGTTCTTTGTATACTCTGGATATTAGGGCTCTATCTGAAGTGTGAGGAGTAAAGATTTGTTCCCAGGATGTAGGCTCTCTATTTACCTCTCTTATTGTATCTTTTGCTGAGAAAAAACTTTTTAGTTTGAGTAAGTCCCATTTGTTGATTCTAGTTATTAACTTTTGTGCTATGGGTGTCCTATTGAGAAATTTGGAGCCCGACCCCACAGTATGTAGATCGTAGCCAACTTTTTCTTCTATCAGACAGCGTGTCTCTGGTTTGATATCAAGCTCCTTGATCCATTTTGAATTAACTTTTGTGCATGGCGAGAGAAAGGGATTCAGTTTCATTTTGTTGCATATGGATTTCCAGTTTTCCCAGCACCATTTGTTGAAGATGCTATCCTTCCTCCATTGCATGCTTTTAGCCCCTTTATCAAATATAAGGTAGTTGTAGTTTTGTGGATTGGTTTCTGTGTCCTCTATTCTGTACCATTGGTCCACCCGCCTGTTTTGGTACCAGTACCATGCTGTTTTTGTTACTATTGCTCTGTAGTATAGTTTGAAGTCTGGTATCGCTATACCGCCTGATTCACACTTCCTGCTTAGCATTGTTTTTGCTATTCTGGGTCTTTTGTTTTTCCATATGAATTTCATGATTGCTTTCTCTATTTCTACAAGAAATGCCGTTGGGATTTTGATTGGCATTGCATTAAACCTATAGAGAACTTTTGGTAATATCGCCATTTGGATGATGTTAGTTCTGCCTATCCATGAACAGGGTATATTTTTCCATCTTCTAAGATCTTCTTCTATTTCTCTCTTTAGGGTTCTGTAGTTTTCATTGTATAAGTCTTTCACCTCTTTTGTTAGGTTGATTCCCAAGTATTTTATTTTTTTTGAAGATATTGTGAATGGAGTGGTTGTCCTCATTTCCATTTCAGAGGATTTGTCGCTGATATACAGGAATGCCTTTGATTTATGCGTGTTGATTTTATATCCTGCCACTTTGCTGAATTCATTTATTAGCTCTAATAGTTTCTTTGTAGAGCCTTTTGGGTCTGCTAGGTATAGAATCATATCATCTGCAAATAGTGATAATTTAAGTTCTTCTTTTCCTATTTTGATGCCTTTAATTTCTTTCGTCTAATTGCTCTGGCCAGTGTTTCGAGAACTATGTTGAACAGAAGTGGAGAGAGAGGGCAACCCTGTCTTGTTCCAGATTTTAGAGGGAATGCCTTCAGTTTTTCTCCATTCAGAATGATGCTAGCCTGAGGCTTAGCATAGATTGCTTTTACAATATTGAGGTATGTTCCTGTTATCCCTAGTTTTTCTAGAGTTTTGAACATAAAGGGATGCTGTACTTTGTCGAATGCTTTTTCCGCATCTATCGAGATGATCATATGGTTCTTATTTTTAAGTCTATTGATGTGGTGAATAACATTTATTGATTTCCGTATATTGAATCAGCCTTGCATCCCAGGGATGAATCCTACTTGATCATGGTGTACAATTTTTTTGATATGTTTTTTTATCCGATTCGCCAGAATTTTATTGAGGATTTTTGCATCTAGGTTCATTAGAGATATTGGTCTGTAGTTTTCTTTCTTTGAAGTGTCTTTCTCTGGTTTAGGTATCAGGGTGATGTTGGCCTCGTAGAATGAATTTGGAAGTTCTCCCTCTTTTTCTATTTCCCGAAGTAGCTTGAAAAGTATTGGTATTAGTTCCTCTTTAAAGGTTTTGTAAAACTCTGCTGTATACCCATCCGGTCCTGGGCTTTTCTTAGTTGGTAGTCTTTTGATGGTTTCTTCTATTTCCTCAATTGATATTGGTCTGTTTAGGTTGTCTATATCCTCCTGACTCAATCTGGGCAGATCATATGACTTAAGAAATTTATCTATGCCTTCACTATCTTCTAATTTATTGGAGTATAAGGATTCAAAATAATTTTTGATTATCTTCTGTATTTCTGAAGTGTCTGTTGTGATATTGCCTCTTTCATCCCGTATGTTAGTAATTTGAGTTCTCTCTCTTCTTCTCTTCGCTAGCATGGCTAAGGGTCTGTCGATTTTGTTTATTTTTTCAAAGAACCAACTTTTAGTTTTGTCAATTTTTTCAATTGTTTCTTTTGTTTCGATTTCATTAATTTCACCTCTGATTTTCATTATTTCTTGCCTTCTACTTCTTTTGCTGTTGTTTTGCTCTTCTTTTTCAAGGATTTTGAGATGAAGTATGAGATCATTTATTTGTTGGTTTTTTCTTTTTTTAAGGAATGAACTCCAAGCAATGAATTTTCCTCTTAGAACTGCTTTCAACGTGTCCCATAGATTCCGATATGTTGTGTCTGTGTTTTCATTAATCTCTAAGAATTTTTTTAATTTCTTCCTTGATGTCTTCTATAACCCATTGATCATTCAGTAACCTATTGTTCATTCTCCAAGTGATGTATTCTTTTCCCTTCCTTCTTTTATCGTTGATTTTCAGTTCCATTCCATTATGATCAGATAGGATGCATGGTATTATCTCTACTCCTTTATATTGTCTAAGAGTTGCCCTGTGACATAATATATGATCTATTTTTGAGAAGGATCCATGTGCTGCTGAGAAAAAAGTGTAACTGCTTGATGTTGGGTGGTATATTCTATATATGTCAATTAAGTCTAGGTTATTAATTGTGTTATTGAGTTCTATAGTTTCCTTATTCAACTTTTGTTTGGAAGATCTGTCCAGTTGTGATAGAGGTGTGTTGAAGTCTCCCATGATTATTGTATGGTGGTCTATTAGACTCTTGACATTGAGAAGAGTTTGTTTGATGAACATAGCTGCACCATTGTTTGGGGCATATATATTTATGATTGTTATGTCTTGTTAGTGTATGGTTCCCTTGAGCAGTATGTAGTGTCCCTCTTTATCCCTTTTGATTAACTTTGGCTTGAAATCTATTTTATTTGATATGAGTATGGATACTCCTGCTTGTTTCCGAAGTCCATATGAGTGATATGATTTTTCCCAACCTTTCACCTTTAGCCTATGTATGTCTTTTCCTATCAAATGCGTCTCCTGTAGGCAGCATATTGTTGGGTCTTGTTTTGTGATCCATTCTACTAGCCTGTGTCTCTTAATTGGTGAGTTTAAGCCATTAACATTTAGGGTTATTATTGAGATATGGGTTGTTCTTCCAGCCATATTTGTTTATTTATGTTACTAAACATGGTTTGTTTTCCTCTTTGATTATTTTCCCCCCTTTAGTGTCCTACCTCCCACTGTTGGTTTTCATTGTTATTTTCCAATTCCTCTTCCTGTAATGTTTTGCCAAGGATGTTTTGAAGAGATGGTTTTCTAGCTGCAAATTCTTTTAACTTTTGTTTATCGTGGAAGGTTTTAATTTCATCTTCCATCCTGAAGCTTAATTTCGCTGGAAACACAATTGTTGGTTGGAACCCATTTTCTTTCAGTGTTTGAAATATGTTATTCCAGGATCTTCTAGCTTTCAGAGTCTGTGTTGAAAGATCAGCTGTTATCCTGATTGGCTTACCCCTAAATGTGATCTGCTTCCTTTCTCTTGTAGCTTTTAAAATTGTCTCCTTATTCTGTATGTTGGGCATCTTCATTATAATGTGTCTAGGTGTGGGTCTCTTATGATTTTGCACATTCGGCGTCCTGTAGGCTTCTAGGATTTGGGGTTCTGTCTCATTCTTCATGTCTGGGAAGTTTTCTCGTATTATTTCATTGAATAGATTGCTCATTCCTTTGGTTTGAAACTCTGTCCCTTCCTGTATCCCAATGACTCTTAAATTTGGTCTCTTGATGTTATCCCATATTTCTTGGATGTTCTGCTCATGGTTTCTTAACAGTCTTGCTGAGCTGTCTATGTTCTTTTCAAGTTGAAATACTTTATCTTCATTGTCTGATGTTCTGTCTTCTAAGTGTTCTACTCTGCTGGTAGTATTCTCAATTGAGTTTTTAAGTTGGCTTATTGCTTCCTGCATTTCTAGGATTTCTGTTTGTTTGTTTTTTATAACCTCTATTTCCCTGTATAGTTGATCTTTTGCTTCTTGGATTTGTTTATGTAATTCATTGTTGAAGTGATCTTTCATTGTCTGATTTTGCTGTCTGATGTCTTCCTTGAGACTCCAGATCATCTGAAGCATGTATATCCTGAATTCTTTATCTGACATTCCATCTGCTGCAGCTATTACCTCTTCTAACTTTGAGTTGACCTGCAATGCTTGTGGTCCTTTCTTTCCTTGTCTCTTCATACTGTTCGCGTTCCTTTCTACTTGGTGAAACTGTTGTGCTATTGAATTTTCCCCCTATATATTTATATTGGTCTTGTATCTTTGCAAAGTCTCCCTCGCAGGCGCGGGCGGCGGCTCTGTGCCTCTGCGGGCCGCTAGGCTTCGCTACTCTCTCTATGCATCCTAAACCGGAACACCAACTAGGGATGCTAGCTGCTCAGACGTGGAACCTTTCACTTTGTCACAGACCAAGTTGGAAGGGAGTGTTGGAGTCGCTGGTGCTTTTCATGGAGACAGCCAGACGTCCTTAGCTCTTATTTCCTTGATCTCCTCCCATTCATATTGCAGCTACTCTTTGGTGAGGGTCTTTTTCAATTATTTTGAGGAGCTTGTTATTTTTTTTAATGTAAGTTCAAATCCAGATAATGAAATCTGTTTCATATTTGTAATTGGTTTTCAGTTCCTGGAAGAAGCCCAAATTGATAAGTACCAGAGAAATAGCATCCCACAGCAGACACAATCTTAAGTGTCCTGTTCTAGAGCATCAGTCAGAGGTTTTCAGCAAGGCAACAGTCTTCAGTGTCGGCCAGGGCGCGGGGACAGCTTGCGGACTCCTCGGGGCCGCGGCGGCTCGGGGCCGGCATCCGCGCAGCCCGGGCGCTGCCAAATGTAATCTCACCAAAATCTTATTATGGATTATCGATTATCACCATTTGAGTGGATATGAAGTAGTATTGCATTATGGTCTTAATTTGCATTCTATAACCACTAATCATGTCAAGCATTCTTTCTTGTGCTTATTAGCTATTTGCATATCTTCCTTGGAGAAAAGTGTTTTTCAGACACCTGTCCCAATTTTAATTTATTTTTTTATAATTGAGTAGTAATATTTTTATATTCTCTTAATCTCTTGTCAGATATATGATTTGCATCTTATTTCCATTCTGTGTGGGTAACTTTTCATTTACTTACTTATTTATTTTATTTATTTATTCTTTTTTTATGTGGTGCTGAGGATCTAACCCAGTGCCTCACACATGCTAGTTGCATACTCTACCACTTAGCCATAATCCCAGCCTGCTAACTTTTCATTTTCTTGGCATCGTTTTCTGAAGCATGAAGTTGTAATTTTAATGCATTCCAATTTACATATTTATGTTTCCTGTGCTTTTAGCATCATGTTAAAGAATCCTTAGCCAAATCAAAGGTCATGGAGATTTAATCCTCTGTTTTTGACACATTTAATAGTGTTAGCTTTTGCACTGAAATATTTTAGCCTTTTTGAGGTAATTTTTATATAGAGTATGAGATAGAAGTACAAATATGTTCTTTTCTAAGTGCCCATCCAATTGTTCTAGATCCATTATTGAAAAAAACTATTCTTTTCCCATTTCATGGTCTTGGTACCAGTAGTGAAAATAAACATTTTGGTCTGAATGTGTCCCCCAAAAGACATATATTAGAAACCTAGTTCAAATGTGACAGTACTGAAGGGGGGGGGTGTTAAGAAGAGGTGATTTGGATAGGTGGGCAGAGTGAATGCATTAGGGCCATTTTGGTGGGAGTGAGCATGTTTTAAAAGAAGAATGTGACCCCCTTTTTTTTTCATTCTGACTTGCCCTCTCTTTGCCCTTCCACCATGGGATAATGCAGCAAAAATTTTGTTGTCTTTGTTCCTCCCTGACACAACATTGTCAAAGCTGTATAAGTAGCTAACACATACAGTTGTTAAAGCTTTCAGTTGGAGCCTGGAAGAGGCCAGCTCTGGAATACACCAGAATGTCTCAAAGCCAGGCACTTGTTGCTCTCAAGAACCAGTATTTAAGAACAGGAAAGTATAGTGAATATCTGTGGACTATAATGCAATGCCCCGTGGAGGAAGCGGAAATAATCCAAGGTTCTTGGCTTTTCTAACATGCTCGTTTTCACATCTTAACTCAGACAGGCAACTCTGTCCAAAGATCTCAGCTTTGCTCAAAACCAATCTCCACATTTTCCCTCATTCCCGAAAATTTTTAGTTTTCAATTTTACTTTTCCCTCCTAAGTGTTAGCATGCTTTGTGTCTTCTCCTTTCTTTTCTATGTTCATTTTATTTCACATATCTGATTATAAATGTTATTTTAAATATACTGCAGTATTATTTTTATGGCTTCTCCTACTCATGCTTCTCATTCCCTAACCTGAAAGTACAGGTTTCCAAGTGATATTGGTGAATATAGCCGTTGGCCTCTCCATTCTGCATGTGAACCCTGCTCATTAGGTCCCTCACCCTTAGAAGGCAGAGCACCAACACTGCCTGGTCCCCACGGTCAACACCAAGCACATATCTTTGTGATTTCTAATTGGAGCATTTCCAAATATATGCTCATTGTGTTTATCAGGGTTCTCCAGAGAATCCTGTATATATGATTATTTAAGATCAGTTCACAAAATTATTGGCTGAATAGTCCTACAATGGCTGTCCATGGGCAGGACAGCTGGAGGAACTTCTAGCTGGTTAATCCAACATGCTGAAAGATTGAGAGCAAGAGGGCCCACTGATGCAGCACCAATTCAATGCCAAAGTCCTTGGAGACTTTGGAGAGATGTAGGTACAAGTTCATGTTCCAAAACTAAGAAATCTGGAGTTTGATGTCCACAGATAATGATGGCAGAAAACAAAAAACAAACAAACAACAACAACAAAAAAACCACCCACTGAATAAAGGTCCAGCATTGGTCCTCCAACTTCCCTTTCTGTTTTGTTTTTCCATCTGGGTCCCAGGTCAACTGGAAGCTACAATCCATATTCAGGGTCAGGTCTCCCCATTCAGTTCATTGACTCACATGAAAATCTCTGGAAACACCCTCCAGATACACCTAGATTTATACTTTGCCATCTTCCTAGGCATCCTTAAATCCAATCCAGTGAGGAACCAAAATTAAGCATCACACCCTTTCATAATAATAATACATATCATATGAAAATAAAAAGCGGTCATCGTTTCAAAATCTTTGGAAAAGATCAACATCCAAAGCTGGCAAGCTTCTTTTCAAAAAAACAGTGTTTCCTGAAGTCTTTAGTATTCTCGAGTAGGAAACAGGGTCATTGTGTACAGCTTCTAGGTTAGATGATTTCATAAGTGCTTAATTGAATCTAAAGGTGACAGTGAAATTTTAACACCCAACCCAATAAGAAATGTATTCTGAGGTGCACTGTATACCTCCCCCATCCCTGGGCAGCACCAGGGTTCCCGACACAGAGGTTTTAATCTCAAAATTCATCTGGTAAGGGGCTGTGTAAGGTAAGTGTGTTTATCATTAGTGTAACATCAAAGACTAGAACAATGCCCAAATTATCACAGATCCAATAGGCAGTAATATGCACACGGTTATGAACTGTTTTAATGTTTATGAACTATTTTTATTTTCTTACATTGTTATTGTATGCTGTTCCACAGTCCTCTGCATAACAGTGAAGTCTAACTCCCTCTTGTGTTTCTTTTCTTTTCCTTAGCTTTAGGTGACTCCAGTAAATAAATAAATATTCTTTTCTCATTAGTTTTAATTATGCATTATCTGATTTCTGGTGACAACTTTCATCTTACTTCCATAAACTGAACTCAGCTTTGGAATAATTCAAACTACCCTGAAATGATTTGCCTGCCTGAATACAATGGACACCTTGAAAAAGCTCATTACTATCCTCCAGACTTTTTCTAGCTGGATTGTACCTTCATTAAAGGAATAGAAATAAGTGGTTTTCCATCCCTTCCAAATATGAAAACTCATGTTTCTCAGCATTAAAGTTTTATTTAAACCTCTAAACTTCTTTTAGTGTCTGTTTATTAAGAAAGTACATAAGACAAAGAGCTACTATGAAAAAAAATCAGGCTTCAGATTGAATGTTTTATTTTTCTTTCTGGAACTATAACAAGGAAATGAGGTATCTTAGCTAGTTATAGGCCTCTGCCCCAATTTTGGGGTGCTCAATGTAAAGCAATTTATATAAACCATTTTCCCATTACCAGAAACTCTTATTTTAGATTCATTTAGCACACAGATAAGAAAGATCTTTTCTTTAATTGCCAAGGAATCTATAAAAATTCCCCATTGATACATAAGGTTAAAAGTGCCAAAATAAATGAACTATGATATAAAGGAACTATCTGAGGAAAGTTGTTAGACCATAGGAAATGTGTTGTTGAGCAAGCAGAAAATCTCCTTAGAACATGAAAAAAGAGACTAGGACTTGGTCTAGTATTTCTAAGCTATCTTTCTTAGACAAGAGGTTTGCTTCATTTTGTTTTTATTTCCAATTTAAATTAATTAATTATAAAACATATTAAAAGAATTTTGAAAATGTTACTCAGCACTTAGATGTTACAGCAATATCAAATTGCTATAAAAGTTTCAAAACCCTTAAATTTCATGTTACTACTTTGAAGCTAGAGATATAGCTCAGTCTTGGAGTTCTATGCTAGCAGACAGGAGGTCCTGTGTTTAATTTTCAGCACTGAAAAAAAAAAATTGCTGTTTACCTTGTGCAGATCCATAGCAATAGTTAGTGGACTGGCATTGATCTCCAGACCACATTTTGACCAGCATTACTGCATCCATTCCTGAAACTACCAAATACCTCAGTATGTACCAGTATTCAGGAGTTCCAAGAGGCAGTCATTTGTGAGTAGGTTATTGAACCATATGTCTTAAAACAAAATATGAATTAATATATTGTTTTTGGTAACATTTTAGGATCGAACTCTTCTCTTGTATTGCAAAAGGGAATGCAGAACCAAGAGCCTGGCATAAGAATAATTGCCCAGCAAATTATCATTGAATGAGTGAATAAACAAGATTCACATTGTTCTTCACAGTAACCTTGCAATTTTGAAGCATTCATAAACCCATTCTATTACTCTTGCTCTTAGTAGTTCCAAATATTCTAAAACAAGCAAACAAATCAAAGCCTCATATTAAACATAATATGTGCTACACATACATTTACATATATATGTACACACACACACACACACGTACGTTGTATCTGTCCCTTGACAGTAGGGAATGGTCTTTTAGTAATCTTCTTTGGAAAACCATTCCAATTTCTAGTTGCTTCTACCCAATCTCATCTCCATGATTAAATATGATTGGCATACGAGTGAAATGTTGACCATCTCACCTGCTTCTCTCCCTATTCATCTTCAATATAACTGTTGCTCTTCCTTGCAAGAAAGCTGCTTTAGTTTCCTTGAGTTAACTAGGTTTCATTGAAAATGTGTGGTATAACTAATCCAGGAGAATGGCTTTTCTTATAACTGGCAGAATGGAGAAAATAAGCCATGGAAAAGAAGATAAGGAAATTTTATTCAGCCTGTATTTGACCTGTTTTATTACCTGAGAAAACATAATGTATCTAATCTCTTTGCAGCAATTTCAAACCCTTAGCCTTTATTACTTAAATCCCATAAGCATTAAATTGTTTCTGTTTGTCACTGGGTAGACACACACACAAACAATGCACACACACAAACACACACCACAATCTTTGAAGAGGACAGAAAGAACTTCCTAAATCACATTTGTTTTCCTGTGACATTTCTTTTATTGCCATCTGATGTGGTGAGCTGCTTCTGCCGTTTCTGCAGACTATGGTCGCCATTACAAGATGGCGCTGGCTCCGCTGTGGTCTGTGACAAACAACTCCTTATTTGGGAGAGTTGGTACATGGTTTTTCACCACCCTATGAGAAAGCTCCACGTGGCAGCTTCACATTGGGGCTTGAGATGCTTTATTAAGGCTGGGAGGGGCATCCGAGAAGGAGAAGAAGAAATATCAAAGGCCTGAATAAACTGCTGAAAGAAGATTCCTGAGTTGCGTCTTCCTTGCGGGCAAGGGGTCGAGACAAGTGGTGCCGAAACCCGGGAACCAGAACTTTCAGCAGTCAGGGGTGGTGCACCGGTTAGTCCCAGGTAAGTGGGATCCGCGACCAAAGCGGGGTTAGTCCCAATAAGTGGGATCCGCGACCAAAGCGGGGTTAGTCCCAATAAGTGGGATCCGCGACCAAAGCGGGGCAGCTCCTCTGTAAAGAAAGAGAGAGCATTACATTTTATTGCAGCTGCACTGTGTACTTTTGCTTCTACTTTCGCTTTTGTTTTCTGTGTTTCTTTTGTTGTGTCATTTCGCTTTTGTTTTTTGTGCTTCTTTTGTTGTTGTGTCATGGGTGCCACATCTTCAAGTCCGCTTCTCCTGGCCCTAGATGGCCTGTTACGTTCCAAGGGCCTGGAAGTGAAACATAATACTTTACAGAGATTTTTACAGAAGATAGATATCGCTGCACTGTGGTTTGCATTTTCGGGCAGCCTTACTGTACCTAGTTGGGATAAATTAGGCAAAGATCTTGACTTTGCTTCTGAGCAGGGCATATTAGAGGGTGGGGTGATACCCCTTTGGAAAATGGTCCGTAGTTGCCTTACAGATGGAAGATGTCAGGAAGCACTTACTAAAGGACAGGAAGTTCTAGAGCAATTACATGAGGAGAAATCGGAGGCGGCAGCAAGTGAGGTGCCTCAGGAGGATGGGAGTGTGCGGAGCGTGAAACAGGGGAGGAGACGATTGTCTCCGGCAAGAAGTGAGGTATCTCAGAAGGATGGGAGTGTGCGGAGCGTGAAACAGGGGAGGAGACGATTGTATCCAGATCTCAGTACGCTGCGCACACCCCCATGTGAAAGTGGGTCAGAGGAAGAGGAGGATGAGGAGGAAGAGCTCGGGAGGCTGTCTCGTCAGCTAGAGAGTTTAGCTATAGGAGAAGGGAACAGAAATAAACAGGGGCTCAATAAAAGCGATCCCCCGGATCCACCGCCGTATGGTGGGGGTGTTTCGGGGAGAGCTTTCCATGCCCAAACATGGAGGGCTGTTAACGCTGAGATGGGTCTTGCTTATCCAGTTTTTCAGGATGACAATAGGGGAAGATTCCATGAACCCTTAGATTTTAAAATTGTGAAGACCCTGGCGGAGTCTGTCCGCACTTATGGCATAGATGCCGCTTTCACTCTCACTCAGGTGGAGGGACTTACTAGATTTTGCATGACTCCCTCAGATTGGGCTAGTCTAGTCCGCGCTTGTGTTTCCCCAGGGAAATATTAGGAGTCCAAAGCTGGCTGGCTAATGCTTCTGGCATTGTTAGGGAGAGTGAACGAGGTAATAGACTTACATCTGTTTCGTTCAACTCTCTGCTATATAATGCCACATTGCCCCCTGCAATGATCTGTGTCCAATCCCTGTTCTTGCTCCTTTTGGCTAATGACACCTCGTCGGGGATGCTGGATTGTTCTAATGTTACCTGTCTCTCATCTGAGTGTTGGAATGGTTCTTGGACTGTAGCAGTGGTTATGAAAATTCCAACTTTTGTCCCAATCCCAGTCACTGCGGACCCAGATAAATTCCCCATTGTTGAGCTACTTAAGAGTCTGCAGGGATTTTGGAATTACGGCAGCTATAGTGACAGCTGTGGCAGTGTCTGCTGCTGCAGCGGTTACGGCCGGAGTGGCCATGGCCAGTCAAGTACAAACTGCTGCCACCATTAATCAGGTTATTCAACAAACAGCCACCATACTTGAATCTCAAAGTAGAATTAATCAACACATTCTGTCAGGGATTTTAGCTGCCAACCAAAGAATAGATTTACTCCAAGCTCAGGTAGAAGAATTGGCTGACTTGGTGCTTTTGGGTTGTGTTGACCAACGTGCACATTTATGTATAACCTCTGTCAGATTTTATGATTCCAGAAATGCCTCCCGCATCATCGGAGAGTATCTATCCGGAACCTGGTCCATGGAAGCAGAAGACTTGATCCAGTCTCAACTAACTCAGATTGCTGTTCTGAATAGCACCCGTGTCGAACCAGTGACTTTGGGTCAATTCACCAGTTGGCTATCCTCTGCCTTTTCCTTTTTTAAGGAATGGGTGGGGGTAGGCATTTTTGGTGCAATGTGTTGCTTCGGTATGTTCCTCTGTTTGTGGTTTCTCTGTCGCCTTAAGGCCCGCAGTGCTCAAGAGAAGGCTATGATCATACAAGCTCTTGCAGCTTTAGAAAATGGCAACTCACCTCAAGTCTGGCTTGCGCATCTTAAACAGTAAACCTTTGACATGGTAGTTACACCCCAAGTTATTATAACATTGCACTGGGATCAACATGACTTTCCTTGTTATTCTCTTAGTGTTGGAAAGCCCTTGCACTCTGCCAGTCTTACTGCCATTGCAGGCAGATGGGTTTCCACACTAGTGCTTTTCTATCGTCTTAAAGTCCGTGCCTTTCTTTCACGGTGCTGTCAACTTGTTTGTCGTTATAAACAGCCACAGTTCAGCCTCAGCTATCCCCCTTCCTCCACCATCGTCACGATACAGGATGCGAGGCAAGGCACTGCACTTGAGTGATCCTTGACGTGGACCTCAAGGAGAGCATGTCCTATTGCATGCGGGTTTGACGTCCACGCCCCGCCCTACGAAAAAAGGCGTAGGCTGATATGGCCTCAGATCTGGGGAAGGGCCCGCCTTAGGACTGAGCCATACTATGCAGCCACTTCTGCACAGTGGGATAGGACCTCTACTCTCGCCTGTATTGTTTTAAGAAAACAGAAAGGGGGAACTGTGGTGAGCTGCTTCTGCCGTTTCTGCAGACTATGGTCGCCATTACAAGATGGCGCTGGCTCCGCTGTGGTCTGTGACAAACAACTCCTTATTTGGGAGAGTTGGCGCATGGTTTTTCACCACCCTATGAGAAAGCTCCACGTGGCAGCTTCACATTGGGGCTTGAGATGCTTTATTAAGGCTGGGAGGGGCATCCGAGAAGGAGAAGAAGAAATATCAAAGGCCTGAATAAACTGCTGAAAGAAGATTCCTGAGTTGCGTCTTCCTTGCGGGCAAGGGGTCGCAACAATCTGACATCATAGTTCTTCATAGTTTTGAACACTGAACTATTAAAAACCCTTCCTTAGAGACGAAATGAAAATCTTGTCCCTATTTCTTCTATTCTTAATTCCTGACTTCACAGAAGTGGAACAATCCCATGGAATAATGAATGAGGTAAGTTGTAACACAAAAGTTAGTGCTAATAGTTACTGGAAAATAGAAAAATTTATTTAAAACTTATTAATCGCTGCACTTCCCTGAATTTCATAGAGTTTACAGACAAAGACTAGTAAGGGAGTGAGTAATTATTAAATTCATTTTTATAAATATTACCCTTTTAAACATGTGTTAATCTTTGCAAATGAATAGTAATTAATGAATATTCATTCCATTCTCTAGCATTGGTTAAATACATATTCTTACAACCAGAGCATGTACTGAAAATATGACCTTTCCTTTTTCAAAAAATTCAGCTTCTTGACTTAGAGGCAAAGAAATAATACCGAATTATGAACAATCCCCCAAACATTATGAGACCAAATTTGAATGAGTGCATAAGGGAAGATTAATCCAGAATGTGGCCAAAGCTTATACAAGCCCTGTCTGCAGCAAGACCTGAAAGGAGGTACAGATGCTCACAGTATGAAAGGACTGTTTACAACTCATGCCCTTGAGAAAACTGTCACCTAAAAGTGCCATTATTAGAAGTGTGGTATTGAAGTCTCCAACTTTTTTTAATTGAATTGTCTATTTCTTTACTCTGTCAATTTTTGTTTCATATATTTTGGGGCTTTCTTGTTAGGTACATGCATGTTTATATTAGTATTATTATATTGTCTGGAAAGATTGGTGGAGTTTATTGTTATAACTATCCTATGTTGTCTCTAGGAATAGTTTCTGTCTCTAGGTCTATTCTTTCTGTTATTGGTATGGACACTCCTCCTGAAATGTGGTTATCATTGGCATAGAGTGCCTTTTCCCCCTCCTTTTACTCTTAATCTACTTGTGGTTTTGAATTTAGATTGTGTTATTTGCCCATAGCATATCTAGATGGAAGGAGTTTAGGGTTTCTTCCAGTTTTTATAAATTTTGATTTAATAAATTCTGCAATTCTGTCTTGCAATTGGAGTGATTGATGCATTTATATTTAATGCAACGGGTGATAAGACAGGTTTTTATCTGCTAATTTCTATTGGTTTTCAATATGTTTCATGTCTTTTTCTTGTGGTTATTTCTCTACTCTTCTACAGTTGTCTTCTTTGTTGTTAAAAATATTATCTGCTGCTTTTTTTTAATTATCCTTGTCATACCTTTCCTGTTAGTGTGTTTGTTTGTTCAACTATCTTTTCAGCAGTCATCCTGTGGATTACTATTAATATCTTACTTCATACCAATCTAGTTTGTATAATAACATAATTTCAATAGTATACAACTATATTGCTACTATACAACTACATTTCTCCCACATTCTATTGTGCTTTATTATAACAAATTATAGTCAATCATCATTATTTATATATTGATTACTTATAAATTTCCTTACTTGCTAAAGTAGATGTTGCCTGTTATCAATACTATTGATACTTTTGTGATCATTTGCAGGCATGCAAATAGTGGCAAAATAGTAGAGCCATCAACATGCCTATTCCCATTCCTGTCTCAACTCACATGGGTGGAGTCAGTGTGGGAATGCATTGTAGTGCAAGGAGCTCCATCTGTAGGATCAGTGGATGGCATGTGAATCCCAACTCCAGCACTTCTTAGTGGGGTAGCCTAAGCTAAATCATTTTATATTTCTGAACCTCATTTTGTCTTTTGTAAGGTCAAAAAAATGAAATCTATCAGATGAGTTGTTCTGAGCATTTTTGAATATATTCTATGAGATAAATCTAGATGAAAAAATATATCAAAGGAGTAATGATTTATTGTGTATTAATTAGTGTTGATAATGTCTTTATAAAAAATCTCTGGGGGATAATGAGAACTGACTATAAATACTGTAAAACAGGAGTCTCCAGAGAAACAGAACAGATAAGATACATTTATTTTAAGGAACTGACTCACATAATGCATATCCATACATACATATGAGATCTGCAGGACAAAACTGCAGGCTGGAAATTTAAAAGGATCTCTTTTAGTCTTGACCAAAATCTATAGGATAGCCTAGCTAGTGGAAAATTAAGGCAGGGTTTCTATGTAATTGTATCTACAATACTTTCACAGTACAGAATGTTACTGTTTCACAGTAACATTTAGACTGTACTACTAGGTACCATAGCCTAATGTACTTTCTACAATTTAACCACCATGACTTACATTATTGCATAATGTAATTTTCTTTTAAATCAGAAGGAACTTTTAAAATTACAAAAAAAAAATTCCCACATTTTCTTATATGTTTACCTGTGTGCTTACCTTTTTCAATGTTATTTATTTATTCACATCAATTCTAGTACTATCTAATGTCTACTAATTTCTGATAAAAACCTTGCCTTAAGTACTTCTTATAGGAAACGTTTTTGAGTGATAAACCTTATGTTTAAAGAAAAAATTCTAGGAATGCCTTACTGTCCCCATCATCTTCAGAGTAGAGTTTTGATGAATCTAGATATTTTGTTGGCATTCCATTGATTTTTTGTGCTTCTTGTTGTTTTGAGAAGCTGGGTGTCAAACCAGTGCCCCATGCATGCTAGGCAAGCACTCTACCCCTGACCTACACCCCCAGTCTCACCTTTAGTGTTGTTTTTTTGTTTGTTTGTTTCCTTCTGTCTTTTTTTTTTTCTGGTAGTAGGGATTGAACCCAAGGGTATTGTACTACTAAGCTACATCCCCACCCCTTTTTCTTTTTTTATTTTAAGATAGTGCATCACTAAATTGCACAGACTGGCTTGGATCTTGTAATTCTCCTCCTCAGCCTCCTGAGTCACTGGGATTACAGGCATGCACGACCTCACCTATCCTTCATTAATTTCTGATGATCCATTGGCTAATTATATCCAGGATTCCTTGTGTATGTGAAGAATCAGTTCTCCCTTGTTATCCTCAAGTTTCTCTCTGAAATTTTATCTCAATTCCATTATCATACATCAAATTATGGATCTCTTTGAATTTACCATACTTGTAGACTCTTGAGCTTTATGGCATGTAGATTAATGCCTTTTGTCAGATTTAGGGAGTTTTCTGCCATGATTTTCAGAACAGTTTTCTTTCTCTCTCTCCTTTTCCTCCACCAATCAAGGAGCTTATTGTTTCCCTTTGATGGAACCATACAGTTTTTGAAGATCTGTTCACTTTTTAAATTCCTTTTCTTTCTATTCATTGGTCATATACAGTCTCTTTAATTTTTAAAATATATTTATAATGACTACTTAAATTTCCTTCCAATAAATCCAGTATTTCTAAAGGGTGGTTCCATGTGTGTAGCTTTTTGTTTTATGTATGTACCAATCAGTCTTGTTTTTGTTGTGGATGTTGCTGTTCATATGTTTTGGTTTTCTTTTTCAAAGTCTTTTATTTTATTGTTGTTGAAAACAAAACATTATAAATAATATAATGCGAAGACTTTGGAAAAAATATTCTGTAGCTGTCTCAGAATATGTTGGTGATATTTGCATTGTTATTACTATTACTGGTATTGGTATTTCTTGAGTGTTTTTTTTTTTTCTTAACAAATTCTGTGAAATCTGTATTCTTTGTCATGAAATCTCTGCAAGGTTATCTTGGTGGTAAGCTAATGATTGGACACATTTTCTTTAACACTTGGAAACAACAAATCTTCCATTTTTCATTCATAGACTATGCATGTGTGGTAATCAGTTTTTCATTGCTATCACCAAACAAACGTGTGACCTGAAAAAATAACTCAGACTAGGAAAAGTTTATTTTGGTCTAATGGTTTTAAAGTTGTCAGTGCATGGTTGGCCAGTTCCATTGATCTGGGTCTGAGAGGAGGCAAAGCATCATGGTGTGATAAAAAAAAGCGCATGATGTAGCTTCTTAGCTCATGGTAGCTGAGAAGTAGAAGGACAGAGAGGAAGAGGCTAGGGACTGATAAAAACCTAGAGTCATACTCCCAGTGTCCTACTTCTTTGAGCCACATTCCATCATCAAGCTGGTTAATCCATTGAGGAGATTAGAACCCTAATCATTGTCTAAAACTCCCAACTCTGAAACATGCTGCTTGGATAATAATGCTTTCAACACATTAGCTTTTGGAGTGTGCCCACTAGATCCAAATTATAACTGTGTGTTGCGGCACCTCTTAACCACTAAGCCAGATAGTTGAAAATTCTTCCATATTCGTTACTTCTTGCTTATGGAGAACCTCAAAATTAGCAGAGATGGAAGCTTGTAGCATTCTTAGATATTTTCCCTGGACACATGCAGGGTGCTGTGCATGCACATCACCCTCTATATTCCTAGGAACATGTCAGAGATTTTCAAATTCTCCTATAAATATCCCAATCTTTAGATTTTTTCTTTAAGCATTTTGGGTAGGTTGCTATATAGCCAAACTATTATCTACTGCCTAAGTTAGCTGAAATGTTGACCAGTTTCTACTTATATTCTTCGGCAAATGCCCCAGAGAAAGACTGTTTACATGAGAAGAGCTCCAAGTCACCACAAATAAAGACAGCTTTGAGAGTGGGGTCTTTTATGGAATTCTCAGCACAAATAATGACAATTCTACGGAAAAGGGCTTTGAAGGAACATCAGCCTTGTTCTGCTTCCTCCATTGTCTGCCCCTTTGCTAATTTTAATGTAGTTATTGGATTTCAATGTTACCATGGAGCTAGAAATTTGATACAGAAATGGTTAAAATATCACAAAGTTCACAGTTATTCCTGAGATTTTGCTATTTTTTTTTTCTTGAAACACTCTCAGGAATATTACAAGTTGTTCCTTAGTTCCTCAAACTCTGAAAAATAAAATAATGACAATGCTTGCCAGTATTCTTGTTGCTTTTATGGAGCAGGAGACTTTCAGAGGTTTCCCTTATACCCCTGACACTGTTACCCACAACCCCCCTTCCTGCAGTATCAATTTTGAAAAGGTATTATTTCTGTTAAGTGTATGAAGTTTTCAAAACAGGATTGAATAAACAGGGGCATCTGACATCCCAAGAAACTGAATTTTCTATAATTCATTCTTCATCCCTTGATATCTTCTTCTTACACTACATTCAGGCCATATCAAGCCAGTTGGAGTTTCTGTAACCTGGCATGAGCTTTGCAACTCTGAAAACTCAATAAGAATAGTGAAAGGTCTGCAGTCATAAGTGATCAGCCCCAACTGAGATCTGGTTCAAATGCAGAAACCACACCTGGATGGAAGTTGATAGGAAGGATTAAAACTCAAAGGTGATATAGCCTTGGTGCTGTTTTCAATGCCTGTTTAAAATAGAGTTTGCTCCATAGTTTACCCAGAACCATATATAAACCTCTCATCTTGTACACCCAAATATTTGTTTGTTTGTTTTTTTCTGCAATCAAGCCCTCTCTCGCATAGCAAGAGTTCTCTCTCTTCTCCCTTAAATAAATTCTGCTGTTTACTCTTCACTTCCATTATTGTCTGTGGATTTTATTCTTCAAATTTGTGAGACAAGAATCCAGAAAGAAATGGGTAAAGCAGAGAAACTGGTCTCATCTCAAAACTCTGGTTTCATAACTTACTTCCTCAACTCAAATGGCCTTCTTCTTCCTCTGCCTCTTGCATTTCACCCCTACGATGCCTCCTAAAATTCTATAGATTCCCGATCTTGGAAATAAGGAACGGGTCCTCATTTTCCAGTGTTGAAGATTAAACATGCAAGAAATGTGGAGGCAAGTGTAGAAGCAAGTTTTACATAAGAGGGGACAGAAGTAGTAGACTTGTTTGGAGAGAAGGGGGCTCAGATTGGGTTGTCCATGGGAGTGGGTGTGGTCTTGTTCTTTTATAGACCTCAGAATCCTCTTTTTAATCCCTGCCTCCTTTGTTCTCTGTTTAGATGCCTAAGGGCAGGAAGAGGCAGGAGCACAGGAGGTAATCCCTTGTACTGGGAAATTCAATCCCTAGAGGTGTTAGTAACCCAAGGAGCCAGAAAGTGTGAACCCAGAGGTTAGCTGTTTTTAAGAACCCAGTGATAACCAGCCATCATCCTCTCGGGAGCCATCATTCATTTTCTACACTGATTCCCCAGGCCTTCTGCCTCCTGCCTCAGTTTGTTGAGAAATGTGACATGTCCTGTTCCCTCACACCAGGCAAGGTTGCAGGCAGATTGCTTGTTGGAAATGAAAGCATGTAGGGAGTCAGTACAGTGGACTCATTTTATAAAATTATTCTCATAACCTCATGTTCCCAGCATCCTCATCTATTTGTCCCCTTACAATTTCACCTTCTCTTCTTTAATCCTTGTCAACCAGTGGAGTTTGGGTAAGTCTAAAATGCTTCTCGGGTACCTTGTTCACCACTATTATGAAATATATCAAATAGTAGCACAATGGGCTTGAGATGGAGCAGCGGTAAGGTGCTTGCTTAGCATGCACAAGGACTTGGGTTTGATGACCAGCACCACAAAACATAATAAGTAAAAAAATCACGCACTACTTTTCCTCCTCTAAGTTGTTCTTGTATGCTCTTTTGGTCAGAGTGATGAAACACTGAGTAAAACACCTCAGAACTTTCTGGCAGCCACCAGAACAACCAAGACTGTGGCAAATTTCTTTTCTAAGATGTTCTGCTAGCACAACTAAATGAACTGTCGTTATAATTTCCTGGAGCTACCTTTATGAGTAACTCAGCTCTGTATCCAAATATGATTCTTCATTCCTGCTGTCCATAAAGGATGGTAGCATTTCTATGACACTGACTTGACCATGATGTTTAACATCATGAAACCTTGGCTGGTGACAATACAGCATGTCCTTGATACTACTAAGCATCTAGGGAAAGCACACCTAAAAGTGACCCAACATCGTAAGTCAAGTTGAGATCCAAGTCTATTCATTCTTGCCTTGCAGCCTAGCAAGTTTTAAAATTTAACAACATTAAATAAAATACATTAGGGAAAGAGAAAATTTTAGTCATATACTCAACAAATGATAGTCATGGTCTTTCCTAGCATCTTCAGTCTTGAATAATTTGGCTCAACATATGGCCCTTTCTCCTCTCCTTTTTCAGGAAACGGTCTACAGGGCTCCTGTGGGCATTGACTACTAGTGTTTACTAGTATCCCCTTTTGGTGGGCCATTAGATATGCCTAAAATTTGCTCTACATTTTTGTGATTCTCTTTTTAAAAACCTTTCCAGATCTTTGAAGACTTTATCCTTAGACTGAATTAAGACCATTAAGATTTCTTCTGTTAAATTCTAGCTTCTCTGACTTCTGACTCCAATCTCATATATTATCCAATCTATTACTTTTTCTCTATTCTTTCTTGCCCTTTTGTTGACAGTCTGAAAACCTGCCATGTCCCTCTTCTGTGCCAAGCCAAGTTCCTTCACATTTGGCACTTGGAGCCCTACTTCTCAGGAACAGAATCAGAAGTTCAGTTATCAGGCAAGGGTGTCTTCATGGTGTTTGCCGATTTCTTCAGATGCTGTTTCAGGATATACTATCTGGAACACTTCCTATTTTAAGAGTCTAATAGTATATTTTAATGAGAAAAGTAAAAAAAATAAGTAAATAACTATAATAACAACAACAACAATTTCAAAGTGGTTATATTTAGTCACGGAGGAAAGCGGATACAAATATTACAACTCAAGGCAGTAAATGACAACATAAAATATCTACCAACTGAGAATGATTACAGTACAGGTAAAAGAGAGAGAGATGTTTGTTGTGCTTAAGAAGAAATAAAGTACGTATCATACTTTACAAACCATTCCGTAAGCTACCCTTTAGCAGTCAAAAAGCAAAGTGTGTCTGGAAAGTTCTCTGAGCTAGAGTAGTTAAGCAATGGCAGATCACTGTTGCATGCAACTCCTCAAAGATTCTCCTAAGCTCTCCAGAATGGATCTGGGCTCTAGTCATGGGTGTGCAGAAGGCTCTCCAGCCTCTTATTCTACCACCCTCTTTATCTTCATCTCTTCTCCACAATAACACCTATCTTATGCTTAACACACAGTGAGCCATTACCCTCTATCAAAGCATCATTCTCTCTCTAAACACATTTACTTTTTTCAAGAACACTCTTTCCTGTCCCTTATTTGCTCTCTTGTTTTCCCAAACTCATCTCAGCATACCTGGCAAAGAGGAAGCCTCCCATCCACACTCCTGCCAGATATAAGAAATTGCCTTTTTTATGCCCCAGATGCTACCTTTGCTGATCTCTGTGGCTAATGTGATTATCCTGTGTTGTAATTGTTGTTTACTTTGCTTTCTCCACAGTCAGGATGGGAACTCCTTGAACATATGGCTACATTGCTCCCTCTGTATTCCTCAACAAAAGGCAAATTAAATGATGGATAGGAAACCAAACCAAGAATTCTTTGTATTTTTATGTATGTGGTCTTGACTCCCTGCCATCCTACTCTGGTTCACTTGGAGAGCACCGTTTCTCTCTGAGAACAGGAAAGACCTGGAAGAACCCTAATTGCACAGGCTGGGACACCTCAAAGTCTTGTCACAGGGCTACTCCACCACTGAGCCAAGGTTTTCTATAAGGAAGCAATAATTGCTATGTCAGGGCATGAGACCAGGCAGCTTATTTCTATCACACCACCAAGTGGTGAGTTGATGCAGCAGGAGTTTGCAGATGTGCTGGATCACCAGGAATATTTATTGAATTATTCCATAACACCTCACTAAACCCTCTTCCCCCAATGAGTAAATTTTGACTGTAATTCTTTCAACTCGACTTTCTGTTTGCTATATTTGCATTTTTCTCTTCTATTACTTCTTACACATTTTTTTTTTTCACAAGAGAAGTGTTCAATATATTGCATGGGGCAAAAGGTGATGAAATCAAATCATTTTAAGAAGCCTTCTTAAATATTTCCTTGTTTCTATCAAATGATATCCAACAAAATGTTTAGAAAGGGTTCTGATAGACAGGTTTTGGGGTAGGAATAGTCCACATGGTAGGACTTGTATAAGGAAAGGTGTGGTGCTCTCCTAGAGGAGTGCCCTGCAGGTGGACCTTGGCTTGTTAGACTGGGGCATGGAGCATGTGCAGAGGAGTAATAGAAAGTAAGACTGAAAGCTACTCAGAGGTCATAAGAAAGATGGAAATATAAACATATATGTACACATGCACACATTCATGCATATATATACACATACATGTCTCTGTGTATTGCACACATACATTCTCACACACACACAGGTTTCACCATTGAGAGAGCGTATAAAGAGGACTTGACCAAGAGAAGTCACAAAAAGCCATCTCAAACAATTCTACAGTGGAAAGATTTGTGGACAAAGAAAAATCAGACTAACAGGCGAGAAAGGAGCTCCTAGAAAGTTTGAAGGGGGTAGGGAGAGTGTTCAGCACAGCAGTACGTGCTGAAGTTATCGACTGGGTGATGGCTGGTGTTTTAAGGAATTGAAAGAGGTAAAGCAGAAAGCAAAAGAGAAAAAGAGGCTTTTGTGTAGAGAGGAAGAACTGATTGATAATGTTAGCTTTTTAACTCCCTAACATTAAACAACAATAATCAGACTTACCCTGTGATGGAGGACCTCACCTACTCAGAGTCTTTGTAGCTTTTCCAAAAGAGAAATCATGAAAAGATATACCAATAGAATCTTAGGTCCTGGACTGGCTGTTTCTAATACAGGTCTTCTAAGGGGTGAAACTGGCTTGTCTTAATACTACCCTGGGTATGGACAGAGGTAGGCAACAGCTCTGGAATCGTGGGCATGAGAAGAGGTGTTAAAGTGAGTATTGAAGGGCAAACTGCTTGTCTTCGTGTGTAAACTGTTAGTATAGGCACAGCTTTATTTTCTAGGTAATGTTTTTTTGAAGGGAGAGCTATGCAATTGAAACTTTACTATGGTATTAATTATCATAGAAGCAGGGAGAATGTTCTTCAACACAGAATTGTTTAGCACATGACAGGAAAGGATCTACATGGTGCCAGTTATTATGGAACTTTGAATGAGTTTTAGTCAAGTCATAGGATTATACAAAGTTAGAGTTATGCTGGACTTGAAGGACTCATGAATGTGATCCTCTGCTGATTTTACTTCTGGTCCCCATCTGTTAATTCTGTAAGTTCTTGAATTTTTTTCCCCTCTGAAGTGATGCAAACATGACTTCCAATGCATTGGTTGTGAGAACAGCTTCATTCCTCACTGGGGATCTGGTCTTCCTTCCCTGTGATAGAGAAAAGCGACAGGAAGCAAACCGCCAAGGCCATCACCTCATCAATATCAGCCTCGGGGCTCCCCAAAGTCCTAGACTTTACACATTTATCTCTTCCTGTTCTGTGTCAATTTCAACAGTGGGGAGGGCCCTGGGGCTGAAATAGACACAAGATCCAAATGAATCAATGTCCTATAAGCCAAGTGCTATGCCTTCAAGCAAGGCAGAGCAATTATTACCCAACACCGTGCCCCTGCTGGTTCTCAAGGACAAGCAGGAGAAGTGAATCCATCACAGCTTTGCCATTTAAGATGCACTTTAAGCTGCAGTGGCTCTTCTGTATAGCTATCATTCATTTGTCCTCATAGTCATTCTTCTGCATTCTTTCAAGACTGGCAATTTGCATGAACAAAGTGAAGAAGACAAGGCACTAGATGAGTGGGTTTAAAATGTAAACTGAGGTAAAAATGAAGCTCTCTTCAAGGAGGAAGAAAAGCACTGATGACGGAGTATTACATGGCAATTTTTTGTTAACCATAACTTCTTCACCTCAGCTTCACAGTGGTGAGTAAAATGTGTGCGTGTGTGTGTGTGTGTGTGTGTGTGACACATATAGGTATGTTATTTACTAAACATAACCCTCCAATGTTGTATTAGTTACCTTTCTGTTACTGCAACAAAACACCGGAGATAAACAATTCATAAGAGGAAGAGGTTTATTTAGACTCACAGTTTCAGAGGTTTCTGCCCATGGTTGGTTGGTCCCATTGCTGTAAGGTGTGTGGTGAGGCAGTGCACTATAGTGTTGAGCATGTGGGTAAGCAAAGCTGCTGAACTCATGGTGGTCAGGAGGCAGAGAGGGAGACAGGAAGTTGTCAGGGTCCCCTTTATTAGCATATCTCCAATGACTTAACTTCCTTCCACTAAGCCCCACCTCCTAAAAGTTCCCTCCGCTTCCCAATAGCATCACAGACAGGAGACCAAAACTTTAGCCCATGTCCTTTGGGAGATACATAAGTTCCAAACCATAACACATTGTTGGAGAGCAAACCCAAGACAGATGTTCATTTGCATTGAAATTCTAGCACAGTATATGCCATGGTGCTCAGTCACTGCTTACCAAGTTCCAACAAATCCCTAGGAATATTTTAGTTCAATGCTTGAGAGTACAGACAGCAGGGTTATGTGTTTTTCTTGTACATTGTCATAAAGAATTAACTGTTTAATAAAAGTTTGCCAGTGATGAGGAAAATATATATATTATATCTCCAGCAGAGTAATATATATATAATACCAAAAAAGTCTTACCTGCATGTGTCCTTTCACTATAACTTACAATATGCTGTGATGCTGTATAATTGCTAAAGACAGGTTTTGCATATCAACATGAAATATAGCTATTTATTAATAATTTATTGGAACAAGCTTCACTCTGATATAATAAATGAATTATTAATTGATGCTTTTAAGGGAAATAGTTCTGAAACAGAAGTTGCTTTCTTTCTCTCTTCCTTTTTGGGTTTTAGGTTAGCCAATATTTGCAGAAGAAACAGATGCCACAAATTTAATTATGTAAACAAGTCGGAGCATTACTTTTCAAAATCCATCACCATATTTCAAAATATGTTAAAATTAACACATCCAGTGACAAACAAATTTAAAGGGTGTGCCCAAGGTGAGGGAAAAAAATACATTCCTGGAGAACATATCAGGCGATTTATCAACTGGACTAAACTAACAACAGAAAGTGTTCATGTAGAAAATTTGTCTTCACAAAAGCATGAGAATATCTGCTTAATGGATTGAAAGAGAGAGAATGATTGAATTGATCAGCAGTTTCAACTTACCAATGATTTATTTTATTTTGTTTTATTGGTACTGGGATTGAACCCAGGGTCACATCACCATAAAGCTGCCTTCTCAGTCCTTTTATTATTTTGAGACAGAGTCTCACTGAAATGTCCAGTCTGGCCTCAAACGTGCAATCTTCATGCCTCAGCCTCCTCAATCGCTGGGATTATACTTGTGTACCATCAAGCCTGGCTCAATGTATGAATGCTTTCTGAGTGATTTCATTACAGTTTGCACTAAGGGGAAGAGTCTCTTCCATCTCTCCCTGTATATCTAGCTTTCAAAACAGTCAAGATGATTCTTGATTTTATTATAATTTAATCTAATTTTATTATTTTTGAGACGAGGTTTGGGATTGAATTTATTTACTATCTTTCAGCCTCAGTCTCCCAACTAGCTGGGATTACAGGTATACACTGGGATTATAGTTGGGATTACTGTCACCTCTCAAATGTTTTTGGTTTTGTTTTTAATTTAGCAATAAAACATGGTTTGATAGTTGTCCTTTAAAAAAGGTACATTTTTGTCTTTCTGTAAAGTCCACACTGTTGAGACAGTCCAGGGTAATTTATTACCACGGTATTTATAATTAATTAAATTAAATGTCTAGAAAAGAATTTCTATTATCCCTTGTCAGTCAACAGGAGGTTTAAACCTACAATAGGTGAAGCACTTTTTTTTTTTTTTTGTAGTGCTGGGGATCAAACCCAGGGCTTTATGCACTCTCCCAACTGAGCTATATCCCTAGTCCAGGTCAAGCACTTTGGTTCTCACTAGAGATGTAGAATTGAATAAGTCTCGGGACCTACCCTTGAGCAGATCCTAACTTAACAGAAAAAGAATAAATAATTGGAACTGCAATACACAGAAAAGTTCCCACAATTATTTTGCTTTAAAGGTTTTTGATTCAATCAGCACAATTACCTTGCTAAAAAACACATCTTTGGTTTTCCAGTGTCTATGGAATAAAAGCTTAACATCTTACTAGGGGTTATTCTGCTCAGCAATCTCTGGCCACTGCTTGCAATACTACACTTAAACACAGTATCATTGGCATCTGGGTATTTAAATATACACCTTTCCATGTGAAGATCCTACATTAAACACACCCTCCCCCAGCTCCCCACAACATCTCTGTGCCTGTCAACTATTGTTTCCTAGTTGTTATTAGCCTTTCAGATTCTGAGTTATGACCTTCTCCAGCAGCTTTCTCTCACAAAGGAACAACTAATTATAGGGATCATTATTGATAATGTAACTAAAAGCTTGATCCTTGTCCCCAATGCCAATTAAGGCCAATTTAATAATGAGGACACAGTTGTGAGAAAAAGGGAAAAGTTGTTTTATAGCTTTGTTAGCAAAGAAGAAGCATAGGGGACTCCTGTTCCTGCATTTCATGTGTACTCTGGCAAGTGGCCCCAGGAAGCCCAGAGAGTGTGTTAGGATTCATTTGTTAATTTGGGAGATATTCACTTCTTAGATCCTCTGGCAGATATCTCCTTCCTGTGGAGCACAGATAACTCAAGGTAATCTTGTTCCCTGCCCAGGTCAGGGATGAGGAGGGGGAGAAAAGGAAAAGAACTTGTCTTTTAAAAATAAGCCTCAAAGCATAAATTCAGAGTTTATATTCAAAAGGTGAAGTGGACCACTGCTACAATACTGTGAGTGTTAGAGACATGTAAAAAAGCCAGACGCCTCCAATGAGACTAGAGGTGGTAAATTTGTGTAGATCAAATGAAAGGAGAGAAAATAGTGATGGAATGAAACTGATTAGAACTCTGATGAGAGAAATAACAGTAGAAATAAAAACCAAAGGAACAATATGAAGATATTATTGGTAAGAACTTTACTGCCTTAATTAGACTTTGAATATGGAGAATTAAAAAAAAATCTAACAACAGTAAAATTTGCAACTATTCATACAATTAAAACAATTGAAAATGGAAGACTAGGCCAGGATAAATTACTAAATATTACTAAAATTACTAATTTACTGAAATCACCAAAATTACTAAGCTACTAATATTTCTATAAGACATCTAGATAAAAGCAAATTGTAGAGTGTTTAAAACATGGGCCTTTAGATTTACAGAAAGTACAGAGACAGAAATAATAATTTTGAGGTTGGCAGTTTATGTCATTTGTAGCATTTCAGCAAATGCTATGTACCTGTTGTATGTCTTTTTTACTACTAGATTGTCAATTCCACAAGGTAGGGTAATGGTTTATAAGCTTCATTGCTATAACCCAAGCAATGGAAATAGTATCAAGCATATAGTAATGGATCAATTAGCAACGAAAAGAAAAGTATTTCATGTCAAGATAACGCTAATATAGTACAATA